>NC_138771.1:639229339-639501839 GCF_965119305.1 Pelophylax lessonae | reverse complement strand
AGGCAGTCTGGGTGTTACTGAAGTCGATCCATCGATCGACTTAAAGCGGAGTTCCACTGGTTTTTGTGTTTATAAAAAGTCCGCAGCTACAAAAAGTGTCCTACCTGTCCCAGGATCCAGCGATGCGGCCAGCAGGAGCCTCGCTCCTCTCCCTCTTCTCCCCGCGGCGCCGGCATCACTACTGTGGGCACCCGGCTGTGACAGTTCACAGCCAACTGCGCATCGTGATTGGCCGGTCAATTCTCTGGGACCTGTGACGTGTCCCAGAAGATTGGAGGGAGGAGGAGGCGAGAACTTCCACTCGAGCCGCCTAGGCTCTCCAAGTGGGAGCAGTTACCTGTCAAAACTAGGTACCCGATTTCCCCCCCCCCCCCCAAAAAAAAAAAAACTGGCATGCCAAATATGGCATGTCAGGGGGTCAGGAGGCCTTAAAGCGGAATTTCCACTTCTGAGCTGAACTCCGCTTTAACACAACCAGCCTGTTGGTAGCAAAGGATTCTGACGGCTGGAAAACCTCCTGCTGGCGAAATACTATAATAGCGCAGCGGGAGGGATTCCTCCCCATCAACACTGCCTGTGGGTAAAGGAAAGACAATTGTATTGGGGACTGACCGATTATCGGCAAAGCCGATATATTGAGGGCCGATCTGCACTTTCCCCGATATATCGGAATCAGGAGGTGACCGATATTTCGGGAAAGTGCTTTTACCGGAGTGATCCCTGCAGCTAGAGGCATCACCCCGGTACCGGCGTCCATAGCCGACGGTCGGCTGTCTTGTAATGACAACCAATGCAACTGAGTAACCGCTCAGCTGTAATTACAAGGAGCGGGAGGGGACGTCCCCCCCTCCCTCCGCCTTCCGCGAATCGCCCGGGTCTCCCGTCCCACTGGGAGACCCGGGCATTCCTACCTGCACGGCCGCCGAAGAGAAGACCCAATCAAAGCCACATTCGGCTCTGATCGGGTCTCTATGTAAAACCCGAAGTGATGTCATGACATCACTTCTGGGTACTTGGTGCCAGATTTAAAAAAATGACTTGGCGTTTTGAATGCTTTTAAGTGCAGAGGAGGGGTTTGAGGTCTTTTAGAACCCCAGATCCCTCCACAAGAGTACCTGTCAAGTAAAAAAAAAAAAATTGCACGAAAATATCGGCCGATACCGATATGCGATGACCAAAATATCAGTAATAAAAAAAACGATATTGGTCGATTACTAAATTGTATAATGTATGGCTTGCTTAGAGGAAGCCCTAAGTAAGAATACAAATCCTATTATATAGCTGACCACTAGAGGGAGCATCTGCATTCCCGAATGTGAAATACAGGATAATCAAGTTATTATTATTATATATTGTATAGGCTTTATATAGCACTGACAGTTTACACAGAGCTTTACAACTTGAGAGTAGACAGTACAAATACAATACACTTTAATACAGTAGGAATCAGAGGGCCCTGCTAAGTAATGACATTTATATGCAAAAAAAAAAAAAAAAAAAAAGATCTAACCATTCATCACTTTATCCAAAACTAAAAAAGAAAAAAGTTTTGGCCTAAAATGCACTTCAATGTGTACTGATCAAAAGGTACTGTTTGCTATAATGGGATATATCATTCAGGCATTTTATAAGCAAAGACCACCTTTTACTACTTCCAGGCCATGGCATTTCTCTCCTACATGTAAAAATCTGAATTTGTTTTCTAGAAACATACTCATCAGAACCCCCAAATATATACATTTGTGTGTGTGTATGTATGTATATATATATATATATATATATATATATATATATATATATATATATATATATATATATATATATATATATATATATATATATATATATATATTATAATATAATTTTTTTTTTTTTTTTTTTTTTTTTAGGAAACCCTAGAAAATAAAATGGCAATCATTGCCATTTTTCAAACGCTATTAAAAAAAAAAAAAAAAAAAAAATACACTAATGAATTTTTAATTTAAAAAAAAACACAATCCTATAACCCAATTTTTTGCTAAAATATAAAAGATGTTACGAAAAGTAAATAGATACCAAACATGTCATGCTTTAAAATTTGTGCACACTCGTGGAATGGCGCCAAACTACTATACTATGATAAAAATCTCCATAGGCAACGCAAATTTTTACAGGTTACCAGTTTAGAGTTACCCAGGAGGTCTAGTGCTAGAATTATTACTCTCACTCTAACGGTCATAGCGATACCTCACATGTGTGGTTTTAACACCGTTTACATATATACATGTGTTGGTGCGACCTATGTCTGCGTTTGCTTCTGCGTGCGAGCCAGAGGAACGAGGTGCTTTTTTTTTTTTTTTTTTTTCTGTCCCTTTTTTAGTTTTTAATTTTTTGATCACTTCTATTTCTTATATATGGAATGTAAACATCCCTTGTAATAGGAGAAAGGCATGACCTGTCCTCTTTATGGAGAGACCTGGGATCTAGAAGACCCCACATCTCTCCTCTATGCTGGAAAGCCTGAGATTAAAAAAAAAAAAAATAATAATTCTCCTGCTTTCTAGCTAAAAAATCTGTCAGTGTGTTTACATCTGCTAGAGCCAGAAATTAATAAGCTTCCGGCCTCCCAGGGTCATAGAGGTGGCTGGGGACCATCTGGTCCATAGCCAGCTCTATGGTAAACCACTGCCAGATAGGATCTGCGGCTCCCTGATCACACAGGAGATGCAATGCAGGCTGTAATAGCAAGCCAGCAGCTAATCAACCGCTATGATGGCTTTTACAACACATGGAATCGCCGGCTGAACAAAAATAAATCCGGATGCCTGTAGATGCAGGCATCATTCAGATATCTTCACTCAAAGTCCAGGATGTCATATGACATCCACCCGGGGGGAAATGGGTTAAGGAAAAATAAAAATGGATATTTTTATTCGTTTCTTTTTTTTTTTTCTGCATAGAAGCCTTTAAAGCAATTAGTAGATAACAGGTGTAATGCCAGGCTCCTGCAGACTCTTCCTCCAGCTCCCATACCAAGGTACAGGCTTTCAGTTGGATGGCTGGAGGAAGTGTCCCCAGACCCCAGATCCCTCCATAAAGAGTACCTGTCACTGTCGATTGCTGTCACAAGTCATGTTTACATTCTTTGTGACCGCAATAGAAATGATAAAAAATGTAAGCATCAGTGTAAAAAAAAAAAGGTAAATTAAGGATTTAACCACTTCAGCTCCGGAAGATTTTACCCCCTTCCTGACCAGGCCATTTTTTTTTTTTTTGATATAGCACTGTGTTAATTTAACGGACAATTGTGCAGTCGCGCGACGCTGTACCCAAATGAAATGAATGTCCTTTTTTCCCCACAAATAGAGCTTTTCTTTTGGTGGCATTTGATCGCCTCTGCGGCTTTTATTTTTTGCGATATAAACCAGAAAAAACCAACCCAACCATTTAAAAAAAAAAAGTGTGTGTGTGTGTGTGTATATATATATATGTATGTGTGTGTATATAAGATGGTGGGTTTTGCAATTCTTTATGTCACACAGTATTTGCGAAGCGGTATTTCAAATGCAATTATTTGGGGACAAATACACTTTCCTTAACCACTTGCCGACCGCCGCACGACTATCTACGTCGGCGGTCAGCCCCTCACAGGCAAACTAACGTAGGGCTACGTTGCTTGCTTGTGAGGGTCTAGGGAGCGAGCGCGCGCCCCCGCTCCCGCGTGGTCACGGACCCCCCCCGCGCGTGTGACCAGCGGACCCGATGTCCGCCGGTCACTCGGCGATCGGCGGGGGAGAGGGAGAATGTCAGGCAGCTTGTGTAAACAAACTGCCTGTCATTCTCCTCGCTGCAAAGACACTGATAAAACGGATCTGGTATGTAGATCCGTTGATCAGTGTCCTTACAGCTAGAGCCACAGCCAATCACAGTAGAAACCACGCCCCTAGGGACACACACAGCCCCTCCCTTCCAAATAAAGTTAACCCCTTCACTACCAGTGTATTTTTACAGTAACAGTGCATATGTATAGCACTGATTACTGTAGAAATGTCACTGGTAACCCCAAAAGTGTCAAAAATGTCAGTCAAGGGTCCGATCTGTCCGCCGCAATGTCGCAGTACCGCAAAAAAATCGCAGATCGCCGCCATTACTCGTTAAAAAAAAAAACAACAAAAATGACAAAAATCTTTCCCTTTGTTAGTAAACGCGATAACTTTTGCGCAAACCAATCAAAATACGCTTTTTGCGATTTTTTTTTTTTTACCAAACATAGGTAGCATAAAACAAATTGGCCGAAAATTTTTAAAAATTTTGATTTTTACATTTTTTTGGGGGGGAATTTCATATAAAAAAATGTGAAAAATATTGCTATTTTTGCAAAATTTACGCTCTTTTTTTGTTTATAGCGCGTGATCAAAAAATCGCACAGGTGATCAAATACCACCAAAAGAAAGCTCTGTTTGTGGGAAAAAAAGGACGCCAAATTCGTTTAGGTACAGCGTCGCACGACCGCGCAATTGTGCGTTAAATTCACGCAGTGCCGAATCGCAAAATACCCCCTGGTCGGAATGGGGGTAAAATCTTCCGGGGCTTAAGTGGTTAATCTTTATGCAAAAAAAAAACAAACAATACCTAACCCAATTTTTTTTTGTAAAATAATAAAAAGATGAAGTTACGCTGAGTAAATAGATATCAAACGTGTGGGGCGATCGCTTGCGGTGTGCGGGACCAAAAGCGTGCGTTCGCCTTTTGCGCGCAAGCCCTTTGTTTTTTAACTGCTTAAGGACCGCCCCATGTACATATACTGCGGCAAGGCAGCTCTTAAGCGCAAAATCATGTACCTGTATCAGATCTTCGGCCAGAGCCACATTCCCACTGTGATTGGACACAGCGGGAGCCAATTGCGGCCGCCATGACCCGCCGATTGTTCAGAGGAGAGGCAAGGCAGACCGCTGTTCTGTGAGGGAGGAAAACTGGAGATCTTAAGCTTCTGCTAAGCAGGAACATGAATCTCTGTTTTCCTTAGGTCACAGCACCCCCCCCCCCCCCCCCCCCCCCCCGTTAGAAAGCACTCCCTAGGAGCACATTTAAACCCTTTGATCGCCCCTGATGTTAACCTCTTCTCTGCCTGTGTAATTTATACAGTGAATGTGCATTTTTTTTTTTTAGCACTGATCCCTGTATTGCTGTCACTGGTCCTAAAAAAGTGTCACTTAAGTGTCAGATTTGTCCGCCGCAAGGTCGCTGTCCCGCTAAAAATTGGCTAATCGCCGCCATTACTATTTAAATTCAATAAAAATCCATAAATTTATCCCATAGTTTGTAGACGCTATAATGTTTGCACAAACCAATCAATATATGCCTTTTAGGATTTTTTAAATTTTCAATCTTTTTTAATTTTGTCGAAAACCATAAAAAAAAAAAAAAAAAAAAGTAACATTTATTTTTTCAATAAACAAACAAATGCCGACTACAGAGGTTTTTAGGATTTTCTTTATACCAAAAATAAGTAGCAGAATACATTATTGGCCTAAATTGGTGAAGAAATTAGATTTTTTACATTTTTTTTTTTTTTATTAGATAGGTTTTATAGCATAAATATATATACACACACACACATATATATACATTTTCTTTAGGGCCTCTGCTTTTAAAAAAATGTTTTGGGGTTCTAAAGAATTTTCTAGAAAACAATTCTGATTGTTACATGTGAACAAAAAGTACCAGAAAAAGCCTGGACTGGAAATAGTTAAAGCCTATACTGAAGTTTCCGTTTTTAAATTGGCTAAATACAATCCAGGTGTATCCAAACCAAAAAACATGCAGTCTTGTGCCACGTACACACCATCAGATAATCGTACGAAAAAAATCGCTTTCGAATTGATCGCACGATAATCTGATCGTTTCTACACAGCTTTCGACAGCCGATCACGATATTTCGTCCAACAAAATCCGAAGGGACAAATACAAAAAACTTTTTTCGTACGATAGCTTAGCGAATGACAATCTTTTAATCAGTTCTAGGGATCGACCGATTATCGGCAAAGCTGATATATCGAGGGCCGATCTGCACCGGAATCGGCCACCTGAGGTTACTGATATTGCTGATATTTCGGGAAAGTGCTGTACCGGAGTGATGGCTGCATCTAGAGGCATCACCACGGTACCGGCGTCCATAGCCAACGGTTGGCTGTCTTGTAATGACAACCGATGTGGCTGAGAAGCCGCTCGGCTGTCATTACAAGGAGCGGGAGGGGACGCCCCTCCCGCCGCCTTCCGCAGCTCGCACTGTGTCTCCCATCCCACCGGTAGACCCGGGCATCCTACCTGCACGGCCGCCGAAGACCCGAACAAAACCGCATTCGACTCTGATCGGGTCTCCATGTAAAAACCCGGAAGTGATGTCATGACATGGTACTCGGCGCCAGATTCAAGAAAATGACAGCATTTAAAACAGCCAAACTTGGCGTTTTGAATGCTTTTAGGTGCAGAGGAGGGGTTTGGGGTCTTTTAGACCAGTGGTCCTCAACCCTGGCCTACAGGGCCCACTAACAGGCCAGATTTTCAAGATAACTGAAATACATCCCAGGTGATATCATTTGCTGCTCAGCGATTGCAGTACTCTAGTCTGCATCTCCCCAAGGTAATACTTAAAATCTGGCCTGTTAGTGGGCCCTGTAGGCCAGGGTTGAGGACCACTGTTTTAGACCCCCAGATCCCTCCACAACAGTACTGTCAAGTAAAAAAAAAAGTACGAAAATATCAGCGCATATCGGCCGATACTAGGGCTGCCACGACGCGTCGACGTAGTCGACTACAAAAAATCGTCGACGTGCGTGAAAAGCGTCAACGCGTGACGTCACACGCCCCCTGGCCGGCCGCCGCGCCGTTTGAAGCATTGCGGGCCGGGTGAAATCCACACCGATGTCGGAGACAAGAGGTGAGCGCTGAGCGTCTCCAGCACCCCCGTACTCCGCCACAGCTTCCTCCCTGATCACCTAGCTACTTAGAGATGTCACATGTGCGGCTCTACACCGGCTTGTACTGTACTGTGGCGGCTTGTAATGGTCTGTACTAGGTGGGAGGGCTTGCTGGGGGGTCTGTACTGGGAGGGGGGCTTACTAAGTGGTCTGTACAGTACAGAACACTTAGTAAGCCCCCCTCCCAGTACAGACCCCTCAGTAAGCCCCCCCACCTAGTACAGACCCCTTAGTAAGCCCCCCCCTCCCAGTGCAGACCCCTCAGTAAACCCTCCCACCTAGTACAGACCCCTTAGTAAGCCCCCCTCCCAGTGCAGACCCCTCAGTAAGCCCTCCCACCTAGTACAGTCTGTACTAGGTGGGAGGGCTTACTGAGGGGTCTGCACTGGGAGGGGGGCCTTACTAAGGGGTCTGTACTAGGTGGGAGGGCTTACTGAGGGGTCTGTACTAGTGTACTGGGAGGGGGGGGCTTACTAAGTAGTCTGTACTAGGTGGGAGGGCTTACTGAGGGGTCTGCACTGGGAGGGGGGGCTTACTAAGGGGTCTGTACTAGGTGGGAGGGCTTACTGAGGGGTCTGTACTAGTGTACTGGGAGGGGGGGGCTTACTAAGTAGTCTGTACTAGGTGGGAGGGCTTACTGAGGGGTCTGCACTGGGAGGGGGGCCTTACTAAGGGGTCTGTACTAGGTGGGAGGACTTACTGAGGGGTTTGTACTAGTGTACTGGGGGGGGGGTGCTTACTAAGTGGTCTGTACTAGGTGGTAGGGGGCTTACTGAGGGGTCTGTACTAGTGTACTGGGAGGGGGGCTTACTAAGTGGTCTGTACTAGGTGGGAGGGCTTACTGAGGGGTCTGTACTGGGAGGAGGGACTTAGTAAGTGGTCTGTACTAGGTGGTAGGGGGCTTACTGAGGGGTCTGTACTAGTGTACTGGGAGGGGGGGCTTACTAAGTAGTCTGTACTAGGTGGGAGGGCTTACTGAGGGGTCTGTACTGGGAGGAGGGGCTTAGTAAGTGGTCTGTACTAGGTGGTAGGGGGCTTACTGAGGGGTCTGTATTAATTGCAGGATTAATTAGCTAATCAAAAAAACACTCAATTAAGCAAAAAAAATAAAATAAAAATAATCGTTAGATTAGTCGACAGACAAATTAATCGTTAGTTGCAGCCCTAGCCGATACCGATATGCATTGGCAAAAATATTGGTATCGACAACGAAAAACCGATATCGGTCGATCACTAATCAGTACAGAATGTGTCCGCTAAAAATCAATAGACAAAGACCACGCATGATCAGAAACAGGAAAATAACCTGGAAAAAGCCTGGCTGCCATTGTTTTTGTTTTGCATTATCCAATACGTAACTGCGCAACCAGGGAGCTTTTCCAGAATCGTATGAAAAAAATCATAGGTTTAGTACGCATTGTTGAATTCGATATTGGTATCATGCAACAAAATGCGAATGATAAGCCGTCTGATTATCAAGGTGTACGAGGCATTAGGCTCATTTCATACAATCGGACAGTACGTTTCTTCAGGTGGACCCGATTGGGCCACCCATTGACCTCTATGGGGAGGCGGATGTCTACTGACACCCGCCTGGCATCCGATCCTATATGCTGAAAACGGATATATGGGGATATGTTTGCCATCTGTCCAGCGGATGAGAACACAGGCTATCCATTTTTCATCCAATTTCCCAATAGAGGAGAGCGGGACTCTGACAGCTCCGTGTCTGCACAGTGAGCGGAGACGGACCTGTCATCCGCCTGCTCAGCGGGGATCAGCGGAGTGATCCCTGCTGAGCAAGCGGAGTCCGCCTTACTCTTTGTTTTCTTTAGAAAGCAGCCACAGCCTGAGTAGAAAAGCCTGTCCCCCTGCCAGCAGAGGAGAAGGACCCTTGCTCTACTGAAAGCAGCGGTCTCTCTGCTGAGGTCTGACGCATCGCTTGGCAAGCAGCAGTGAGCATTAGTTTGAAGATTACAGAGCTATAACTAAAATGAAAAAAAAAAAAAAAAACACACGCCAAACCAATAACGTGTCAAAAAACCCTGAAAATACAGAGGGGGATTGCTGCTGCTTCAAGACCCTAAGAGTAGTAGACCATGTAAATGTTAAATCGCAGAATGCAATTTTAAGCAGTGCAAAGGTCTTTAAAATTAGAATAAAACACTACAAAAGTGCACTCGTGCAATAATTAATCACAATAAATATATAAAAAAATAGTGAAAGTGATCACTCCTAGAATAAATGAGCATGAAGGTTGTAAATGCAATCTGGATTGTGTTGATAATAACTAAACCATAAACTCAGTCCATTAAAAGTCAATATAAATATAATGTGCTTCGTGCAAATAAACGTGCTGAATATTCAATAATAGTCCCTGAAGAAGAATTAATTAATAATGGTCCTGAAGAAAAATGAATTAATAGTCCTGAAGAAAAATGAATTAATAATGGTCCTGAAGAAGAATTAATAGTCCTGAAGAAGAATTAATTAATAATGGTCCTGAAGAATAATTAATTAATAATGGTCCTGAAGAAGAATTAATAGTCCCTGAAGAAGAATTAATTAATAATGGTCCTGAAGAAAAATGAATTAATAATAGTCCTGAAGAAAAATGAATTAATAATGGTCCTGAAGAAGAATTAATAGTCCTGAAGAAGAATTAATTAATAATGGTCCTGAAGAAGAATTAATTAATAATAGTCCTGAAGAAGAATTAATAATGGTCCTGAAGAAGAATTAATTAATAATGGTCCTGAAGAAGAATTAATAATAGTCCCTAAAGAAGAATTATTTAATAATGGTCCTGAAGAAGAATTAATAATGGTCCTGAAGAAGAATTAATAATGGTCCTGAAGAAGAATTAATAATGGTCCCTAAAGAAGAATTATTTAATAATGGTCCTGAAGAAGAATTAATTAATAATGGTCCTGAAGAAGAATTAATAATGGTCCTGAAGAAGAATTAATTAATAATGGTCCTGAAGAAGAATTAAAAATAGTCCCTAAAGAAGAATTATTTAATAATGGTCCTGAAGAAGAATTAATAATAGTCCTGAAGAAGAATTAATAATGGTCCTGAAATAGAATTAATTAATAATGGTCCTGAATAAGAATTAATTAATAATGGTCCTGAAGAAGAATTAATTAATAATGGTCCTGAAGAAGAATTAATTAATAATGGTCCTGAAGAAGAATTAATAATAGTCCCTAAAGAAGAATTATTTAATAATGGTCCTGAAGAAGAATTAATAATAGTCCTGAAGAAGAATTAATAATAGTCCTGAAGAAGAATTAATAATGGTCCTGAAATAGAATTAATTAATAATGGTCCTGAAGAAGAATTAATTAATAATGGTCCTGAAGAAGAATTAATTAATAATGGTCCTGAAGAAGAATTAATAGTCCCTGAAGAAGAATTAATTAATAATGGTCCTGAAGAAGAATTAATTAATAATAGTCCTGAAGAAGAATTAATAATGGTCCTGAAGAATTAATTAATAATGGTCCTGAAGAATTAATTAATAATGGTCCTGAAGAATTAATTAATAATGGTCCTGAAGAAGAATTAATTAATAATGGTCCTGAAGAAGAATTAATTAATAATGGTCCTGAAGAAGAATTAATTAATAATGGTCCTGAAGAAGAATTAATTAATAATGGTCCTGAAGAAGAATTAATTAATAATGGTCCTGAAGAAGAATTAATAATGGTCCTGAAGAAGAATTAATTAATAATGGTCCTGAAGAAGAATTAATAATAGTCCCTAAAGAAGAATTATTTAATAATGGTCCTGAAGAAGAATTAATAATGGTCCTGAAGAAGAATTAATAATGGTCCTGAAGAAGAATTAATAATGGTCCCTAAAGAAGAATTATTTAATAATGGTCCTGAAGAAGAATTAATTAATAATGGTCCTGAAGAAGAATTAATAATGGTCCTGAAGAATAATTAATTAATAATAGTCCTGAAGAAGAATTAATAATGGTCCTGAAGAAGAATTAATTAATAATGGTCCTGAAGAAAAATGAATTAATAATAGTCCTGAAGAAAAATGAATTAATAATGGTCCTGAAGAAGAATTAATAGTCCCTGAAGAAGAATTAATTAATAATGGTCCTGAAGAAAAATGAATTAATAGTCCTGAAGAAAAATGAATTAATAATGGTCCTGAAGAAGAATTAATAGTCCTGAAGAAGAATTAATTAATAATGGTCCTGAAGAATAATTAATTAATAATGGTCCTGAAGAAGAATTAATAGTCCCTGAAGAAGAATTAATTAATAATGGTCCTGAAGAAAAATGAATTAATAATAGTCCTGAAGAAAAATGAATTAATAATGGTCCTGAAGAAGAATTAATAGTCCTGAAGAAGAATTAATTAATAATGGTCCTGAAGAAGAATTAATTAATAATAGTCCTGAAGAAGAATTAATAATGGTCCTGAAGAAGAATTAATTAATAATGGTCCTGAAGAAGAATTAATAATAGTCCCTAAAGAAGAATTATTTAATAATGGTCCTGAAGAAGAATTAATAATGGTCCTGAAGAAGAATTAATAATGGTCCTGAAGAAGAATTAATAATGGTCCCTAAAGAAGAATTATTTAATAATGGTCCTGAAGAAGAATTAATTAATAATGGTCCTGAAGAAGAATTAATAATGGTCCTGAAGAAGAATTAATTAATAATGGTCCTGAAGAAGAATTAATAATAGTCCCTAAAGAAGAATTATTTAATAATGGTCCTGAAGAAGAATTAATAATAGTCCTGAAGAAGAATTAATAATGGTCCTGAAATAGAATTAATTAATAATGGTCCTGAATAAGAATTAATTAATAATGGTCCTGAAGAAGAATTAATTAATAATGGTCCTGAAGAAGAATTAATTAATAATGGTCCTGAAGAAGAATTAATAATAGTCCCTAAAGAAGAATTATTTAATAATGGTCCTGAAGAAGAATTAATAATAGTCCTGAAGAAGAATTAATAATAGTCCTGAAGAAGAATTAATAATGGTCCTGAAATAGAATTAATTAATAATGGTCCTGAAGAAGAATTAATTAATAATGGTCCTGAAGAAGAATTAATTAATAATGGTCCTGAAGAAGAATTAATAGTCCCTGAAGAAGAATTAATTAATAATGGTCCTGAAGAAGAATTAATTAATAATAGTCCTGAAGAAGAATTAATAATGGTCCTGAAGAATTAATTAATAATGGTCCTGAAGAATTAATTAATAATGGTCCTGAAGAATTAATTAATAATGGTCCTGAAGAAGAATTAATTAATAATGGTCCTGAAGAAGAATTAATTAATAATGGTCCTGAAGAAGAATTAATTAATAATGGTCCTGAAGAAGAATTAATTAATAATGGTCCTGAAGAAGAATTAATTAATAATGGTCCTGAAGAAGAATTAATTAATAATGGTCCTGAAGAAGAATTAATTAATAATAGTCCTGAAGAAGAATTAATAATGGTCCTGAAGAAGAATTAATTAATAATGGTCCTGAAGAAGAATTAATAATAGTCCCTAAAGAAGAATTATTTAATAATGGTCCTGAAGAAGAATTAATAATGGTCCTGAAGAAGAATTAATAATGGTCCTGAAGAAGAATTAATAATGGTCCCTAAAGAAGAATTATTTAATAATGGTCCTGAAGAAGAATTAATTAATAATGGTCCTGAAGAAGAATTAATAATGGTCCTGAAGAATAATTAATTAATAATAGTCCTGAAGAAGAATTAATAATGGTCCTGAAGAAGAATTAATTAATAATGGTCCTGAAGAAGAATTAATAATAGTCCCTAAAGAAGAATTATTTAATAATGGTCCTGAAGAAGAATTAATAATGGTCCTGAAGAAGAATTAATAATGGTCCTGAAGAAGAATTAATAATGGTCCCTAAAGAAGAATTATTTAATAATGGTCCTGAAGAAGAATTAATTAATAATGGTCCTGAAGAAGAATTAATAATGGTCCTGAAGAAGAATTAATTAATAATAGTCCTGAAGAAGAATTAATAATGGTCCTGAAGAAGAATTAATTAATAATGGTCCTGAAGAAGAATTAATAATAGTCCCTAAAGAAGAATTATTTAATAATGGTCCTGAAGAAGAATTAATAATGGTCCTGAAGAAGAATTAATAATGGTCCTGAAGAAGAATTAATAATGGTCCCTAAAGAAGAATTATTTAATAATGGTCCTGAAGAAGAATTAATTAATAATGGTCCTGAAGAAGAATTAATAATGGTCCTGAAGAAGAATTAATTAATAATGGTCCTGAAGAAGAATTATTTAATAATGGTCCTGAAGAAGAATTAATAATAGTCCTGAAGAAGAATTAATAATAGTCCTGAAGAAGAATTAATAATGGTCCTGAAATAGAATTAATTAATAATGGTCCTGAAGAAGAATTAATTAATAATGGTCCTGAAGAAGAATTAATTAATAATGGTCCTGAAGAAGAATTAATAGTCCCTGAAGAAGAATTAATTAATAATGGTCCTGAAGAAGAATTAATTAATAATAGTCCTGAAGAAGAATTAATAATGGTCCTGAAGAATTAATTAATAATGGTCCTGAAGAATTAATTAATAATGGTCCTGAAGAAGAATTAATTAATAATGGTCCTGAAGAAGAATTAATTAATAATGGTCCTGAAGAAGAATTAATTAATAATGGTCCTGAAGAAGAATTAATAATTAATGGTTCTGAAGAAGAATTGACCCATGTGCAGAGTGAATTCCAATAGGGATTTCAACCATGTGATATGCTTCTCAATTGTGCAAATTAAGATTAGACCAAGGAATGGTGATGGTGGCACCCTCCAAACACCGCCAAAGATATTTCCACGATTGAGAAGCCAGTATCATGTTTTTTTGTTTTTTTTTTGGTCATTCTAGGAGTGATCACTTTCACAATTTTTTATATATTTATTGTGATTAATTATCGCATGAGTGCACTTTTGTGGTGTTATTCTTATTTTGAGGAATTTGCGCTGCTTAACCAATTACAGACCGCCCACCGTGTATTTACATCGGCTGCAATAAGTGGTTGTCCCGGGGTGATGCCTGCAGCTAGAGGCATCATCCCGATACCATTTTTTAGAGCCGGCGGTCGTATTTTAGGCGATAATGACCAATGCGGCTCAGGAGCCGCTCTATCGTTACCCCAGTGAGCAGGAGGGGATGCCCCCCCCTTCCTCCTGCCACCTTCCGCGGCTCTGCCCATGTCTCCCTTCCCACCGGGAGACCCGAGCAACCAACCGGCACCTCCGCCGGCTGGTTGGAGTCCCGATCAAAGCTGGATTCAGCTTTGATCGGGTCTCCGATGATGTAACCCGGAGGCAGCATCCATGACATCACGTCCGGGCTACTCGGCGGCTAAAGGCGCCGAATTTAAAAAGTGACAGTATTCAAAAATGCAGTTTTCGGTATTTTGAATACATTGCACAAGTGCAGTGGAGGGGTTTGGGGCTTGTGACAGCAATAAAAGTGATCAGATTTTATTTTTTATTTTTTGCTAAAATTTAAAAAATAAAATAAATAGGAAAAAAAAAATGTACCGCCCCCCCCGTCGCCGTGAGCTCACGCACGAAAAAAACGTATACGGAAGTCGCGCCCGCAAATGAAATCTCTGTTCAAACCACACATGTGAGGTATCGCCATGATCTCCAGAGCGAGAACAAAAATTAAAAAAAAAAAAAATGGCTACTCTGTAACTCTAAACTGGTAACTGTTAAAAAATTTTAAAGCATCGCCTATGGAGATTATTGACCGTAGTTTGTCGCCATTCTGCAGGTGTGCGCAATTTTAAACCGTAACATGTTGGGTATCGATTTACTCGGTGTGACATCATCTTTCACAATAGAAAAAAAAAAATGGGCTAACTTTACTGTTTAGTTTTTTTTTAAAATGCAGTGAAATGTGATTTTTCCCAAAAAAATGGCGTTTGAAAGACCGCTGCGCAAATACCGCATGACAAATATTATTACAACGACCGCCATTTTATTCTCCAGAGTCTTTGCTAAAAAATATATATAATGTTTGGTGTTTCTAAATCATTTTCTTGCAAAAAATACTGATTTTAACTTGTGTCAGTTAATGTAACAGGTGGTTAAATTGCATTCTGTGATTTAACATTTACAGAGCTATAACTGTCTGACCCAACAGGGGAGTGTGCAGGACTTCTGCAGAGAGACCACTGCTTCTTTTTATGTTGATGCACCTTTTAATGTATTTCCCTTTTTAATGTATTTCTCTAATGGAATTTGATTGTTCAATGTACTCACACAATTCTCTCCATTCTCTTCCAGAGGGGCTCGTCGGCATGGCCATCGTCGGCGGAATGGCGATCGGAGTGGCGGGACTCGCTGGCCTGATCGGCCTGGCCATCGCTAAATCTAAATAAAACTTGTTGCCAGCCAAAGCCTTGTTTTTCTGTTAACCGTAGTAACCAAAATCTTTGTAACTGCACAATTCGGAGGTCCTTATCTGCAGGAGTTCAGAAATAATTGTAGCAATGGAATCCAATTCTTTTTCTAAACCGCAAAATCTCTACAACCTTCCAGAATCCAACCGGCCATCACTGTGATCCACAGACATGTTCTGCTGCTCACCGTCGTCATCCTCGGTTTATATCCTGCCATAAAACTTCGAATTAGAAAAAAATGTGTTTTTTGTTTTTTTTGATTATTATAAATGGATCTTGGAGGAGACATCCACCCATATGTTTTTCTTGCTTGCATTGAAAAGTTAATTATTTAAAGATGTTTTCTAATATACTTGCACTATCTATTCTCAGCTGTTTTGGAAATAATAATTATTTATCTCTTACCAGTTGTGGCCCCAAGTCTTTTTTGTGTTGCAGTGTCAATGGGAGGTGCTTATTAAAGCTAAGGAGTGGCTCTTACAACAACTGGGGGGGTAGCGAGCTAGCCGGACATCTGAACAGAAGCTCCGGCGGTATGGGAGAAGAATCGGCACACAGCGACTTGCCAAGTGCACCATTCCTGCCCATTACACAGGCAGTTTATTCTTCACACCCCTTGGACACTAGCGGAGATGTCCCCAAAGCGGAAGGAGCCTCGGAAGCTCCAAAAAACTCAATGCTTTCTTCCAGCGGCAGCAACGTGGGAGCAGTCAAGATGGCGCAGGAGGGCCTTCTTCCCTCTGAACTCTGAGCGGTGCCGGAAGCTCCAGCATCCTCACTCTGGGGTTCGCATGACACAGCCTTCAATTCTCCTCACAATTACAACTCGGGTAACTCCACACCTCTATCTGGGAGCCTAGAGAAATTCAGATTTAATTGGATAAGCGGCACAAAAATACTGGCCCCAGCTATAGTGCAGATGCAGAGGAGGACACCAGGGAGCTGCCAGATTCCATTGAGGAATTCCCAACTTCCGAACAGCCAGTGCTGGACACGGTCATGAAAGACATGCTGATATTGAGAAGCTCTCTCTAAGCTGACCTAATCTCATGCATGCATATATTCAACAAAGATCTGAAAAATGTAGAAAGCAGAGTAGACCACATTGAAAACAAAATGGGGGATTTCGCCACTACATTCAATGACCTAGTAGATGACTCGGAGGGGAAGGAGCAGGAGATCGAGTGGCTAAAATCGCTGATATTGAAGATCGGTCTAGAAGAAACAGCCTGAACATCAGGGGGATCCCTAAATCTGTATCTCAAGCAGACCTACACTCCTATGTCACTACACTGTTTAAGGACATTCTTCCTGAGGCATCTGATCTAGATGCCACATTGGACAGGGTGCACCGTCTCCCGAAACCACCTCATCTCCCAGATCAGCTTCCCAGAGATGTAATTTTACATATGCATTTTTTCCACATCAAAGAAAAGCTTATGTACGGAATGAGGAAAAAAGATTGCATACCTTCTCAATATTCGGGTCTGCAATTTTACGCAGATCTATCCCAATATACAATGATGAATAGGAAAAGCCTCAAGGAATCATGACATCACCTACAAGTGGGTATCTCTTTGTTTAAAACTTGGACGATACTTCCCAAAAAGATGCCCCGTTCTTCATCAGTTGGGAAGGCTAAACACATCAAGCCAGAGTTCAAATTGGTGACAAATAAAGACTACCGAAGAGACTCTTGATCATGGCAAAGGATAAAAAAAAAATCACCTAGTTCTCCTGTACGGAAGAGGTTAGGAAACTAGCTCTACATAATAAGAAAAACCTCAACACCATAACAAAAGCCTGGAGGAATCATGACATCACCTACAAGTGGGGGGATATCCTACAAAAATCACAATCAACAAAAGAAGGCCACACTCATGTCCGATTCTTTAGAAAAATGTATCTCCTTGTTGAAAACTTGGAAGATACTTCCAGAAGAGGATGCCCATTCTTCATCAGTTGGAAAGGCTAAACACATTGAGCCGGAGTGGAAATTGGTGACAAATAAAAACTCCCAAAGACTCTCCTGATCTTGGCAAGGGATAAAAAATCACCCAGTTCTCCTGTACGGAAGAGGTTAGGAAACTATCTCTACATAATAGGAAAAACCTCAACCATAAGAAAAACCTTGAGGAATCATGAAATCACCTACAAGTATGGATACCCTACAAAAATCACAATCGCAAAAGAAGGCCACACTCATGTCAGTTTCTTTAGAAAAAGGTATTCATTTGTTGAAAACTTGGAAGATACTTCCGGAAGAGGATGCCCCTTCTTCATCAGTTGGGGAGGCTAAACACATCAAGCCAGAGTGGAAATTGGTGACAAATAAAAACTCCCGAAGACACTCCTGATCATGGCAAGGGATAGAAAAAATCACCTAGTTCTCCTGTATGGAAGCGGTTAGGAAACTAGCTCTACGTAATAGGAAAAACCTCAACCATAAGAAAAACCTTGAGGATTCATGAAATCGCCTACAAGTATGGATACCCTACAAAAATCAGGTTCAAAAAAGAAGGCCACACGTGTGAGATTCTTTAGAAAAAGGTATCTCCTTGTTGAAAACTTGGAAGATATTTCCAGAAGAGGATGCCCATTCTTCATCAGTTGGAAAGGCTAAACATTGAGCTGGAGTGGAAATTAGTGACAAATGAAAACTCCCGAAGACACTCCTGATCTTGGCAAGGGATAAAAAAAATCACCCAGTTCTCCTGTATGGAAGAGGTTAGGAAACTAGCTCTACATGCCCTTCTTACAGCTTGGGCAGCGGAGGCTGCATACGGTTACAGTACCCACCTGTACCAAAACTTCTCAGTTTTGTTCTACCAGTCATGCAAATCGATTGTCTCTTTTTGAATGTTTTTCTTGTTTCTATTTCTTTTCTTTTTCTGAGTACTCGAACGTTCCACTGAAGAACCAGCTCTTCTCCATATCCTACACACAATCATCTATGAAAGTAAGTCTGAAATGCGGACATTTCCACATCTGACCACTGGAGGGCAACTAATAACCACAGTGGGTATGCACAACATACCCAAACACAATCTTTTCCCAATAGAATATATGACTGACTTTCTTATCCATCAACTCAAATGGCCTTAACCATCCAGCAAAAAGAAAGTCTCTATGGCAGGAAGCAATGACATTTCATTGTAACATACTGTGCGTGCAGGAGACGCACTTCTGCAACAATGCCCCACCTCAATGCACACACAGAAATTTTCCCCATGTTTTTTTTGCAAATGCCGACTCAAAAAAAGGGGAGTGCTAACTGCTATTTAGGACAATTTACCCTCCACAAGGCAATTACAGACCCTCATGGCAGATACCTGATACGTATTTGCGACATCAACTCCACGACCATTACTTTAGCAAATGTATATGCCCCTACGAGCCCATTCAGACTAGCGCGACACGACTTTGGGGGGCGACCTGTGAAGTCCTGTGCACCGCGACTTCGGCGCAAATTGCAGAGACTTCACATAATGTAAGTCTATGCAAGTCGCCTCCAGGTCGCCCCAAAGTAGTACAGGACCCTTTTTCTAAGTCGGAGTGACTTGTGTTGCTCCTATTAGAACGGGTCCTGTGCTAATCAATGGACCGCGACCGAGCGCGACTTGTCAGGCTGACAAGTCGCCTGACAAGTCGTGCTTATGTGAACGGGTTCTAACACTGGCTAACTGTGCTTCTTTAACAAGAGCATGAAGATTATACGTAAACATCAACAAGGTAGGTTACTTATATGTGGGGACTTTTAACGTCACCCCAGACCCGTCTATGGATTCCACATCAACACGTAAACAGAAAATAGAAAACAAAAATATATTACCGCACAGCGGTATCTGACGAAGTCCCCGCCAATAGGGGACGGTACGCGTGCGGAGGGAGGAGCCACTGACGTCAGCCACTGTCATCCGAAATCAGCTGTGTCCAAGCCTGGGCTCGCTGCTGTTCTGTCCAATGATCTCTACCACAGAACTGTAACAGTTCTTTAGGGAAGGTTCCTGTCGGGCCAGCTTCTGACTCCTGAGTGGGACTATTGATACCGGCTGGAAACACATACCTATGCTTTGAGGCTTCTAAGTGGAGATATACGCTTGTGCCTTTTGCCTTCAGGTGAGAGGCAATTTTGTGTGGTGATGGTTGTTGCACAGTGACATAAACCGAAAACCCCATCGTTTCAACGCCACATCCAACTCCAAGACCTTTACGAAGTATGGCGCTGTTTCCACGCTAGTGAAAAGGATTTCACCTTTTTCTCTAATTCCCATAACTCCCATCGCTCCTATACAAGGATTGACTTGTTTTTGCTGCATGGATGGCTACTGGGAGAAGTCACAGCTACCTCTATCAACACCATTACGTGGTCGGACTATGCATCAGTTCTATTATCAATCCAAGACTCTCTTCCAATCTACACTACCCCAATTTGGAGGGTCAACCCTCACCTCTTACAACAACCAGACTCAAAAGCCAAGCTGGATAAACACTTCGTTGAAATTTTATGAATTAAACGATACCTGTGAATGAACCCTTTACACTGTGGAATGCCCACAAGGCATTTATAAGAGGCTTCTATATTAAACTTGGCGCCAGGGCTGACAAGCAACGGCAGAAACATATTGACACTTCTGACAACCTACATAAACATACACCATCACCTGCTCTTTCCCAAAAATTGTTCTCTTTACGAAACAAATTGCGCTCCCTTCTCTTAGCAGATTTTGAAAAAAACAAATAGGAGACTGGAAATGCCTATTATGCCTCTGGTAACAGAGCTGGGAAACTGCTAGCACATAAGCTGAAGGGACAAAGACAGAAGCCTAAAATTCAGTACTTACACCACCCTTGCACCGGCGTCAAGTTATCCTACCCCCAAGATAGCGCGGACACCTTTAGCAAGTATTATGGCTCGCTATCCAATTTGAGCAAAGATCCTAACATTGTCCAACCACACCCGAATATAATGGCAGAGTTTTTACATAAGGTGAAACTCCCTCAATTGTCCCCAGAAACAAGAGGGGTTGTCACTACTGACCTTAAAAAGCTAGATCCCAAGCTGATGTGCTGACCCCCTGGTATTATGGTTTTCTGAGTACCTAACTTAGAGAAAGGTCAGGGAAGTCAGAAGTCCTACTCTCTATGCTTGTTCCAGATAAATGACCCAAAGTAATGAAGTCCTAGGGTCAGCGTGTGTGTGGTAGCGCTGGACTTCTAGGGGTGAGTTATGGTTCTTATACAGTTGTGCTCAAAAGTTTGCATCCCTTGGCAGAAATCGTAAAATTTTGGCAATGATAATATGACTGATCATGCCAAAAAACTGTCTTTTATTTAGCCCTTCCCTGCCGACATAACACATATAGGCCGCTCCACTGGACTGGGCTCTCAATGGGACCACATATATGCGTATCTCCCACAGAACACAGAGACCGGGGTCTTATCGAAAGCCCAAGAATGGTATTAACGATTGGGACCCGGAACTCCCGATTCTGGGTCACCTGATTGCTGTGGTAGCCTCTGATTGGCTACCACAGTGATCAGTCACTGTGAAACCCACCCCTGTGTTTCTTTCTGTGAATGGAGAGGAAAGCTATAATGTATCTCTCTCTTTCCTTGCAGAGAAGAAAAATAAAAAATGTGTTGCAATGCGATAGCCAAGAAACCTTAAGGATTTAGATAAGCAGTGTAAAGAACATTGGTTGGCTGGCTGACCAGAAAAGCCAATGGGACCATTGCAGAGGAAGATGTCTACCTACATTTTGCATGCACTGTAGTCTAAAGTGATCCTAATGCTACAGTAAATAGTTTGGCTCCTCGGCTGCCGTGGCCGTTTTTGCATACATGGAAAAAGCACTTTTTTTTTTTTAACCTAAAAAGGACACCCCCTAAACTTTATAAACATAACATTCTGTCACTGAGGTGGCCCAGGAATCCAGATCTGGAGTCAGGGAAGTACTTCCTTCATGTCTGTCGGAGGATCCTAACGACAGATACCAGTCCTGGGAACCCTGTCAGTGTAGGGAATTTGGTCGCTGGTGGAGTCTTGTCTCCTGATCAACACTATGCTGAACCATTTTACTGGAGGGTCATCCAATCTAAAGGCAGTCTAATGGGCCATACACACTATAAGATTTTCTGAAGACTTTTTCCTTCTGATTTACCTTTTCTATGTAGTGCAAGGGCCTGCCAGATTGCATACAAATTGAAAGTGTTTAGGTTTGACCTCATATTATATGGTTTTGGTAAGTCTGAAGGAAAAAGTCTTCAGAAAATCTTTTTTTTTTATATAATATTTTATTGAAGGTCGATTAACAATACATCAAAACATTTGAAACAGGGAAGTACAGTTATATGCAAGGCTGAACATGTAAAAAGAACGATTGACCCTAGCTTGAATGCTAAAGGTTGGCATTGACACTTCATTTCACATTTTAAACCGTATAATGATCCCTGTTGGGAGAACAATCGAGCACAGAAAAACCAATAATAGGCAGATGAAGAAAAAGATAAAGACAAAGCTAAAGGAGGTGGGCGGGGGGGGGGGGGGAATTGATGCAGAGCGACACAATAGTAGCAATAGCAAATGCGTCAAGGTATGCTATCCTTAAGCATGGAGAACAACGCTTGGAGACCCATTATAACTATCACAAAGATTAAACAGAAACATAATGACATTTATCCGGTGTTCACATACAGGAGCCCGATGCTCCAGAACTCATGGGAATGCTAAGGGAGGGCAATGTCAGTGGGGGGGGGGGGGGGTGAAGCAGGAGAGCCCATGGTAAGGAGATAGGCAGACCATTTCCGGTGGAACCGATCATGGGAGGGGAGCCGCAATTGGTGAAGATCTACTAAGTCCCTTAGTAGTAGTATTTGCAATTCCCTCTTAACTTCCATGATAGTGGGAGGTTCCACAGATGTCCAATGTTTCAAGATGACTCTCCGAGCTATCATCAAACAACTTAAGAGCCAAGGTTTGTTATGTTGCAGCAAGCGCCTCTGAGGCCTGGGCAGGAGATGTAGAGTGCCCTGGGTGTCTCCAAAGAGTAGAAGGTACACATCCTTTGGCAGATGTAAATCCAGAGTGCGGGTAATAAAGGCCATGACCTTGTCCCAGAAGAGAGAAACCAGTGGGCATAGCCATAATTTATGAAGGGATGGCATATTTTGGTTACAGAGAGGACATAGCAGTTTGTTCAGGTCTGAGGACCACCGTAGGCAGGGAATGTAGGCCCCATGTAGGATTTTAAGTTGTTGCTCCCTCCCAAATTCATTTTGCACAAAGAGGCACGTGTCATTGTATCCTTTTAGAATCCGAGTATGGGCAGATGGGGAGGAGAGTGCCACATTCCATCGAGTAGCCACCTCGACTACATGGTCATAAAGTTCCATACATAGGGAGGGATAAATGTGTGAAATTTTGTGGGCCCCCCGCTTCACCCAGGAGTCCATAATAGATGTCTGGAAGCGGGCCGTAGCTGGGATGTCTAAGGAATGAATAAAACTGATACATTGTCGTACATACAGATAATGACCCTGGGGTAGATCAAATTTCTGGCAAATATCTGAGAAGGGTAGAGGAAGACCTGAGCTAGGGTCACACAGCTGGGAAAAGGTTGTAATGCCCCTAGCCGCCCACAGATCAAACACCTGACCCTGCTGCGCTGGCGGAAAAAGAGGGTGCTTTTGGATAGGCATGAAACCGGAGACCCTATGAGGGGTCCCCAGTTTCCTGCGTACCTCCCTCCAGGCGATAAGAAAATCTTATAGTGTGTATGGCCCATCATTCTGCATAGGGAGGTTGGTTTTGATGCCCAGAACTTCCTTCATACCTAAGGTAGTTTCTGCCTTTCATCTTAAATGCATTGTTCTTCCATCTTTCTGTCCAGCTTAAGTTTCCCTCCCAACGTCTGATATAGGTGGGGCCATGAAAGTCTTTCTCAGCCACTGATTTTTTTCAGCAAGCCTTAACTCCCTTTTGTAACCCGGGATATACCCTGTAAGGGTAAACCCACTTCTTGTTCCACTATATCTAATTAGCTCAGGCTATAATTCCAAGCCTATGGTCTCCAGGATTGTGTTTCAGTCTTAAGGCTCTACTAGATATGTGAGTGCTTCTTCGGCTTTTTGACATTAAGCAACGGTTTTCCAGATTTGCAGAGCTTTCTGGTCTTCTCTTCATATGCTCTCTACATTGTGCCAGGTGATTGTTGTGGTCTTCTCCAATGCCAGCTTCAAATATATGAGGTCCTTTGGGTGCTTTTTGAGCTTCAAGCTGTCCCTAGTTCCTTGATGGTTTCTTGGCTTCTTAGCACTTGTGTGCTGTGTTGCCCCCCCCCCCCCTTCAGTTGGACTGTTTCTGGACTGTGCCCCTCAATGAACTCATCACTGGGGCCAGAGACAGGCAGGCAACTAGAATTTCTAGCAGCAGATCGTTAATAGCAGTATTTCTTTTATGCCAGGGTAAAAACCATATATACCCCGATTAGCCAAAACCTTGTAAACCCTGACAGGTTAAAGGAATAACATTGATTATCTTGTTACAATGACATCTGAATGTCGGTATATATTAGCAAGTAAACATGTTGCCCTGAAATTGATTTGTTGAAACAAGAAAAAAAATGGGCATCGCAGTTTATTGTGTATGGGGCTGTGTAGCCACAGACTGGTCAGGGTACACATTCTGACCCATGTCCACAGGCATAAACTCCTGCAATGGGCACATGAGCATCAGAACTAGTCCACGGAGCAATGGAAGAAGGTGGTCTGGTCTGATAAATCACATTTTCTTTTACATCATGTGGAAGGCTGGATGTGTGTGCATCACTTAAGCCCCGTACACACGAGTAGAAATTCGGCCGGGAAATTTCGTCCGAGTAGAAATTCGGCCGGGAAATTTCGTCCGACGACCGATCTGCCGATTTTCGGCTTGTTAGTATGGTGCTTCTGACAACCGACTCCGACTTTTTGGCCACAAAAATCCTGGTGTGCAGGCTATATAATTTTTGTCGACTGTCAAAACACGTCCTATTTTCGTCTCATTAGTACAGATTTCGAGGGGGAAAAATCTTATGAGCAAGACTGGGCATGCTCAGAGATGAAAGAACACAAAGAAAGCAATCCAACACATGACATCACTTCTGAAGTAGAATTCTGTCGTGCGGGAAAATTTGTGTGCAGTCTAGAGCACATTCCAACCAACAGACACCACTCTGGGCAAAAGACGAACGACCGGTCGGCGGAAATTCGTTGCGTGTGTACGAGGCTTTAGATAGCACTGGGATGCAGTAAGAAGGCAAGCCGGCGGAGGCAGTGTGATGCTTTGGGCAATGTTTTGCTGCTATTCATGTGAATGTTACTTGGCACGTACCATCTACCTAATCATTGTTGCTGACCAAGTACACCCTTTCATGGATATGGTATTCCTTGATGGCAGTGGCCTCTTTCAGCAGGATAATGCACCCTGCCACACTGAAAAAAAAAAATGGTTCAAGAATGGTTTGAGGAACATAACGGGTTTAAGGTGCTGACTTGGCCTCCAAATTTACCAGATGTCAATCCAATTGAGCATCTGTAGGAAGTCCTCAACTCACAACGTACAGGTCTTAAAGGGTCTGCTACTGATGGCTTGGTGACAGATGCCATAGCATACCTTTAGAGGTCTAGTGGAGTCCATGCCTCAATGAGTCAGGGCTATTTTGGTGTAAAAATAGGAACCTACTCAATTTTAGGTGGGTGGTCATAAATTCATGGCTGACCGGTGTACGGTATATTTACAGTATCTCACAAAAGTGAGTACACTCCTCACATGTTTGTAAACATTTTATTATATCTTTTCATGTGACAACACTGAAGAAATTACACTTTTCTACAATCTAAAGTAGTGCGTGTACAGCTTGTATAACAGCGTAAATTTGCTGTCTCAACACACAGCCATGAATGTCTAAACTGCTGGCAACAAAAGTGAGTAAACCCCTAAGTTAAAATGTCCAATATGGGCCCAAAGTGTCAATATTTTATGTGGCCACCATTTTTTTCCAGCACTGCCTTAACCCTCCTGTGCATGAAGTTCACCAGAGCTTCACAGGTTGCCACTGGAGTCCTCTTCCACTCCTCCATGACGACATCACAGAGCTGGTGGATGTTAGAGACCTTCTGTTTGAGGATGCCCCACAGATGCTCAATAGGGTTTAGGTCTGGAAACATGGCCAGTCCATCACCTTTACCCTCAGCTTCTTTAGCAAGGCAGTGGTCATCTTGGAAGTGTGTTTGGGGTCGTTATCATGTTGGAATACTGCCCTGCAGCACAGTCCCCGAAGAAAGGGGATCATGCTCTGGTTCAGTATGTCACAGTACATGTTGGCATTCATGGTTCCCTCAATGAACTGTAGCTCCCCAGTGCTGGCAGCACTCATGCAGCCCCTGACCAATACACTCCCACCACCATGACTGTAGGCAAGACACACTTGTCTTTGTACTCCTCACCTGGTTGCCGCCACACACGCTTAACACCACCCGAACAAAATAAGTTTATCTTGGTCTCATCAGACCACAGGACATTGTTCCAGTAATCCATGTCCTTAGTCTGCTTGTCTTCAGTAAACTGTTTGGAGACGTTCCTGTGCATCTGGGACGAGAGTCATGCAGACCAATTTGATGCAGTGTGCTGCGTATGGTCTGAGCACTGACAGGCTGACCCCCCACCCCTTAAACCTCTGCAGCAATGCTGGCAGCACTCATATGTCTATTTCCCAAAGACAACCTCTGGATATGATGCTAAGCATTTGCACTCAACCTCTTTGGTCGACCATGGCGAGGCCTGTTCTGAGTGGAACCTGTCCTGTTAAACCGCTGTATGGGCTTGGCCACCGTGCTGAAGCTCAGTTTCATGGTCTTGGCAATCTTCTTATAGCCTAGGCCATCTTTATGTAGAGCAACAATTCTTTTTATCAGATTATCAGAGAGTTTTTTGCCATGAGGTGCCATGTTGAACTTCCAGTGACCAGTATGAGAGAGTGAGAGCGATAACACCAAATTTAACACACCTGCTCCCCATTCACACCTGAGACCTTGTAACACTAACGAGTCACATGACACCGGGGAGGGAAAATGGCTAATTGGCCCCAATTTGGACATTGTCACTTAGGGGTGTACTCACTTTTGTTGCCAGTGGGTTAAACATTAATAGATGTGTGTTCAGTTATTTTGAGGGGACAGCAAATTTACACTGTTATACAAGCTGTACACTCACTACTTTACATTGTAGCAAAGTGTCATTTCTTCAGTGTTGTCACATGAAAATATATAATAAAATATTTACAAAAATGTGAGGGGTGTACTCACTTTTGTGAGATACTGTAAAAGGATTACCACCACCAACCACAAGAAAAACCACCACGAAAAAAAAAAAAAAACAATTTACAAAAAAGTGAAGGGTGTACTCCCTTTTGTGAGATAATATATTATATATATATATATATATATATATATATATATATATATATATTTTTTTTTTTTTTTTTTTAGTTTATTTGTTTCTTGGTTTGCAGTGGCAATCTTGCGGTCTTCCTGGGATACGTTAGACAGTGATTCATTATCAGTGGAGATATGCCCTGCGGTTGTCATCCTCTGTTTTTCTTCCTGATCGGTGCTGAAAGTTCAGCCGTGTAGCTTTTGTGTGGATGGAGACAACACAGAACCCAGGATAAATATTTTGAGGTGTGTTGCGTCCGAGGTTGTTAGGATCAGCTGAATTGTGCTGAAAGACAATGATTGCAGAGTTACGGACAATGAGGGCGAATGCAGCCAAAATGACTTCACTCGGCAAACAGAGGATTGCTGAGTGAGGTCATTTTGGCTGCAGAGTTTATGAACAGAAGGTGAGGAGGACTATCGTAGTGCCTGCTCTACCAGCTAGCAATCCCACATTGCCTTTATACAACAGTCACAATTAAAGTGCTTGTAAACCTCAGACATTGAATATGAACAAAGCATATCCCTCTATAGCGGGGTCGGCAATGCGTCGATTGCGGGGAGCCAACAGGTGGACTCTGCCTCTTTCCAGCCTCTGCTGCTCTCGTTTACTGCAGAGAGCGGGAGGCAGCAGAGTGCTGGATGGAGGGCGGGGGCTGTCTCAGTGATTGGTTGCTAGGTGGTCCTAGCAACCAATTACCAGTTTGTTATTATGAAATGTTAACTCCGGCAGCTCCCGCCTTCCACCCAGCACTACGTTGTCCCCTGATCTTCGCTCTGCTGTACACACGCTGGCAGGTAGGAAGTGCTACCTACACAGCTCTGTGTGTATGTGGGGGGAATGATGTGAAGGATACAGAGGAGACCCTGTTGGAGGGGGGGACAGTGGACACTATAGTGAGGGGGGGGGGGGTGGCTGTGATGAGAAATGGACAGAGGACACTACTATGGGGGATGGGGAGGCAGAGGACACTACAATGAAGGGGGAGGGAGGGTAGGTAAAGAGGGGGCAGAGCACACTGTTTTGGGGGGTACAGGACACTACAGTGGAGGGGGTGGGGTTGTGAAGGGGAGCAGAGGACACAACTGTGCTATGGGGGGCAGAGGACATTACAGTGGGGGAGGGTGATGTGCAGGGCTGGGACAAGGGGTGGGCAGCTGTCCCTGGGCAATTTGGTATCATGTGAGGTGGGAGGGTGGCTTGAGGAGATTGGAGGGGAAGGGATTTGTGTTGGAAGTGTGAATTTGGGGGACAGTAGACAGTAACAATTCTAGGAGGGAAAATTTTGGAGGGGGGGGTGCTAGGAGTAGGGATTTAGGGATATCTGTCTTGGGAGGGGGATGAGGGAAGAGGATCTGTGCTAGGAGGGGGGGGGGGGGGGCTTTGTACTAGAAGAGCTAATGTGGAGGGGGAATTGTGCTAGGTGGTGACATTTTTTTCCTTTTTTTTGGGGGGGGGGGTGAATTTGTGCTAACAGGGGGGATTGGGGGAGGAATTTGTTCTGGGAGGGGGATTTTGGAGTGGGGGACCAGGATGTGTACTAAGAGGGACATTTTAGTGGTAGAGGATTTATGCTAGGATGGTGATTTTTAATTTTTTTTTTGGGGGGGGGGGGGGCAAGGAATTGTACACGGACGCCCTCCTGGTAATTAAGGTCCGCGCTGTAGCCGTCTTTCGGCTATAGCGCAGACGGGAAGAAGTTAGGCTTTGAAACCCCCCCCCCCCCTCCCCTCCAGAAGCAGATTGGTTTCTATGCAGAGCTACACCAGATTGTTGCATGCTCCAGTTTTACTAAATAGCCCCTTTTGTCTTGTATATGTGTTGGAGAAGCACTGGAAATAGCCAGAGCAGCCCCAACACATCTGGAGTAAATGGGCCCTTGGGCAATGAAATGACTTTATTATTAAAGTTATGTCCAACAGTGGTGGGGCACTCCATATTCCAAGGTTTAAAGGAGAATTGTTTTTTTTTTTTGCTGTTTGTGTCTTGGTTGGAAAGATTTCCATTTCCAGTAACAGGGTGACATCAAGAAAAGAAAGACGTGCCCAACAGCAATAAAAACCTGGCCCAGGTTCTAACCCTTTCTCTCGCCACCCAAAACTAGAAGAAAAGAAAGTCTGTGTTCTTGGCTCCACCCAGGGTATAATGGGATTGGAAAAGTTTCAATAATATTAGGAGACAGAAAGTATGCCGCTCACAGCCTGATGACGTCTAAGTGGTGGTGGAAAAATAAAATGCACCAGCAGTGGTGTAACAATAGCCAGAGCAGCCCACAAAGCTGCCATGGGGCCTGGGTGTGGAAGGGGCCCCACAAGGGTGTCTATTGGGGCAATTCGACCATTGAAGGTCTGTGTGCATGTAAAGATAACACAGATCCATCACAATATGAATAAATATTGCAGAGGTTGCTCTTCACAGTAGCCCTGTACCTTGGAAAAACAAAGGGCGCCCCAGCCTTGCGCTTTACCCTTAAAACTCTTTTTATTGAAGAAATGAAACAGACGTACAGTGCCCTGAAAAAAGTATTCATGCCCCTTGAAATATTCCACATTTTGTCATGTTACAACCAAAAACGTAAATGTATTTTATTGGGATTATATGGGATAGACCGACACAAAGTGGCACATAATCGTGAAGTAGAAGGAAAATGATAAATGGTTTTCGACATTTTTTACAAAGATATGTTTGAAAAGTGTGGCGTGCATTTGTATTCATCCCCCTTTACTCTGATACCCCTAACTAAAATCTAGTGGAACTAATTGCTTTCAGAAGTCACCCAAATAGTAAATAGAGTCCAGTACTTAATTTTAGGATAAATACCGCTGTTCTGTGAAGCCCTCAGAGGTTTGTTAGAGAACATTAGTGAACAAACAGCATCAGGAAGGCCAAGGAACACACCAAACAGGTCAGGGATAACGTTGTGGAGAAGTTTAAAGCAGAGTTGGGTTATAAAAAAATACTGTATCCAAGCTTTGAACACCTCATAGAGCACTGTTCAATCCATCATCCAAAAATGGAAAGAGTATGGAACAACTGCAAACCCACCAAGACATGTCCGTCCACCTAAACTGACCGGCCGGGCAAGGAGAGCATCATTTAGAGAAGCAGCCAAGAGGCCCATGGGAACTCTGGTAGAGCAGCAGAGATCCACAGCTCAGGTGGGAGAATCTGTTCACAGAACGAATATTAGTTGTGCACTCTAAGAGTGGCAAGAAGAAAGCCATAAGAAGTCCTGTTTGCAGTTTGAGAGAAGCCATGTGGGGGACACAGCAAACATGTGGAAGAAGGTGCTCTGGCCAGATGAGACCAAAATTGAACTTTTTGTCCCAAAAGCAAAACGCTATGTGTGGCAGAAAACTATCACAGCACATCACCCTGGACACACCATCCCTACTGTGAAACATGGTGGTGGCAGCATCATGTTGTGGAGATGCTTTTCTTTAGCAGGGACAGGGAAGCTGGTCAGAGTTGATGGGAAGACGGATGGAGCCAAATACAGGACAATCTTAGAAGAAAACCTGTTAGAGTCTGCAAAAGACTTAAGACTGGGGCAGAGGTTCACCTTCCAGCAGAAAAACGACCCTAAACATACAGCCAGAGCTACAATGGAATGGTTTACATCAAAGCATATTCATGTGTTAGAATAGCCCAGTCAAAGTCCAGACCTAAATCCAATTGAGAATCTGTGGCAAGACTTGAAAATTGCTGTTCACAGACGCTCTACATCCAATCTGACAGAGCTTGAGCTATTTTGCAAAGAAAAATGGGCAAAAATGTCCCTTTCTAGATGTGCAAAGCTGGTAGAGACATCCCTAAAAAAGACTTGCAGCTGTAATTGCAGGGAAAGGGGGTTCTACAAAGTATTGCCTCGGGGGGGGGGGGGGGGGGTGAATACAAATGCATGCCACACTTTTCACATATTTATTTGTAAAACTTCTTAAAAACCATTTATCATTTTTCTTCCACTTCACAATTATTTGCCACTTTGTGTCGGTCTATCACATAAAATCCCAACAAAATACATTTATGTTTTTTGTTGTAACATGGCAAAATGTGGAAAATTTCAAAAGATATGAATACTTTTTCAAGGCACTGTATACTCACAAACAGCACATGATATCAAGCTCAATAATATCCACCGTGACCTGCACACTCTCTGCTCCTCTGCGCCAATCCCAGCTATGAAATGTCTCATTGAATTCAACCAAAAGTTGACTGTTAGATTGGTAATGCCATTCAGACAGTTTGAAACTTCTGATCCCTTCAACACAGCCAGGAGGGTAGCCTGTCAAACTGCCTTACATTAATATTGATTTCCTTTACAGGGCTTTATATGAACTTATATATCACACCTAGGGAGTAATGGTTTGATACATGTATGGCCAGCATTGTGTCTAGGGCAGTAATGGTGAACCTTGGCACCCCAGATGTTTTGGAATTACATTTCCCATGATGCTCAACTACACTGCAGAGTGCATGAGAATCATGGGAAATGTAGTTCCAAAACATCTGGGGTGCCAAAGTTGGCCATCACTGGTCTAGGCTAGTGCAGGCTCCTCTAGATGGCATCGGTGTTGGGCATCCAGGACAAGGATGATAAGTTGTGTCCCGGCCAGTCAGAAGATCTCCACCAGGATCTCAGGTGGCGGCCTTTTCCACCCCGCATAACCGGGCGCACACACCCCCATCCCTTAGCTTGGGACCCCGCCTACTCCCTGCATGCACCTGGGATCCACCCACTGCTCCGTTCTCCTCTTCATCCTTGGATCCCTTTTGACAGCGGGGTAATGCGGCTGCTTAGGCTGCTCTATGGTGGTACTGGCCCTGACTACAGGGTAATCCCGAGTGTGGACCCCACCCCCTCCCTGCATGCACCTGGGATACACCCACTGCTTCATCCTCCTCTTCATTCTTGGATCCCTTTTGACAGCAGGGTAAGGCGGTTGCCTTGGCTGCCCTATGCCATGACTACAGGGTAATCCCGAGTGTGGCTCAGGGTTACCGCTTTTGGTACTGAAAATTAACCCCCGAGCCACACTTGGGATTACCGCCAGGGAGGTTAAAGGTGAACTCTGTCAGCATTTTTTATTAACTTTTGGAAACCTTCCCTTGCAAAGCAGAGAAATTCTTAAATTATTCCTCACTCCTCCCCGCTGGGCAACACTAAGTTCTACTACGCCATTTCTTTTGCCAGTTGCCCATGCACCAGCAGGAGGAAGGAGGTCCTGTTTTTCCTCTATAGATCTTTATATTACTAGAGAGATCATCAGCAGGAGGAAGGAGGTCCTGATTCCTTTATACAGATCTTTAGTTATCAATAGAGGCATCCCCAGCAGAAGGAAGAAGATCCTGATTTTTCTATATAGATCTTTAGTTATCACTAGAGGGATCGCCAGCATAAGGAAAGAGGTCCTGATTCCTCTATATAGATCTTTGGTTATCACTAGAGGGATCACCAGCAGGAGGAAGGAGGTCCTTATTCCTCTATATAGACCTTTATATCACTAGAGGGATCACCAGCAGGAGGAAGGAGGTCCTTATTCCTCTATACAGATCTATAGTTATCAATAGATGCATCCCCAGCAGAAGGAAGAAGATCCTGATTTTTCCTCTATAGATCTTTATATCACTAGAGGAATCACCAGCAGGAGGAAGAAGGTCCTGATTCCTCTATATATAGATTAGTAATTATCAATAGAGAAATCACCAGCAGGAGGAAAGAGGTCCTGATTCCTCTATATGAATCATTAGTTATCACTAGAGGAATCACCAGCAGTGCAAGGAGGTGCTAAATCATCTATATAGACCTTTATATCACTAGAGGGATCCCCTGCATGAGGAAGGAGGTCCTGACTCCACTATAAAGATCTTTAGTTATCACTAGAGTAGGGTGACCAGATGTCCCCAGTTTCCTGGGACAGTTCCCGGACTAAGGACCCTGTCCCCGAACCAAGTCTGTCCCCAGTTTTGTCCCCGGATTCAGTCCTGTGCCCAGCGCTGTGTGTATTATGCAGTCCTGTACTCAGTTCTCTGTGTATTATGTAGTCCTGTGCTCAGCTCTCTGTGTATTATGCAGTCCTGTGCTCAGCTCTCTGTGTATTATGCAGTCCTGTACTTAGCTCTCTGTGTATTATGTAGTCCTGTGCTCAGCTCTCTGTGTATTATGCAGCCCTGTGCCCAGCTCTCTGTGTATTATGCAGCCCTGTGCCCAGCTCTCTGTGTATTATGCAGTCCTGTGCCCAGAGCTTTGTGTATTATGCAGTCCTGTGCCCAGCGCTCTGTGTATTATGTAGTCCTGTGCTCAGCTCTCTGTGTATTATGCAGTCCTGTGCCCAGTGCTCTGTGTATTATGCAGCCCTGTGCCCAGCTCTCTGTGTATTATGCAGTCCTGTGCCCAGAGCTCTGTGTATTATGCAGTCCTGTGCCCAGCGCTCTGTGTATTATGCAGTCCTGTGCCCAGCGCTCTGTGTATTATGCAGTCCTGTGCGCAGTGCTCTGTGTATTATGCAGTCCTGTGCGCAGTGCTCTGTGTATTATGCAGTCCTGTGCCCAGTGCTCTGTGTATTTTGCAGTCCTGTGCCCAGCGCTCTGTGTATTATGCAGTCCTGTGCCCAGAGCTCTGTGTATTATGCAGTCCTGTGCCCAGAGCTCTGTGTATTATGCAGTCCTGTGCCCAGCGCTCTGTGTATTATGTAGTCCTGTGCTCAGCTCTCTGTGTATTATGCAGTCCTGTGCCCAGTGCTCTGTGTATTATGCAGCCCTGTGCCCAGCTCTCTGTGTATTATGCAGTCCTGTGCCCAGAGCTCTGTGTATTATGCAGTCCTGTGCCCAGCGCTCTGTGTATTATGCAGTCCTGTGCCCAGCGCTCTGTGTATTATGCAGTCCTGTGCGCAGTGCTCTGTGTATTATGCAGTCCTGTGCGCAGTGCTCTGTGTATTATGCAGTCCTGTGCCCAGTGCTCTGTGTATTTTGCAGTCCTGTGCCCAGCGCTCTGTGTATTATGCAGTCCTGTGCCCAGAGCTCTGTGTATTATGCAGTCCTGTGCCCAGCGCTCTGTGTATTATGTAGTCCTGTGCTCAGCTCTCTGTGTATTATGCAGTCCTGTGCCCAGTGCTCTGTGTATTATGCAGCCCTGTGCCCAGCTCTCTGTGTATTATGCAGTCCTGTGCCCAGAGCTCTGTGTATTATGCAGTCCTGTGCCCAGAGCTCTGTGTATTATGCAGTCCTGTGCCCAGCGCTCTGTGTATTATGCAGTCCTGTGCCCAGCGCTCTGTGTATTATGCAGTCCTGTGCGCAGTGCTCTGTGTATTATGCAGTCCTGTGCCCAGCGCTCTGTGTATTATGCAGTCCTGTGCGCAGTGCTCTGTGTATTATGCAGTCCTGTGCGCAGTGCTCTGTGTATTATGCAGTCCTGTGCCCAGTGCTCTGTGTATTATGCAGTCCTGTGCCCAGAGCTCTGTGTATTATGCAGTCCTGTGCCCAGCGCTCTGTGTATTATGCAGTCCTGTGCCCAGTGCTCTGTGTATTATGCAGTCCTGTGCCCAGCGCTCTGTGTATTATGCAGTCCTGTGCCCAGCGCTCTGTGTATTATGCAGTCCTGTGCCCAGTGCTCTGTGTATTATGCAGTCCTGTGCCCAGAGCTCTGTGTATTATGCAGTCCTGTGCCCAGTGCTCTGTGTATTATGCAGTCCTGTGCCCAGCTCTCTGTGTATTATGCAGTCCTGTGCCCAGAGCTCTGTGTATTATGCAGTCCTGTGCCCAGAGCTCTGTGTATTTTGCAGTCCTGTGCCCAGTGCTCTGTGTATTTTGAAGTCCTGTGCCCAGTGCTCTGTGTATTATGCAGTCCTGTGCCCAGCGCTCTGTGTATTATGCAGTCCTGTGCCCAGAGCTCTGTGTATTATGCAGTCCTGTGCCCAGAGCTCTGTGTATTATGCAGTCCTGTGCCCAGCGCTCTGTGTATTATGCAGTCCTGTGCCCAGCGCTCTGTGTATTATGCAGTCCTGTGCGCAGTGCTCTGTGTATTATGCAGTCCTGTGCGCAGTGCTCTGTGTATTATGCAGTCCTGTGCCCAGTGCTCTGTGTATTTTGCAGTCCTGTGCCCAGCGCTCTGTGTATTATGCAGTCCTGTGCCCAGAGCTCTGTGTATTATGCAGTCCTGTGCCCAGCGCTCTGTGTATTATGTAGTCCTGTGCTCAGCTCTCTGTGTATTATGCAGTCCTGTGCCCAGTGCTCTGTGTATTATGCAGCCCTGTGCCCAGCTCTCTGTGTATTATGCAGTCCTGTGCCCAGAGCTCTGTGTATTATGCAGTCCTGTGCCCAGCGCTCTGTGTATTATGCAGTCCTGTGCCCAGTGCTCTGTGTATTATGCAGCCCTGTGCCCAGCTCTCTGTGTATTATGCAGTCCTGTGCCCAGAGCTCTGTGTATTATGCAGTCCTGTGCCCAGCGCTCTGTGTATTATGCAGTCCTGTGCCCAGCGCTCTGTGTATTATGCAGTCCTGTGCGCAGCGCTCTGTGTATTATGCAGTCCTGTGCGCAGTGCTCTGTGTATTATGCAGTCCTGTGCCCAGTGCTCTGTGTATTTTGCAGTCCTGTGCCCAGCGCTCTGTGTATTATGCAGTCCTGTGCCCAGAGCTCTGTGTATTATGCAGTCCTGTGCCCAGCGCTCTGTGTATTATGTAGTCCTGTGCTCAGCTCTCTGTGTATTATGCAGTCCTGTGCCCAGTGCTCTGTGTATTATGCAGCCCTGTGCCCAGCTCTCTGTGTATTATGCAGTCCTGTGCCCAGAGCTCTGTGTATTATGCAGTCCTGTGCCCAGCGCTCTGTGTATTATGCAGTCCTGTGCCCAGTGCTCTGTGTATTATGCAGTCCTGTGCCCAGCTCTCTGTGTATTATGCAGTCCTGTGCCCAGCGCTCTGTGTATTATGCAGTCCTGTGCGCAGCGCTCTGTGTATTATGCAGTCCTGTGCCATTTTCTAATAAAAGAAAATATGTCCCCAGATTTCATTTTAAAAATCTGGTCACCTTACACTAGAGGGATCACCAGCAGGAGGAAGGAGGTCTCGATTCTACTATATAGACCTTTAGATCAATAGAGGAATCACCAGCAGGAGGAAGGAGGTCCTGATTCCTCTATAGATCTTTATATCACTAGAGGGATCACCAGCAGGAGGAAGAAGATCCTTCCTTATTCCCCTCTATAGGTCCTTAGTTATCAGTAGAGGGATCACCAGCAGAAGGAAGGAGGTCCTGATTCCTCTATATATATCATTAGTTATCACAAGGGGGATCACCAGCAGGAGGAAAGAGATCCTGATTACCCTATATAGATCTTTATATCACTAGAGGGATCACCAGCAGGAGGAAGCAGATCCTTCCTGATTCCCCTATATAGATCCTTAGTTATCACTAAAGGGATCACCAGCAGAAAGAAGAATGTCCTGATTCCTCTATATAGGTCTTTATATCACTAGAAGGATGACTGGCCGAAGTAAGGAGGACCTGACTATTCAAAAAGGCAAGGGGGGGGCACCCCGGGAAGAGAACCTGTTTTTGCACGACAACCCCAAATGACTCAGCTGGTTGTCAGAATAGAAAAATTATTTTTGTTTTTGCTGACAGTTTCCTCCTAACTGCCAGCGATATTAATCGTGTTCAGATATTGTACAGCGCATTCTCTTCTATGTATCTGTAGACACAAAGCCGCCTTTCGTGACAATGATGCAGCTTTCAACAAATCTAGATCAGCAGCCATTTCTTCACCTCTGTTCCTGAATGATTTTCTTTAGATCGTGATTTATCTATGATAAAATATAAAGGGACATTGTGACAGCAGCTAACATTTCCGCTGGTCGAATAACCGGTTTTCCTGCCACGGGCCGGGAATAATGCTCATATTGTATTTATATAAGATTACGTTTGCAGCTTGTGTGCGTAAAACGTGATTTCAACAAAAACAAACACATGCTTTTTTTCCATTCTTTTATCAATTTGCACCATCCAGGATGTGAAGTGCAGCAATACTGGGATGGAGAACAAAATGACTTTCTTGAATGTGTTCGTATAATGGGCACATGAGAAAGCTGGTTTGGAAAAGTAAAATGCTACCATGTTGTCATGGTGTGTGTTGGCCAATCCAATGCCTTAAAGTGATTACCCTCTTCACAGCAGATGCACACATATATGTGGCCTCTCAGCGTATGGGGCGTAACGCCCCATACGATCCTCTGCATATATGCGGTGTAACGGAACCGCGGCCCACACTGTTTTTGTGGGCTTCCGTCAGAATACCGCTTCCTCCAGTCTGAACATAGATATCAGATATTGGAGCCGCCCCCATACAAAACTAGCCAAGAATAGCTTGTAAAGGTCTGGAACCAACAACAACTTTATTGAACAGTCTCACACACAATATATACAGCACAGGGAAACATCCCCCTCCTGATCAAATTACCACAGCGGATCAGGTGCCTGATTACATTATCATATGCAGATGAAAGTGTGTACATAAAAATAATTAACATATATAAAGAACAACCAACACAAACAGTATTCTACTTTTCCACCAGTAACTAATCGATGACAATGATTCAATCAACCCGAGCCAATTAACTAACAGACTGCCCTCCTCGAGCTCCTGAAGTAAAATACACATTATCATAAGTGTAAACACAGAACCCACAGTAGATAACAGGTGAGTAAATCAGCATATTCAACATTTTGTGGAAGACAGGTGGTTGAGCTGATGATATTAGCATCTGCTATGAGTCTGACTGTGTGAAGCAGTCTTTATATGTTTCTTGAGATATATGGTTGATAAATATTACTGTCCCATTTGAAGTAATCCAAACCATATTCTCAGTGTCCATCATTTTCTTGGTCACCCTGTGTCCCTAATGGCTTATTTCCACTGAGCTTTCTGGTACGGTTTGGTTCGGTATGGTACGTTTTTTATGCTGTTTCCATTATGAATGGTACCCTAATTCCGAACCGTACCGTACCACTTTTTGGTACCCTTTCGTTGGGGTACCAAGCACACCGTACCGTACCAACAGGGTGGAGCTACACTCTGCAGAACTTTGATTGGTTGACAGAGAATCGTCTATCACAGCTTTCCTGCTACACCATGCCTATCATGAAAGGGTACTATTGGCAGTGGAAACGCAATGTGTACTGTTCCGAACCGTACTGTACTGAACCGAACCGTACCGTACCACTCAGTGGAAACGAGGCATAACAGACTTTATTGGAGAATGCTCAGTTAGAACATGGTTTTGCCATGGTGTTCTGTCTGAGCAATCTCCAACAAAGTTTCCTGCAGAACCTGTGGATGATACCAGTGGAGTTTGACCCATTTTTTCAACTGGCATAGAATTGTAATATTTTCCTAATAATTATATTCAGATGTCCAGAGCACCCCCCTCCCCCCCCCTACATCAGATGTCAAGAGCCCTCCCCAACACCAACAGTAGTCAAGAGGCCCTCACCTTCTCCTCCATCACAGTGCACCCCCCTTACCCTGTGCTGCTGCCAGGAAGAAGCTGGGGGTGGAGCTGGGAAGCAGAAGGTGCAGGGTCTGGAGGAGAACCAGAGGAGGGCTTTAGTTAACTGCTGGAGTCTGCTAACGGCTGAGACCAGGGAAAGCAGAGACGAGGGGGTGCTGTGACTGTACAGACCAGGGCCGTGCAGAGACCTTTGGAGGGGCAGGTGCTCAAAGTGTAAAAGGGGCACATGGAACAGGGCTTTAAATAGGGCAGCGCTCAAAGTATCAATACAGCAATGTATCGTGACACATTCCTTCCTGATACGCGTATCGATACACATGATTCTCTATTGATAGGGCAGAAAAATGCAGCTTTGAAGAAGAAACAGAACAGAAAAGACTATTTTAAGTTTAAAAAATATTTTGTGCCTTAAGTTGTGCCAACCTGAAGACTTTTTAATCTCTGTTACACAGAAAAATAAAGAAGGTACTGCTGGTGGGTACTGCTGATGGGTACTGCTGGCTGGTACTGCTGGCGGGCACTGATGGCGGGTACTGTTGGCTGGTACTGCTGGTGGGTACTGCTGGCTGGTACTCCTGGTGGCTACTGCTGGTGGGTACCGCTGGCTGGTACTGCTGGGGGGTACTGACGGCGGGTACTGCTGGCTGGTACTGCTGGTGGGCACTGCTGGCTGGTACTGCTAGTGGGTACTGCTGGCAGGCACTGCTGGCTGGTACTGCTTTCTTTTACTGCTTGTGGGTACTGATGGCGGGTACTGATGGATATCCTTTTAAGGCCCAAGACAGACACAACAGGAGGATGACATTTAAACTCCTAATGGGACTCAAAATTCTGGAGACGAGCATTCTAATGTGACTGTTTGTACTATGAAAGGCTATAAAGGCCTTGAGGCTTGGTGGGTACAATGTGGTATCAGTCATTTGCGGCTTCTGTGGTTGACCAGGTTCACCCATGATCCATATTTAACTTTTGCAGGATGTTTAATTCTCAGCTACCTCAGATCAAGACACTGGAAGTGAAGCTGACCTTTGGGTATTTAATAGGGTCACTCTCAGGGAAAGATACCATAAATACATTTAATTTCCTCCAATTTTTCAGAGTGAAGGGGAAAACTGTCTCTATGCTGACTGTACGATCTCTGATTTACATTACTCACTTTTTCCTTGCGGTCACACGGTGCTCACACTACACTACACACTCTTCCACCTCAACAGGATCTGGAGATGTTATGAATGGACTGGGGCCAAACCACAGCTAGAGACTTCAAAGACCCAGTAATGTCATTGCTGCCACTTTTACCATCCCTGCCTCTTACACTTCTAGTGACCGACGTCAACTATTTGACATATTTGCATATATACACTATTATTGCAGTGTGGTTACCATCAGTGTATAGTTGAAATCCACAGCTTGAGGAGCCCTGGTTATTACAACAATACAATGTTTTCAGCACCAACATTTTGGTGGTTAGAGATCATGACATGGGACGGGTAAGTTTCATAGCTGGCTTGACATAAAGTACATTCTAAGGGTTAAGCCCCGTACACACGCACAGATTGTTGGCCGTAAATTGTCGGCCAACGTCCGATCGGCCGATTGTAGGCTTGTTAGTATGATGCTTCAGACAACCAACTGCAAATTTTCGGCCGAAAAAAATCTGGTGTGCATGCTATAAAATTTTTGTTGGCCGACAACAGAACAGCCGATTGTTCCTCAGTCAGTACAGATTTCGGCAGACAAAAATCAGATGAGCAAGACTGGGAATGCTCAGAGAAGAAAAAACACACGGAAAGTCAACCATCACATGACATCACTTCTGAAGTTGGTTTTTGTTGGCCAACAAAAGCCCAGTGCAAGTCTAGAGCACATTTCAACCAACAAACAACACTGGACAAAAGACGGCCGATCAGTCGGCCAACAATCTGTGCGTGTGTACGGGGCTTTAGAAGTTAATTTACTGTGAGGGCTAACCAAGGGTTGGTTTAGTACAAGGATCAAAAGTTAGGGGCTTGAAGTGGACCTGTTGATTTGTCCCGCAGGACAAATGAACAAGGTCACTTGGTCACCAATTAGATCTCTACTCCAACTACTTTCCAACATGTCAACTTGTCAACATGGCAATCCTCCACCACCTCCACCCAGCCTACCAACAAGGTAATCCCCCTGTGTCCAGCAGAAACAGTCCTACAATGGGTCCACCAAGGGGATCCTACACCAGGACCACAAACATGGAGTTATACCATCAGGCTCATCAACAAGGTATTCTGTCACCAAGTCCACCAACAAGGCAATCCCAAACCAGGACCACAGATAAGGTGATCCACTAGGTCCACCAACAAAGCAATCTTCCACCACCAGGTCCACCAACAAGGCAATCCCAAACCAGGACCACAAACAAGGTGATCCACTAGGTCTACCAATAAAGCGATCTTCCACCACCAGGTCCACCAACAACACAATCCTAAACCAGGACTACAAACAAGGCCATCTTCTACTAGGTCCACCAACAAGATGAACCGTCCTTGGGTCTAGCAACACATCAGTTCTCTACTTTGCCCCACACAAGGTAATCCTCCCCTTGGTTCAGCAACATGTCGACCCTTCAATAGGTCCACCAAAAGGGAGTTTCACCAAAATGGCAATCCTCCACCAGTTTCACCAACAAAGCAATCCTTCACCAGGTTAAAGAAGGAGGCTATTCTTGCCAGGTCTAAAACTGCACACCACCACCCAGCACTCATGTGATCCTGATCATCGCATAGCAGACCTCTACAACATGCATATCACATTCAGAGACCAGGACTTGCCTTGTATAGGAGAAGACTCTCCCTCACCGCCATATGGTACATTATTATACAGTTGGTGTGTGCATAACTGTGGGAAATGTGTATCAAAATGCTGCAGTTACAACTGGGCCCCTTTCCTGGTGGGACCCCATATAGCCTACAATGCAAATACTCCCTCTATTGTCATTATCTTAATCCATCTTGAGTGGTTTAAGTGCTTCTCCCTAAGGAGAGGGCACATAGAGTGCATGGTGGAAGGAAATATATGAATATTAACCACTTGCCGACTGCCGCACGACTATTTACGTCGGCAGTCAGCCCCTCACAGGCTGAGTGACGTAGATCTACGTCGCTAGCCTGTGAGGGTCTAGAGAGCAAGCGCGCGCCCCCGGAGGCACGCTCCCGCTCCCGCGTGGTCACGGTCCACCCCCCCCCCCCCCGCGCGTGTGACCAGCGGACCCGATGCCCGCTGGTCACTCGGCGATCGTCACTGCAGAGGGAGAAAGTCAGGCGGCTAGTGTAAACAAGCCACCTGTCATTCTCCCCTGTGTAGAAACAGTGATCATACGGTTCTACTATGTAGGACCGTTGATTACTGTTCCTACAGCTCAAGCCACAGCCAATCACAGTTAGAATCACGCCCCTAGGGACACACACCACCCCTCCCTCTCAAAAAAAAGTTAACCCCTTCACTGCCAGTGTAATTTTACAGTAACAGTGCATATGTATAGCACTGATTACTGTAGAAATGTCACTGGTAACCCCAAAAGTGTCAAAAATGTCAGTCAAGGGTCCGATCTGTCCGCCCCAATGTCGCAGTCCCGCAAAAAAAAATCGCAGATCGCCGCCATTACTCGTTAAAAAAAAAAAAAACACCAAAAACGACAGAAATCTTTCCCTTAGTTAGTAAACGCAATAACTTTTGCGCAAACCAATCAAAATACGCTTTTTGCGATTTTTTTTTTACCAAACATATGTAGCATAAAACAAATTGGCCGAAAATGTTAAAAAATTTTGATTTTTACATTTTTTTGGGGGAATTTCATATAAAAAAATGTGAAAAATATTGCTATTTCTGCAAAATTGACGCTCTTTTTTTGTTTATAGCGCAAAAAGTAAAAATCGCACAGGTGATCAAATACCACCAAAAGAAAGCTCTGTTTGTGGGGAAAAAAGGACGTCAAATTAGTTTAGTTACAGCGTCGCACGACCACGCAATTGTCCGTTAAAGTCACGCAGTGCCGAATCGCAGAATAGGCCCTAGTCAGGAAGGGGGTAAAATCTTCCGGGGCTTAAGTGGTTAAAGGAGGCGGTTATTGTAAGGGAGGGGATATCTGTTTATTATATGGGTGGTATGTGTTGTATTCTGTAGTACAGTACAGTTTTATGTTGACGTGTATTTAAGTTATGGTTGATGGTGTTAGGATGTATACTTCAGACAATGCTTCTTTGTCTCTGGTCCTCTTTATCTTTGAACTTAATGTCTACTATTTCATAATGGGTGGGAATCCAAAGATTTTGGCAGAGACTGAATCCTTTATTACCTCTGTACAGGAAGTACTTAATGCTCTTATCTTCTTAATAAGCTATACTATTACTCCCCCAGTCTGGGTTTGGATTTACATTTTTAAATAAACTTACTGGGAGCTGATAGTATCTGTTTGATGTAGTCATCTTTTTGGCTATTATTATATTATTTTTCCATATTATTTTATGTAATTTTTACATTTGTTTTACGATATATCTAAAAGGGTAACTTCACTTTCGTGGGGGGAAAAAAAAATAGCAAATAAAGAAAAAAACAATATAGCGTATACAATTGTGACACAAATCATATTGTAAATGAATGTTATTAAAAATAACTTTTCTTTTCAATCTGCAGCTGTTGTGATTTTCTGAAAATCCAATGCAATATGGCCGCCTGGAGCTGTTCTGTACACAGAATGTATACTGACCACACCCCCAGAAATATAATTTCCTGCTTGTGTGATCGGCTCACCAATTTTCCCAGAAGTCTGCACTAAGATACAAGTCAGATTTCTGGCATCCCCTGCAGCAAAAATTTCATTTTTTGGTGAGATACTCCCAATAGGAACACATCTAAAGGGATGCAGACCCTGCAGATTTCCACATTAGTGCCCTGCAGCTGCACAGATAATTATGAAACCACTCCCATTAGACCCACTCGGCACAGAGGAGCAAACAGGGATTTCTCCAGAATAACAAAAGGTCGGAATCTGCAACAAAGTTTGTTAAAATCCTTGTAATTTACAGAGATCACCCAGAGGGGAATATTTTTTTTTCTCAACAAAAGTGGAATTACGCTTTAGGCATGATAGTGCTGCATATAAAGGTTTCTAGATACTCCTTCTAGTGACCATCAGTATTTTTTTGCAACCACTGAGCCTTCCTGATTATCAAGTGTTGGGGTACTTGAACCTCATCAGCAGTGCAGTGTATCATGCAACAGTAAAAAACACCATCAACGCGTTTTATGGTGCTGTAATGGCCACTTCATCAGGACACATGTATAAAGCACTGAATAAATAATAGGGAATTAAAATAAAAGTGGAATGTATTAACCACTTAAGTCCCAGAGGATTTGGCTGCTGAAAGACCAGGGGGTATTTCGCGATTCGACACTGTGTGATTTTACCGGACAATTGCGCAGTCGCGCGACGCTGTACCCAAATGAAATTGATGTCCTTTTTTCCCCACAAACAGGGCTTTCTTTTGGTGGTATGTGATAACCTGTGCGATTTTTACTTTTTGCGCTATAAACAAAAAAAGAGCGATAATTTTGAAAAAATAACAATATTTTTCACATTTTTTTATTCCCCCCAAAAAAATGTAAAAATCTAAATTTTTTAACATTTTAGGCCAATTTGTTTTTTGCAACAAAAAGAAAATCGCAATAAGCGTATTTTGATTGGTTTGCGCAAACGTTATTGCGTTTACTAACTAAGGGAAAGATTTTTGTCATTTTTATTGGTTTTTTTTTTTTAACAAGTAATGGCGGCGATCTTTTTTTTTTTTTTTTTGCGGGACTGCGACATTGCGGCGGACAAATCGGACCCTTGACTGACATTTTTGACACTTTTGGGGGTACCAGTGACATTACTACAGTAATCAGTGCTAAACATATGCACTGTTACTGTAAAAATTACACTGGCAGGGAAGGGGTTAACTTTATTAGAGATGCAGGGGTTAAATGTGTCCCTAGGGGCGTGCTTTTAACTGTCAAGGGGCGTGGCTTGTGATGTAACCACAGAGACATACGATCCTACATAGCAGGACCGTATGATCTCTGCAGTTACACCAGGGAGAATGACAGGCGGCTTTGTTTACATCAGCCGCCTGCCTTTCTACCTCTCCAGTGGGAGATCGCGAGTGACCGGCGGACATCGGAGCCGCCGGTCACTCGCGCTGGAATGTCCGTGAAGGAGCGGGGGCAGGAGCGTGCCCCCCCTATTGGCTCACGGGCGAGTGACGTATATATACGTCACTTTGCCCAGGAGGGGCTGACCGCCGCAGTAAATGTACTTGCGGCGGTCGGCAAGTGGTTAAGCTTTGTGTAGCACCCTCCTAGGTAGGTGCTAGGAAAAAGCATCTATTTGCTCCTTCTGCTTATCAGGGGAGCCTGATTGGTTAGGTTGCCTGTCACATGTCTCCAGGTGGGATTCACTGGGTCTGAGGGAGTGTCCCCACTGTATCCAATGAGGGAGCTTGTTGGACAGTGGAGGAAACCCAGCCAGTGACACATTGGCTTTTGTGGGAGTCCCAGTGTGAGGGCATTCTTGCAATGCCTCCTGGGATTTCTCATAAAAGCCAGGGGGACATGTGACAGAGTGTCTTTGGCTGGAAGCAGAGTCCCAGGAGGAGGTGGACGGCTGTCTCTCCCCCTGCAGTGTGTGAGGAAGATGGTCTTAGGCGGTCGGCCTAGTGAACCAGGTGTGGAGCTGAGCTGCAGAGGATCCGGTGGAGCTGACGGTGGAGCTGCTGGCAGAGTCTCTCGGGAAAAACAGTGTCCGTTAGTACTGAGGGACTTGCCAAAGGGTCGGCCCAGGAAGGGGGGGGGCACTCCAGTGAAGTCGGGGGATCAAGGAGCTAGCTCACACAGAGAGAGATACAGTAAAGTATGTGCTGTGTAGAACCCTAAAGAATAGGGATAAAAGGAGTGCCTAGTTGGGTCCAGAAGAGCGATTCACAGAGCAATATAAGTTCATTAAATTCTTCTTCACTGCTAGTGACAAGGTGAAGCAGCGGCCTTGCTGCACTCAGTTATATCTAGAGGTCCCAGCAAATTGTGCATAGTTCATTCAAGTCGGAGTATCCCACTCATCCCTTCTCCTATCCAAGTTCTCAAATAAAACTGCAAAAAAACCAAAACCCCCTAGACTGTTTTCTGACTGAGCCAAGTACCTTGAACATGCTTTATTGTAATGTTGTTGCTATGGGTAACCAGCAGCTCCCAAGGGACTAGTGCTACATTCGTAAATCATAAATGGTAAATAAAATCATAAAAATATAATATAATATTTAAATTATATAAGTATATTTAAATATGATATATGTATTTTATTTAAATATATTATATTATATAATTATATAACTGTTATAAATTTAAAAATTATACTATAGCTACTACTTCTACTACTTCTACTACTACTACTACTACTAATACTACAACTAATAATAATAATAATAATAATAAACATTGTTCAAAATCTATAATTTATTTTATAAAATGAACTTGTGTGGTATGTTGAGGAAAAAAAATGAAAAAAAAAATATGATTCTACAAACAAATAAATTATATAGAAATAGAAGAAATGGTTTTAGATCAATGCAATGAAAATTGTCACTCATTATTTAGGTAGGACCCAACCATGCTGGTTGATGAAGTTTTATCTGATGGAAAATAAAATAATATACTAAATAATAATTCTTGATTGATAAAAGAGTTCATGAGACATCATGGCACACATTTATCTCATAAAATAAAATAATAAAATAATAAATTCTTGATTGATAAAAGAGCATAGGGACCTCATGGCACATCATAGTGCTAAGGTTTTATCTAACAAATAAAATAATAAAATATTGAATTCTTGACTGATAAAAGGTCACCGGGACCTCGTGGCCATAGTTCATATTGGAGTGGTGATAAATAGTATGAGTTCATAATTAAATATTTGATTACAAAAACGACTGATATGTTATATCTTTATTATTATAAAAATAAGTGTAAATTTCATAACTTGGAAAAAATGAACAGATAGAATTATGGATGTTGGTTACTTTTTTTTTTTTAATTACAGGTACGTATATATCTCCATCAATTTACGCAGAGCTTTACATATGGTATATATTATACATTCACAGTCCCTCGCTCAAGGAGCTTACAATCTAAGGTCCCTAATTCACATTCATACATACACATACTAGAGATAATTTATACAGGAGCCATTGTGTGTCTTTGGAGTGTGGGAGGAAACCAGAGTACTCGGAGGCACAGGGAGAACTTATTTTATAATATATATCTACAACATATATATGAGATAGATAGATAGATAGATAGATAGATAGATAGATAGATAGATAGATAGATAGATAGATAGATAGATAGATAGATAGATAGATAGATAGATAGATAGATAGATAGATAGATAGATAGATAGATAGATAGATAGATAGATAGATAGATAGATAGATAGAAGATACTGTATATATTTTGTGTTTTATTGGTTGAGTAACTATGTAACTATATATATATATATATATATATATATATATATCTATACAGTATCTCACAAAAGTGAGTACACCCCTCACATTTTTGTAAATATTTTAATCTATCTTTTCATGTGACAACACTGAAGAAATGACACTTTGCTACAATGTAAAGTAGTGAGTGTACAGCTTGTATAAGGCCCCGTTCACACTGGGGTGATCCGGCTTGGGGGGGGCGACCTCCGAGGTCGCGGTGCGAGCAGCGCGCCGCGACCTCGGAGCGGCCGGCACGGACTTCATAACATTGAAGTCTATGACGGTCGCTTCGGGTCGCCCCAAAGAAGCTCCGGACCCTTTTTCTAAGTCGGAGCGACTTGTGTCGCTCCTATTAGAACGGGTCCGCAGCTTCCCTATGGAAGGCGACCTACGGCGACCTGTGAGGCGACCAGGTCGCCTCACAGGGCGCCTTAGTGTGAATGGGGGCTAACAGTGTAAATTTGCTGTCCCCTCAAAATAACTCAACACACAGCCATTAATGTCTAAACTGCTGGCAACAAAAGTGAGTACACCCCTAAGTGAAAATGTCCAAATTGGGCCCATAGTGTCAATATGTTGTGTGGCTACCATTATTTTCCAGCCCTGCTTTATCCCTCTTGGGTATGGAGTTCACCAGAGCTTCACAGGTTGCCACTGGAGTCCTCTTCCACTTCTCCATGATGACATCACAGAGCTGATAGATGTTAGAGACCTTGCGTTTCTCCACTTTTCACTTGAGGATGCCCAACAGATGCTTAATAGGGTTTAGGTCTGGAGACATGCTTGCATTGGCATCCGCAGAACTTTTTTCAAGGGGGGGGGGGGCTTAATTTTAAGGTCACCTATGCTCCACCCCTTTTCGACAATGTCCTAAAGGCGACGTCATTTATTTTTAAAGCGTTTGTTAACCTAAACAAAGAAAAAATATTGATCCTGTTCCCTTAAAGCATGTTATACAGCACAGTGCTGTGTAATTTGGTCCCTTCTATCACCTAAAATACCTGGCTGATCCTGCCTGGCTATGTCCTCTCCTCTGTAACCTGACCACAGTATACCATGGCTGCTAAGACCTGACACTGTGGTCAGTTTACGTACCTCCGTCATCCGCAGCCCTCTGTTCTTCCTCTGTCCTCTCTCCCCCCTCCTCCCATCCTGCTGCTGTCATTTCATTTAAAGTTTCATATCCTGTCTACAGTCTGTTTCATAATCCTGTGTACCCCTGTGTCTGTGTTTTACAAAAATAAGCCGTTCTTTACCAGTTTTCAGAGCGCCGATCGCCGCTCACGTGACCCGCCACCTCCTTTCCTCTTGGCCTCTCCTCCTCCTCCCCTCCCGACTGACATCAGTGGGGAATCCTCAGCCCCGCCCACCGCAGGCAGCTGTCAGATGGGGGGGGGGGGGGAGAAAGTCGGTGGGTCACGTGAGGGGCGATCAGCGCTCTGAAAACTGGTAAAGAACCCTCCTGCATGAACCGATGTAGACCTGCGTCGGTTGCACGCCTACAGCTAGGGGACTCCTGCCCCCACTCGTCAGGGGGAACCCCGATGCACGTAGCCGGCGGCTTCAATTGCTGCCGGCCACCCGCAATCGCTCCCCGCTGAGAGAGAAGGACGGGTGGATGTTGTAAACACAGCTGACCGTTCTTCTCTCTGGAATGATCACAGAGCTCCTGTGATCCTGTGATCCTTCTATATAGGATCACAAGTCTCTATGATCATTTCAAAAGTCCCCCCCACACACAGTTAGAGTCACTCCCCTAGGCTTACATTTAATCCCTTGATTACCCACAGTGTTAACCCCTTCCCTGCCCTGCCAATGGCATTATTACAGTAACAGTGCATATTTTTAGCACTGATTACTGTAGTAATGTCACTGGTCCCCCCAAAAGTGTAAAAAAAACCTCAGTTAGGGGTCCAATCTGTCCGCCGCAATGTCGCAGTCCTGCTAAAAATTGCAGATCGCCGCCATTACTAGTAAAAAATAAAAAAAAAAAACAATAAAAATGATATAAATCTTTCCTCTAGTTTGTAGACACGATAACTTTTGTGCAAACCAATCAAAACACTCTTATTTCGATTTCTTCTTTTGTTTTTTTTTTTACCAAAAATATGTAGCAGAATACAAATTGGCCTAAAATGATTAGAAATTCGATTTTTCATTGAGCGGCCCTCGGATTCTGGGCCAAATGGATAGATCTCCCTTATTCCCTATTTTAGGGAATCCAAGTTTTCCTGTAGGCCTAGATGCACATCCCTTTAGAGATATGCGGGATAAAGGTGTGTTTCAAGCTTTACACTTTCTGGTGGGGAAAGATAGATATAGGCTACTATTTTGGAATGCGATATTTCTTGCACTCTATCCCTAACCCCCAAGACTTTGACAAACACTTAACTCTTTTCGAAAAATATTGTTCAGACCCAGGTGACATGACCCATACTTTGTCCAAAATGTACAACTTATGAACTGGTTGCCGACCGCCGCAAGTACATATACTGCGGCGGTCAGCCCCGGCCAGGCAAAGTGACGCACCGGTACGTTACTAGCCTGTCACTTCCTTGTGAGTCAATAGCGGGCGAGCGCGCGCCCGCGAAGGCTCGCGCCCGCCCCGGCTCACTCCCTGGGAAGTCCGTGCGTGTGACCGGCGGACCCGATGTCCGCCGGTCACTAGCGACCGTCCGCCATGAAGGGAGAAAGGCAGGCGGCTGATGTAAACAAGCCGCCTGTCATTCTCCCCTGTGTAGAAACAGTGATCATATGGTTCTACTATGTAGGACCGTTGATCACTGTTCCTACACCAGTAGCCATGTCCAATCACAGTTAGAAGCACGCCCCTAGGGACACACTTAACCCCTCCTTCCCCAATAAAGTTAACCCCTTCACTGCCAGTGTCATTTTGCAGAAACAGTGCATATGTATAGCACTGATTACTGCAGTAATGTCACTGGTAACTCCAAAAGTGTCAAAAATGTCAGTCAATTGTCCGATCTGTCCGCTGCAATGTCGCAGTACCGCAAAAAAAATTGCAGATCGCCGCCACTACGCGTTAAAAAAAAAACACCAAAAATGACAAAAATCTTTCCCTTAGTTAGTAAACGCAATAACTTTTGCGCAAACCAATCAAAATACGCTTATTGCGATTTTTACCAAACATATGTAGCAGAAAAAAAATTGGCTAAAAATGTTAAAAAATTTAGATTTTTACATTTTTTGGGGGGAATTTCATATAAAAAAATGTGAAAACTATTGTTATTTTTGCAAAATTAACGCTTTTTTTTGTTTATAGCGCAAAAAGTAAAAATCGCACAGGTGATCAAATACCACCAAAAGAAAGCTCTGTTTGTGGAAAAAAAAAGGACGTCAAATTCGTTTAGGTACAGCGTCGCACGACCGCGCAATTTTCCGTTAAAGTCACGTAGTGCCGAATCGCAAAAAACCCCCTGGTCGAAATGGGGGTAAAATCTTCCGGGGCTTAAGTGGTTAATTACACCTCTGGATCAATTGAGCTCAATTAGGTTTGATAAATGGGAAAGTGAATTGGGGTGCTCTTTCTCTCCCATACAGCGCCATAAGATATTAGAACAAGTTTTTAATTCTTCAATATGTACCAAGATCCAAGAGACTAATTATAAAATACTGACAAGCTGGTATTATACTCCAGATAGAATAAATAAGGTCTAGGATAGGTGTTGGTGCTGTCGGACAGAGCAGGGCACTTTAATTCATATATTCTGGACATGTCCTAAGATAAGGCATTACTGGGAAGAGGTTAAAAGAGTGACACAAACATTTACCGAATTAGAGATTACAATAGACCCTGCTTTCTTTCTCCTACAATTGTCGGAAACTTCAACCAAAAAATATAAGAGCTCAATAGTGAATCATTTATTAAATGCAGCAAGAGCATGTATTCCGAGAAAGTGGAAGAAAGAGTCAACATCTACGGTAAAAGATTGGGTAATGAAGGTCGAGGAAATAAATAAGTATGAAGATTTAATTTTCACCTCTAGACATAATAGGGAAAAATATAAGCAAACCTGGGAAGCCTGGAATCGATTTATTCTCTAGGAAGAAGGAAAAGCTCTCATGGAGTATTGACCCTATGGGGAAAGAACTTGGTGCCATTGGGTGAGAGGAAGGTGGGGGGGGGGGGGAGAAAATGAAGGAAAGGAGCGATTTTTTTTTTTTTTGGGGGGGGGGGGAATGTTATATAGCAGAAAGTGAAAAATATTGTTTTTTTTTCCAGAATTGTTGCTCTTTTTTGTTTATAGCGCAAAAAATAAAAATTGCAGAGGTGATCAAATAACACCAATAGAAAGCTCTATTTGTGGGGAAAATTCTATTTGGGTACAGTCGCACGACCGCGCAATTTTCCGTTAAAGTAACGCAATCCTGAATCGCAAAAAATGGCCTCATTATTAAGGGGGTAAATCCTTCCGGTCTAGAAGTGGTTAAAGGGAAGTTGAGATTCCAGGGGGGCACCTGACCCCCCCCCCTCCCCCTTGCGGACACCCATGCCTGTGTATTCCTTGATTTCTTGTGTTTTCCTTGAAAAGCGCTTTGAGAAACCACCTTTAAAGGTGATATATAAAATAAAATGTATTATTAAAATTATTATTATAAAACCACTGCCCAGCTGCAGCAGCCATTAAGCTCTCAGAGGTTGACAGGCTGCCGGTGTAACGTTAAAAAACCCTACCCCGTGAAAATTCCCTACCCTTGTCACTTCCTGCGCACGTACGTCATTGAACAGCTGAGCCGCTTCCCACTGCGCATGCTCACAGCTGTGGAGGGTAGGGAATTTTCATGGGGTAGTGTTTTTTAACATTACACCGCATCAGCTGTTGCCGCGCGTCCCACTGCGCATGGGCAGCCACTACATTAAATCAACTTCGCTCCAACCCTGAGATTTCCCTGCGGGCGCCCGTCATTCATCAGCAGGTGCGGCGTCCCAGATGATCTCGGCTCCGTGATTTTTATTTTCATAGACCCGCCGGCGCCGCTTTTACATTTTGGAACCGAGATCAGGGAAGTCAGAGGGGTTGGAGCGGAGATGATTTAATGTACGCGCGGCAACAGCTGATGCTGTGTAACATTAAAAAAACACTACCCCGTGAAAATTCCCTACCCTCCGTAGCTGTGAGCATGCGCAGTGGGAAGCGGCTCAGCTGTTGAATGACGTATGTGCACAGGAAGTGACGAGGGTAGGGAATTTTCACGGAACACTGGCAGTGGGGCTGGACGGTGCCTGTGCCCTCTTCCTGCAGCTAAATGCCCAGGTATGGAGGGAGAAGCGGGTCTGATGGAAACAAAAGCTCATTCATCAAATAAAACCATAAAACTGAAAAATATACACTTAATCATACATTTGAGTGCAGCATGAACAACCTATACTGATGAGCAATCAAATAAGTAAATAGTGCAGCGCTAGATAAATATAGCTGGACAATCCAGCCCCTCTAATTACTAATTAAAAGGAAAAGTCCAAGTATGCAAAAGAAGCCCGTGCAGTCTGTGACAGTGACAATCAATTGTTAGACTTACTCAGTCTCAGATACTCTTCAAGTTCACCACCGCCGCCCAGGTCATGTGTAGCCCAACTCCCACTTCCTCTCTCCCTCCAGGCTGAGCTGAGGCTCCACTCTCCTCTGCGGGCAGCAGCTCCGCCCCTCCTGACTGACGTCAGCAGGGAATCCCTGGCCCGCCCCCTGCAGCTGTAGAAAGAGCAGCAGAGGATGGAGAGAGGAGGGAGCCAGCCGGCGGATTAAGTTGGCGGCGATAATCACTGCTGCGCACTGTGTGGAGTGGAATCAGATTGAGATTGGGGAATGAAGCTGATATTCCATTGGCGGGGGGGCATTCGCCCCCCCCTTGCCCCCCCCCCCCTTGCGGACATCCATGCATGCTTGGCCAGTCCATCACCTTTACCCTCAGATTCTTTAGCAAGGTAGTGGTAGTCTTGGAGGTGTGTTTGGGGTCGTTATCATGTTGGAATACTGCCCTGCGGTCCTGCCTCCGAAGGGAGGGGACCGTGCTCTGCTTCAGTATGTCACAGTAAATGTTGGCATTCATGGTTCCCTCAATGAACTGTAGCTCCCCAGTGCCGGCAGCACTCATGCAGCCCCAGACCATGACACTCCCACCACCATAATTGACTGTAGGCAAGACAAACTTGTCTTTGTACTTCTCACCTAGTTGCCACCACACACGTTTGACATCATCCGAACCAAATAAGTTTATATTGGTCTCATCACACCACAGGACATGGTTCCAGTAATCCATGTCCTTAGTCTGCTTGTCTTCAGGAAACATTTTGCAGGCTTTCTTGTGCATCATCTTTAGAAGAGGCTTCCTTCTGGGATGACAGCCATGCAGACTAATTTGATGCAGTGTGCAGCGTATGATCTGAGCACCGACAGGCTGACCCCCCAACCCCTTCAACCTCTTTAGCAATGCTGGCAGCACTCATATGTCTATTTCCCAAAGACAGTTTCTGGATATGACTCTGAGCACCTGTCCTGTTAAACCGCTGTATGGTCTTGGCCACCATGCTGCAGCTCAGTTTCATGGTCTTGGTAATCTTCTTCTAGCCTAGGCCATCTTTATGATGGCACCATACCCATCTGTAGACTATCCATAAAGATCAAGAATAATGGTCTGGCCATCACCTGCACCCTCGGGTGCAAGCCATCTGGTCCCGGTGATTTATTTATGTTAAGTTTCTCTAGTTAAGTTCTAAGTCTGTCTTCTGTTAATCATGGGGGTGCTTCCTGAGGTGTATTATTTAATTTAGCATTACAAGCTGGGTTTGTGTAGCCCCCCAATTCTTTTGTGAAGACTGAAGAGAAGAATTTATTTAGCACTTTCGCCTTCTCTCTGTCCTCTGTGGCCAGATTCCTTTTTCGTCTTTTGTGGGGCCAATGTGTTCTGGTCTCGCTTTCTTACTATTTATATACTTAAATAATTCTTCTGAATCAGGCTGCTTGATCCTTAGATTGTTTTATTTTTTGCAACCCTACAGATTTTAGAATATGTGTTAAATTTCTACCCATCCTTTAGAAATATCTAATAGATTTCAATATAAACGACAACACTGTGGAGTTGATTTATTGAAGATAAATAGACTGTGCACTTTGCAAGTTGTCCAAAGCTTCGTAAATGATGTAAAGCTTCACTTTACAAAGAAAACCCAATCACATGCAAAGAAAAATTAAACAGGAGCATTTTGCTTGCCCATGATTGGATGATAGAAGTCAGCAGAGCTTACACTCATTTACTAAACTCTGGAACTGCTCTTGCAGAGTGCACAGTCTATTTGCCTTTAGTAAATCAACCCCTTAGAAAATGTATCTTTCTTTACAGAAGAAAAGTCCTGATCTTGTAGTTCAAACTTCAAAACTAGATGTGCAGGAGACTCTCCAGCGGGGCTGCATCTCCATGTTGTACAAATCTTTTGTCTCCCCTTCATCGAAACTCCCTTATCAAATTGAAAGGGACTTGGGCATAGCTCCTGAGGTGGAGGATTGGCGATCCTGGACTGCACACATACAGAAGGACATTATGAATGTTGCCCTGATTGAGGCAAGGGTATAAGGTGCTTGCAAGATGGCACTTGGTGCCAGAAGGCCTCTCTTGGTACCAAGATTCATACCCTTGGTACCAGGGGCAGACTGGCAACTTTCAGCCCAGGGGGCAAGTACAAACCAGAGGCCCATGGTGCAGAGACTCGGACCCCCTTCCACTCTCCCTCTTCCCGTCCTCCTCCTGACCCTTATTCCAAGCTGATGCCCTGCTCCAGGTACTCTCTACTCACCGGCTGAATCCGGGTTCCCAACCTGGCCAGCAGGGGGCAGTTGAAGAGAGCTGGGACAGCTTAGTTGGGGCTGGCCAGGGGGGGGGGAGAGTCTCCAGTGGGCATGGAACCGGCCTCTGTTCAGACACAGTTCACACCATCCATGCTGTGGAAGGAGGCCTGCGCTCTGTCCTTGTCTACAACCCGCACTCAGTAGGTCAGTGGTGGGGACTTTTTACTTCGCTCTACCAGGAATCCATTAGGCATGTCTGTGGCAGAAGCGGTGCAGCCTTTTTATAGGACATCAGAGCGGCCCAGAGGGCAATTGCCCCCCTGTCTCCTGGCCCAGTCCTCCCCTGCTTGGTACCCAGATTCACCATCCTCCTTTCTCCAGGGCTGTGACCAGGTGGGTTCTGCTCTCAATGTGTGGTGGACCTGCCCCTAGTTTCGGCGTTTCTGGATACAGGTGCATTCTTTAGTCTATGTGGTCACTGTGGTCACTATGGTCACTATGGTCACTATGGTTAACATTACAAAAGACTCTTGAATCTCACTACATAACGAACCTGTAGATAATATTCCGACATCCATGCAGACTCTCATACAGTATATTACATGTTCTTAGCTGCTAATATAACTATGGCTACTGCTTGGAAAAGCCCCATGATTGACCTAGCCCTTATGAAGCGAAAGCTTACCTGGATCATGCTACATGAAAAACTTGTCCTGTGGGATAAACAATCCCTATTTGAAAGGGTATGGACCCCCTGGCTCTCTTATCCACAGATACCAGATACCTAAGACCACCAAAATGGGTGGTTGGATGGATTTCTGGATGGGTGTGCTCTCACTATTTCCCTTTTTCTTAGCTTTCTTTCTTTCCTTTTTCTTTACTTGTGTTCTCTATTCCCCCCCTTTTTTTCCCTTTTTGTTTTGTTTTTTTCTGAGTTACTTTTGGTCCTCTTGTTGGACCTTTATTCTTAGAGCCTCGTAGGAAGAAACTAAAGCAGCTTCCGCCACTGTGGCCTCATTATTTAACCACTTGCTTACTGGGCACTTATACCCCCTTCCTGCTCAGGCCAATTTTCGGCTTTCAGCGCTGTTGCAATTTGAATGACAATTGCGCGGTCATGCAACACTGTACCAAAACTAAATTTTCATAATTTTTTTACACACATAGAGCTTTCTTTTGGTGGTATTTAATTACTACTATTACTACTATTATTATTCTTATTATAACATTTTGCAAACAGGTAACTTTTCTCTTTCACTGATGTGCGCTGATGAGGCTGCAGTGATAGGCACTGATAGGCATTGATGAGGTGGCACTGATGGGCACTGATGAAGCTGCACTGATGAGACAGCATTGATGGGCACTGAGGCGGCACTGGTGGGCAGTGATTAGGAGGCACTGATGAGGCTGCACTCATAAGTGGCACTTATGGGCAATGCTAGGTGGCACTTATTGGCACTGATAGGTGGCACTAATATAGACAATGTGGGTTATGTGGGACTTTAAGTGAGACACCGGCAGGTATGCCCAGCGTCTCCATCCCTATATCGGAAAAAACGAATTGAAAAGGATTAAAATAGGTGCATGGAAGCCAGCCAGCCCCCAGTCTGATTTACTCACCCTCCAGTCTGCCACCTACCAAGTAGTAGGCACTGGTAGGTGGCACTGATGGGCACTGAGAGGTGGTACTGATAGGCATCACTGATGGGCACTAATTGGCAGCACTGATAGGCACTAAGAGGTGGCACTGATGAATACTGAGACATGGCACTAATGGGCGCTGATAGGTGGCACTAATGGGCTCTAATAGGCGGCACTGATGGGCACTGAGAAACAACTTTTATTACTTTTTTTTTTCACAATCAAGATTTATTGATACAAAAGAGAGTACAAAACAGTAGTACAGAAATATCAAATAAGGCCAATAACAACGGCAAAAACAACATTTTATGTGACAACATCGCCAGGCTTCTTGAGGGGCAGCTACTAGGAGGTCTGCTTTCATTTGACCTTCCCCAAAACTATGTCTCCCAAGAGTTTCTTCCTTACACACAATGCGTAGATATGCTCTTGGTAGTCAAGGCAGCAGCATTGTTTTGATGGACAAGAAATCAATGTATGAATGTGGAAGGAGACAGGGAGGGGCTGGTATAGGCAAGGTTCTGTAGTTTGGGATTTCAGTGCAGCAGAGGCACTGGGTTGTCAGCACAAATGGAAAGTTAGGAGCCTAATGGGTTTCTGGCAGATTAACAGGTATTTATTTGTACTTGCAGAGAAAAAAAAAAAACATGGGGAAATGTGCAGTTCAGCTTGAAAGGTTTTAACATAAGAAAGAAAAGTCTTTATTTTTTTTTCTTTGAGGGGAAACAGTTAAATTATTGAGATTTTACCTTTGTCATCAAAGAATTATATACAGTATAACCACATGCTTCAGATGCAGACTCCTGCCCCAACAAAGGCTAGAGAGAGCTTGTTTTTCTGGGTTAGGGGGTTGAAGGAGGGTGTGTAAGCACAACTTACGGGGCTCTGATGGAGAACACTTGAACTACACTCGCTAAATGCCTAGGTTCTAGGCAGGAGTTTGCTAAGGTATAACCCCAGACTTAGGAGCCAGCCACCATTAACATAGTTAACCCTCTAGCAACTCCAAACATGTCCTAAAAAAAGCCCTATAAACGCCTGCAGCAAAAAGAATGCTGACAGGGGCGAAGCCATATTAGTGCACTGAATGTGACACAAGAGAAACGATCTATTCTCTATAGCGGTCACCCTGATATGGAAGGGTTTTGTCACCCTTCCATAGCAGTCACAGTCAGTTAACCCTACACTACACTACGGTCCCCTTACACTTAACACTTTCCCTACAGAAACTGAATAATTAAAGCTAACTATAGTGGAAAATAGCACCCTAACTACACTAGATATCCCTTTCCTCACACTAAAAACTGCTAAATGACACTTTGTAACAGAAGTCACAGAACTGCTTCCACTCTCTTCCATGTCCCTGTATAACAATGCTAGGAATTTGGCGGGGGCTATCTTATATACTGGGGGGCGTATTCACTAATGATTGGCCTATGGACCCCCTAGTCACTCCAATCACATTCCTAGCATTCTCCTGCCCCCTCAATTGGCTTTTACTGATGGTTCTGGTCCAATCACTGACTTTTAAAGCCCATTTCCTGAACCATTGCATTTTGGTCAGTTCTGGTTACCGAATTCCAAACTTTTTCAGCAAAAAGTTCTAAATTCGGCCGAACCTCGAACAGCCAATGTTCGGGTCGAACCGATGGTCGACCCGAACCGTTCGATCATCCCTATTAGAGAACACCAACTCCCAGGTGTGCAGCATTTAGAAACTAGAGCCTGCACCGGCCCCCACCAACCCAGCAATACCTGTCACCTCACTCCCAGTAGTGTAATGTAAGAAGAGTTGACATTTAGGTGCCACACCACTTAAGAGGTCCAGATACAACTTCATTCTATTAAAGGTCAGGGGTACAATTAAAGAAATATTCAACGTATTTCAGGGGTCCACATGCCCCTTTCGTCTGAGTTTCACTGGCAATAAAGTGAACAAACCAGTAGTGAGCTGGACCTACGATGGTATTTATTCCAGTGTGAGTTGAAAGCACAGGCCTAATCAGCAGCTTGCTTGGCAGCCAAATGGAATAAAGTTGTATCTGGGCCTCTTAGCAGTGGTGTGGCACCTAAATCTCAACCCTTCTTACATTACACTACTGGGAGTGAGGTGACAGATATTTCTGGGTTGATGGATGCCGGTACAGGCTCTGCAGCTCCAGTTTCTAAAAGCTGCTCACCTGAGAGTTGGTGTTCTCTAAATGTGCGAAATCCCAGGTATAAATGGACACAGAAACATCCAAATGGATGTAGAGAAATTACTGATAGTGAAATCTAACACTAATACAGATAAGGTTGGAAGTAAACAAAAATAATTATATACTAAATATAAACAAATTAATAATAATAATGATATACTAGATATAATACTAAAGATAAAAGATGGGAAGTCAAATATACCCTAAAAAAAAGTATCTTTCCCAATCCCCAACAGAAAACCCTCCAAGAAAGGTTTGAAAGAATAGCCTTATTTAGACCCGATGGTGAGGTGGCATTGAGTTTGAATATCCACCAAGTTCACATTGGAGGAGGTGCTTATTCCAGTCCCCTCCGCGTGACCCTGGGTGGATATGATCAAGCACCAGAAACTGGATACGGGTAAAACGACCACCATGAACAATACATTCACCACATGTCACCCAAGGGGGAGATACGCATTAAAGAATCTCATACTAGATATAGAGTATGCCAGTATACGCTTTATTACAATTCAAGTTTAGTTTTGCCTACATAAAATCTGGCACAATGGCATGTCAGAAGGTATTCTACCCCCTTTGTTTTGCAGTTAGCATATTGTTTTGGGTGAATTTTTCACCATTAGGTAAAATTACGAGATTGGTAGTGTTTATATAGTGGCAATATTTGCACCCCCTACCTGTGAATGTGTCCAGATATTTGCATGGGTCTCCCCTTCCTTCGCCTCTAAACTCACTCTGAACGACACTGTCCCTAAAGGATTTGACACGTTTGAAAGTAACATCCGACATTTATGGAACTAAGGGACCGACTTTGGGGTCAGTTGAAAGCAAATGCCAATATCTCCCCATAATCTTTTAGATCTGTAAATGTTGATTTGAAAATCTAGTAATAATTCATATGGGGTTACTTTTATTGGCCTGTTCCTGATTATACAGTAGTTCCTGATGTGTTTTTGGGGATCGCCTGCACTGTTAGGCCTTTTGCGAGCATAGAGTCTGGAGTCCCCTTTACTGTGCCTTAAACCCTGTCCAAAACCATATAAAAGGATAGTTTTTACTCCATGACAGTGTGGTGCCCTTATTCAGGTAAAGTGCCTTCGTCTTGTCTGGGTTGATGGAGTAACCCCAAGATTTGGACACAGTTATTAATCAGTCACATTATGTTTGGAAGAGAATGTTGAGGATGACAAATATATAAAAATATGTAATTAGCAAATGTTGTTAATTTAATAAATGTATTATCTATGGATATATCCTGAAAGAGGGCAAAACTCTAAAAGTTGCAAAAGGGGGTCCTGTGCAAAGTTGAACAGAACAGGGGAGAGGGGCAGTCTAGACTAGTTGGGATAGGAGAGGAGAATTGATTGAACTTTATTGGATGATCATGGAAATCAGAATGGATATAGAAAGAAAAGGTATTCCTAAAGGCTCTAGAGCAGGGGACTCCAATGTTTACTATCCTTCAGACTTTGAGGGTTCCCGAAAATGCAAAAAAAAAAAGGGGGTAAGATGAAAGGCAAAAGGTCTTGCACCTAGAAGGCAATCAACTAAGGCCACCAATAAAGTAATTGCAACATAATAAATTATGCAAATAAATTTTATTTGGCACTTGTGCCTTAAACGAACAAAAGATGTGTAAGTGACAAGATGTGGCAAATACATATGATAAAATCAATTTAAAAAACAACAACAAGCGCACATACTGGATCGTCATGGACTGGAATGACCAATAAAGGCTGGTATATATAATGCAGGCAAATCGCAGACCACTGCACTAACTAGCACACCTGGATAATCACTGTCCAGAAATGGCACAACAATAGGCTGTGTAAATGAATTTCCGGAGGGTGATGGAGTTATATGTCCAAAGATAGCCAAAAGTCTCGCTGAAAAAAGGACCAGCGTGTGGTCACTGATGGATATGACAGTGGTTGGGGTGCACAAATATCCTTAATCTCGGGTATAGTGTGGCTAAAAAGCCAAATAGCAGGTATCGAGTAATTCCCAGATTGGAAAAGGCACTGTAGTTATGGAAACTGAATTCCGTATCCACTGAGGATGCAACAAGGGTTATCTTGGTTAAAAGTCAGTAGAAGAGCCGCAAATGTTAATGCGGGAATATTTCAACACCAACTCCGTATGTGTGACCAGTTAGCCATATAATATGATGAATATTCACAGTTCATGGACCAGTAATCTTCCACAGTGTGGTATAGGTATCAGAGGAGTGTAGAGGCGGGGGAACAGCCAGGGAAACGCCGTGTATCAATCCCGATTGGGCGGAAAAGACAGATCCAGTGTCAGTGGGCTGGAGACGCCAACGCTGACGCGTTTCACTGACCACACGTCAGTTTCTTCAGAGGGTTCCTGGCCTGTGGCCATTGGGGTAAGAAAATGCCCTGGCATCAACAATGCCCCATCATTGTTATTAGTGGAAGGAATAGTGCCCCATTGTTGTTGTCAGTTGGAAAAGGAGTGCCCCATCGTGGGTGTCAGTATGAAGAATAGTGCCTCATCTCAGTAAGGGAAATGGCGCCCCAAGGGCCAGATAAAGGAAAGCAAAGGGCTGCACCGGGCTTGTGGGCCATAGTTTGAAGACCACTGCTCTAGCAGAAAGGATATGGTTCAAAACTGGCCATTCTATTTTATTGAAGGCTTTTTGAGGGACCGAGACATAAAAGTACCTGCAATGGGCATACGTATGCCCAATGTTGAACGTTTCTGAGTGAAACCCAATTATTGATGCGGATTAGCAATATGGGTTTGGGTTTTGTCAAAATGCCCAGGCTTGTCCCTGGTTCAAGAATAAGGATGGTGTAGGCTTCAATACATTCAGGATATGGAGTGTTATGAGTAAGGGTGGCATTGTAAAGATAAGTAAGAAAGGGAGACACCTCTCTAGATGAAAGCTTATAAAAATTGTCCAGGTAACCATCTGGTCCTGGGGCTTTATTTGCTGAATGTTTTATGGAACTTTATTAGAGGATTATGGCAAATAGAATGGATATAGAAGGAAAAGGTATGCCTAAAGGCTCTAGAGCAGGGGACTCCAATGTTTCTAAACAAAGGGACAGTTTACTGTCCTTCAGACTTTGAGGGTTCCCGGCCTGTGGCCATTGGAGTAAGAAAATGCCCTGGCATCAACAATGCCCCATCATTGGTATTAGTGGATGGAATAGTGCCCCATTGTTGATGGCAGGTGGAAAAGGAGTGCCCCATCGTGGGTGTCAGTATGAAGGATAGTGCCACATCTCAGTGAGGGAAATGGCGCCCCAAGGGCCAGATAAAGGAAAGCAAAGGGCCATAGTTTGAAGACCACTGCTCTAGCAGAAAGGATATGGTTCAAAACTGGTCATTCTATTTTATTGAAGGCTTTTTGAGGGGCAGAGACATAAAAGTACCTGCAATGGGCATACGTATGCCCAATGTTGAACGTTTCTGAGTGAAACCCAATTATTGACGCGGATTAGCAATGTCTGAATATGGGTTTTAATTTTGTCAAAATTCTCAGGCTTGTCCCTGGTTTAAGAATAAGGATGGTGTAGGCTTCAATACATTCAGGATATGGAGTGTTATGAGTAAGGGTGGCATTGTAAAGATAAGTAAGAAAGGGAGACACCTCTCTAGATGAAAGCTTATAAAAATTGTCCAGGTAACCATCTGGTCCTGGGGCTTTATTTGCTGAATGTTTTATGGCATGCTGTATATACTGTATGCTGTATTGATTTGTGAGTTATTAAGTAATCTAATAATCAGCTGACATGTGCTTATGCATGGATTTGCCCAGTTTACACAGGCGAAAGCAATCATCCAGCAAAAGCATCATCCAGTGCCCAGGGTGAAGATGGGAAACTGTGGTGAGCACACGTCCAGTGGCAATGAAAGTACCATTGACTTTTGGTTGACAGCAGTGACACCCCAGTCACTCCTGTCAGTGATGCACAGGGAGAAGGGAGCCGCTGAAGCTCTCAGAACAACGCTCTCAGAACAACCGGCGGACATCGGAGCCGCCGGTCACTCGCGCGGGGATGCATGCTCTCGTCCCCTATTGGCTCGCAGGCTAGTGACGTACCAGTACATCACTTTGCCTGCACGGGGCTGACCGCCGCAGTATATGTACTTGCGGCGGTCGGCAAGTGGTTAAAAATATACGTTTTTTCTTTAGATACGCTTTAAAATAAATCTAGTAAAGCGAATTTACTGAAAAATGAAATGACGTTAGTGAAAAAATGGATGACTTTAATGTCAAGAGGTCCCCCCTCCCCTTATGGCCTAAAATAGATGTTCTGAGTATATCTGAAAGCCCGGATTGTTTCTGACCATCAGCTCAGCCTATAATTTACCAGCAGGACCGACCAGCACAATCACAGAATAATAGGAAAGACATTAATGGGAATTCTTATCCACTGAATCATCCTGGCCCAGATTCCAGCTGTCGATTGATAAAAGATAACCAAGTGATTTAGCACTCTTTGCCAGCTGGCGTGTCGTTGTGTAGTTGTTTCAGAATAGGATGTATCATAAGCTCTGCCAGGACAAATTCCCTCTAATTAAAGGGTCAAATTCATATATATATATATATATATATATATATATACATATATATACACTGTATATATATACATAGTATCTCACAAAAGTGAGTACACCCCTCACATTTTTGTAAATATTTTATTATAGCTTTTCATGTGACAACACTGAAGAAATGACACTTTGCTACAATGTAATTAATGTCTAAACCGCTGGCAACAAAAGTGAGTACACCCCTAAGTGTAAATGTCCAATTTGGAGTCCTTTTCCACTCCTCCATGATGACATTACGGAGCTGGTGGATGTTAGAGACCTTGCGCTCTTCCACCTTTCAGGATGCCCCACAGATGCTCAATAGGGTTTAGGTCTGGAGACATGCTTGGCCAGTCCATCACCTTTACCCTCAGCTTCTTTAGCAAGGCAGTGGTCATCTTGGAGGTGTGTTTGGGGCCGTTATCATGTTGGAATACTGCCCTGCAGCCCAGTCTCTGAATGGAGGGGATCATGCTCTGCTTAAGTATGTCACAGTACATGTTGGCATTCATGGTTCCCTCAATGAACTGTTGCTCCCCAGTGCCGGCAGCACTCATGCAGCCTCAGACCATGACACTCCCACCACCATGCTCGACTGTAGGCAAGACACACTTATCTTTGTACTCCTCACCTGGTTGTCACCACACACTTGACACCATCTGAACCAAATACGTTTATCTTGGTCTCATTGGACCACAGGACATGGTTCCAGTAATCCATGCCCTTAGTCTGCTTGTCTTCAGCAAACTGTTTGAGGGCTTTCTTGTGCATCATCTTTAGAAGAGGCTTCCTTCTGGGATGACAGCCATGCAGACCAATTTGATGCAGTGTGCGGCGTATGGTCTGAGCACTGACAGGCTGTCCCCCCACCCCTTCAACCTCTGCAGCAATGCTGGCGGCACTCATACGTCTATTTCCCAAAGACAACCTCTGGATATGACGCTGAGCACGTGCACTCAACTTCTTTGGTGGACCATGGTGAGACCTGTTCTGAGTGGAACCTGTCCTGTTAAACCGCTGTATGGTCTTGGCCACCGCGCTGCAGCTCAGTTTCAGGGTCTTGGCAATCTTCTTATAGCCTAGACCATCATTATGTAGAGCAACAATTCTTTTTTTCAGATCATTAGAGAGTTCTTTGCCATGAGGTGCCATGTTGAACTTCCAGTGACCAGTATAAGAGAGTGAGAGCGATAACACAAAATTAAACACACCTGCTCCCCATTTACACCTGAGACCTTGTAACACTAATGAGTCACATGACATCGGGGAGGGAAAATGGCTAATTGGGCCCATATTGGACATTGTCACTTAGGGTGTACTCACTTATTTTGCCAGCGGTTTAGACATTAATGGCTGTGTGTTGAGTTATTTTGAGGGGACAGCAAATTTACACTGTTATACAAGCTGTACACTCACTACTTTACATTGTAGCAAAGTGTCATTTCTGCAGTGTTGTCACATGAAAAGATAGAATAAAATATTTACAAAAATGTGAGGGGTGTACTCACTTTTTTGGGATACTGTATATTAAATATACACTCACCGGCCACTTTATTAGGTACACCTGTTCAATTGCTTGGTAACACAAAATACTAATCAGCCAATCACATGGCAGCAATTCAATGCATTCAGGCATCTAGACATGGTGAAGACGACTTGCTGAAGTTCAAACCGAGCATCAGAATGGGAAAGAAAGGGGATTTAAGTGACTTTGAAAGTGGCATGGTTGTTGGTGCCAGACAGGCTGGTCTGAGTATTTCCAACACTGCTAATCTACTGGGAATTTCACACACAACCATCTCTCGGGTTTACAGAGAATGGTCCGAAAAAGAGAAAATATCCAGTGGGCAGTAGTTGGGTGGAGGAAAATGCCTTGTTGATGTCAGAGGTCAGAGGAGAATGGGCAGAATGGTTCCAGATGATAGAAAGGCAACAGTAACTCAAATAACCACTCTTAACAACCGAGGTATGCAGAATACCATCTCTGAATGCACAGCACATCCAACCTTGAAGCAGATTGGCTACAGCAGCAGAAGACCACACGGGGTGCCATCCCTGTCAGCTAAGAACAGGAAACTGAGGCTACAATTCGCACAGGTTCACCAAAATTGGACAAGAGAAGATTAGAAAAGCGTTGCCTGGTCTGATGATTCTTGATTTCAGCTGCGACATTCAGATGTTAGGGTCAGAATTTGGAGTAAACAACATGAAAGCATGGATCCATCCTGCCTTATATCAACTGTTCAGACTGGTGGTGGTGCAATGGTGTGGGGTATATTTTCTTTGGGCCCCTTAGTACCAATTGAGCATTGTTTAAACGCCACGGCCTACCTGAGTATTGCTGCTGACCATGTCCATCCCTTTATGACTACAGTGTCCCCATCTTCTGATGGCTCCTTCCAGCAGGATAATGCACCATGTCACAAAGCTCCAATCATCTCACCACTGGTTTCTTGAACATGAGCAATGAGGTCACTATACTCTAATGGTCTCCACAGTCACCAGATCTCAAGCCAATGGAGCAACTTTGGGATGTGGTGGAATGAGAGATTTTCATCATGGATGTGCAGCCAACAAATCTGCAGCAACTGCGTAATGCTATCATGCCACTCTGGACCAAATTCTCTATAGGAATGTTTCCAACAGCTTGTTGAATCTATGGAATTAAGGCAGTCCTGAAAGCAAAATGGGGTCTAAACTGGTGCTAGCAAGGTGTAACCAATAAGGTGTCTGTTGAGTGTGTATATATATATATATATATATATATACATATACACACACAGTATATATATAGTAATGGGCTCCTATATTTTTATGGATATGATACATTTGAAATGTGTGTAGCACCCTACAGGTAGGTGCTAAGTAAAAGCATAGTAGGCCTTGGCTGCCTAACAGCAGGGCCATGATTTCAGCTGGGCTGTCATGTCTCCCAGGTGTGTCTGCTGAGAGGGGAGTCTCCCCACTGGCTCCATGAGAGGATTGTCATTGGGCAGTGGAGGAAACCCAATCAGAGACACACTCAGGCTTGTATCTACCCCAGAAGGCAGATTCTACCGCAGAGGATTCTGGGAGTGGGTATAAGTTTGGAGGGAACGCATGACGCAGCGTCTTTGGCGGGAAGCAGAGTCCCAGGAGGGAGAGTACGGCTGTCTCTCCTCCTGTCAGAAGGATTGGGTGTCTCGGGTGGCGGCCTGGGAATCCAGAGAGTGCTGAGTTGATCTGCAGAGGGGATCCGGTGTGCCGAGGACCAGTGGAGGAAGAGGGGCTCAGTTCCAAGAAAGCCTGCCAAGGTTGTGAGTACTGTGAACTGCCCCTGGGGGTCTGCCTAGTGTAGAGGGGACCACTCCAGTGAAGGTCCTAGGGATCCAGGAGTCAGCTATCTGTAAAGGGGGACAGAGGACCCTGAAGTATTAGAGGGCGTTTTTGTTGCAGGCGTTTTTTTTGGGCATTTTTTGGGAGTCTTTGGAGGCAGGCATGACATCTGAACTTCTGTATAGGGGTATATATACACACACACTTATATGTATTTATACACATACACGCATATAGGTGTGATAGGAGCGAAGTCCTATGCCTGCTAATTATTTCATTAGCGCAGGAATAGTGTTCTGCTACTTTCACACCTATATATGTGTATGTGTATATATACATACATGTGTGTGTGTATATACCCCTACACAGAAGTTCAGATGTCATGCCTGCCTCCAAACATGTCCACAAAAAAGCCCAATAAACGCCTGCTACAAAAACGGCCAGGTGTGAAAGTAGCGAAGTCACTATCCTGCTCTACTGCAATTCTAATAGAAACAATCTTTTTTCTATGGCTTTCTATGGCGGTCACCCTGACATGGAAGAGTTTGGTCACCCTGCCATAGCAGTCAGTGTCAGTTCACCCTACACTACATTACAGTCACCCTGACACTTAACACTTTCCCTACAGAAACTAGATTATTAAATCTAACTATAGTGGAAAATAGTACCCTAACTACACTAGATATCCCTTTCCTCACACTAATAATTGCTAAATGACACTTTGAAGCAGAAGTAACAGAACTGCTTCCACTCTCTTCCATGTCCCTGTATTACAGTGCTAGAGATTTGGCGGGGCTATGTTATATACTGGGGGGCGTATTCACTAGTGATTGGCCTCTGGACCCCCTAGTCACTCCAATCACATTCCTAGCATTCTCCTGCCCCCTCAATTGGCTTTTACTGATGGTTCTGGTCCAGTCACGGGCTTTTTAAGCCCAGTTCCTGTCCCATTGCATTTTGGTCGGTTCTGGTTGCCGAATTCCAAACTTTTTCAGCAAAAAGTTTGAAATTCAGCCGGATTTCGAACAGTCAATGTTCGGGTCGAACCGATAGTCGACCTGAACCGTTCGATCATCCCTAGTGATCAGCAATATTTGCATTCCACAGGGAACAGTTCTCTCTCCCTTTCTTTTTACTGTCTATACCACTGATTTCAGCTACCAGACAGAGTCTTGCCATCTTCAGAAGTTTTCTGAAGACTCTGCGGTAGTGGGATCTGTCAGGGATGGGGAAGAGACTGAGTATAGGACTGTGGTAGAGAACTTTGTCACATGTTGTGGGGATAATCATCTGTACCTAGATGTGACAAAGACAAAGGAGCTGATTGTGGATTTCAGAAAGAGGAAGCCACCAGTGACTCCAATCTCCATCTGAGGAGTGAATGTGGAGGTAGTAGAGAGTTAAAAATATCTGGGGGTGCACATAGATAATAGGCTGGACTGGAGCAAGATTACTGAGGTGCTCTATAGGAAGGGCCAGAGCCACCTCTACTTTTTGAGGAGACTGAGGTCCTTTAGCATCTGCCGGACGATCGATCCTGAATATGTTTTATGAGTCTTTGGTGGCCACTGGCCAGCGTTCTCCTGCATGCAGTGGAAGGCTTAGGGTGTCCGACACCAACAGACTCAACAAACTGATTTGCAAGGCCAGTGATGTTTTTGGATTGGAATTGGAGTGTTGGAGAGGAGAATGTTGTTCAAGGTACGTTCAATCTTGGATAACTCCTCCCACCCACTCCACAATACACTGGTCAGTCTGTGGAGTACCATCAGTGACAGATTGTTACAACCATGATGCACCAAAGAGCCACACAGGAAATCATTTTTGCCTGTTGCCATCAAGTTATAAAATTCTCCTCTGTGAGGGCTGGAGATGAAGAGTAAATTCTGGGTTATGATCAGGATTTTATGTTGTTTTTATAGAATGTTGGTATTATGTTAACCACTTCCTTACTGCTGGATGTCATATGACGTCCTGGGCTTTAAGTGGGGATATCTGAATGATGCCGGCATGCTGCAGGCATCATTCAGATATATTTTTTTAACCGGCATTTTACATCACCATAAGAACAATCATAGCGGCTGTTCAGCCGCTTGATTGTTCTTACAGGCGGCGGCCCTCCAGTGCTTCTATCAATCCGTCGCTGGAGAAGGAATCTGCCAGCGGTGGAAGTACACCATAGAGAATACCAAGCGCCAGATGGTCCCTGGCAGCCTCTATGACTCTCGGAGGCCCGAGCGTGACATTATGATGTCGCACGGCCTGGCAGTTGTACATAATGCCGCAATCTCGGCTTATTGACCCCAGATCTCTCCATAAAGAGGACCTGTCATGCACTATTCCTATTACAAGGGATGTTTACATTCCTTTTAATAGAAATAAAAGTGATCAAAAAGAAATTAAAAGGGAAAGTGTAAAAAAATAAAAATAAATAAATAAAGTAATACGTACGTCACGCCCACATATGGAAACGGCATTCAATCCACACATGTGAGGTATTAGAACGTTAGAGCAAGAGCAACAATCCTAGCCCAAGACCTCCTCTGTAACTCTGTAACTCTATAATAGTAACCTGTAAACATTTTTAAAGAGTTGCCTATGGAGATTTTTAAGTACGGAAGTTTGACGCCATTCCACGAGCGTGCGCAATTTTAAAGCATGACATGTTAGGTATCTCTTTACTCAGCCTAACATTATCTTTCACATTATACAAAAAAACTGGGCTAACTTTAGTGTTTATTTTTTTTTTAATTCATAAAACTGCTTTTCCAAAAAAAAAAAAAACGCAATTTAAAAACTTCTGCGCAAATACCGTGTGACATAAAAAGTTGTAATGATTGCCATTTTATTCCCTAGGGTCTCTGCTAAAAAAAAATATATATAATGTTTGGGAGTTCTTTGTAATTTTCTAGCAAAAAAATTATGATTTTTATATGTAGGAACGAAGTGCCAGAATTGGCCCAGTATGGAAGTGGTTCATTATTATTTGGGGTAATGTTGGAGAAAGTGGTGTTTTATTTTCATTTGGTAATTGGCTTTTCTATTATTTTAATCTGTATTATTTATTCTATATTGTATTTTATTCGCATGGATGGTTTTATTCGTAGTGTAGTTTTAATTTGATTTTGTTGTGTTTTTGTATCTTGTTTTGTTCATTGTTGTGATCTTGTGTTGTCTCTGTCAAGTGGGTCTGGGTCGCAACAATTTCCCAATTTCCCTTTGGGATTAACCACATAACGACCGCCTCCTGTATATTTACTGCTGCACTCAGCCGCTTACAAGCAAAGCGACGTAGTACTACATCGCTCGCCCACAAACCTGTAGGGGGCAAGCCCGCGCCGCCGGCGGCGCGCTCCCGCCCCCGCTCGTTCCCTGCTGAGCCAGCGCGTGTGAGCGGCGGCTCCGATGGCCGCCGGCCCCACGCGATCTCCCGCAGGATAGGGAGAAAGACAGACGGCTGATGTAAACACAGCCGTCTGTCATTCTCACTAAAGTAATCACAGAGGCTATGCGATCCTGCTATGTAGGATCGTATGTCTCTGTGATTACATCACAAGCCACGCCCCCCCACAGTTAGAATCACGCCCCTAGGGACATACTTAACCCCTTGATCACCAGTAAAGTTAACCCCTGCCAGTGTCATTTTTACAGTAACAGTGCATATTTATAGCAATGATTACTGTAGTAAGTCATTGGTACTCCCAAAAGTGTCAAAAATGTCATTCAAGGGTCCGATCTGTCTGCCGCAATGTAGCAGTCCCGCAAAAAAAAAAACGCACATCGCCGCCATTACTAGTTAAAAAAAAAACAATAAAAATTACATAAATCTTTCCCGTAGTTAGTAAACGCAATAACTTTTGCGTAAACCAATCAAAATACGCTTATTGCGATTTTTTTTAACCAAAAATATGTAGCAGAAAACAAATTGGCCTAAAATGTTAAAAAATTTTGATTTTTACATTTTTTTTTTGAGAATTTCATATAAAAAAATGTGAAAAATTTTGTTATTTTTTCAAAATTGTCGCTGTTTTTTTGTTTATAGCGCAAAAAATAAAAATCGCACAGGTGATTAAATACCACCAAAAGAAAGCTCTGTTTGTGGGAAAAAATGGACATCAATTTCATTTGGGTGCAGCTTCGCACGACTGCGCAACTGCCTGTTAAATTCACACAGTGCCGAATCACAAAATAGGGCCTGGTCTTTGATAGGGATGATCGAACTTTTGAAAAGTTCGGTTGTCCAGAACACCCGAACTTCCCGAAAGTTCGAGTCCGGATTCCAGAACCCCATTGAAATCAATGTGACCCGAACTTCGGTAATCAAAAAACACCATTTTGAAGCCCTAAAACCCAATAAATGCCCCTAAAAGGTGCCTAGGGTTCTGGGTCATGCCCCAGGGACTATTAATCACACAAAAAAAGTTCTTAAAAATTTTCGTTTTTGATAGAGAGCCAATTATTGAAAAAAATATTGAAAAAAGAAATAAGAGATTTCTTTGGATTTAGTGTCTGGGGGGTCTAAAAGGTGTACCTGTGAAGTTTCAGCTCTGTAGCATGTCCAGAACCAGAAAAAAAGATAATTTTTCTTAGAATTTTTAGTAGAGCAGGGATGGGGTTCCGCTCCTTTCACACCTGGGAGTTTTTGTTGCAGGCGTTTATTGGGCATTTTTTGGGCGTCTTTGGAGGCAGGCATGACATCTGAACTTCTGTGTAGGGGTATATATATATATACACACACACATATATGTATATATACACATACACACATATAGGTGTGAAAGGAGCGGGCAGTGATAGGGTTCCGCTCCTTTCACACCTATATGTGTGTGTGTGTATATATACCCCTATATATTCATATATGTGTGTGTGTATATATACCCCTACACAGAAGTTCAGATGTCATGCCTGCCTCCAAAGACGTCCACAAAAAAGCCCAATAAACGCCGAAACAAAAACGCCCAGGTGTGAAAGGAGCGGAGCCACAACCCTGCTCTACTAAAAATTCTAAGAAAAATTTACTTTTTCTTCTGGCGGTCACCTTGACATGGATGAGTTCGGACACCCTGGCATAGCAGTCAGAGTCAGTTCACCCTACACTACACTACGGTCACCCTGACACTTAACACTTTCCCTACAGAAACTAGATTTTTGAATCTAACTATAGTGGTATATAGTACCCTAACTACACTAGATATCCCTTTCCTCACACTAATAATTGCTAAATGACACTTTTGCAGCAGGAGTAACAGAACTGCTTCCACTCTCTTCCACAGCCCCTGTATTACAGTGATAGAGATTTGGCGGGGCTATGTTATAAACTGGGGGGCGTATTCACTACTGATTGGCCTCTGGACCCCCTAGTCACTCCAATCACATTCCTAGCATACTCCTGCCCCCTCAATTGGCTTTTCCTGACGTTTCTGGTCCAATCACAGGCTTTTAAAGCCCAGTTCCTGTCCCATTGCATTTTGGGCGGTTCTGGTTGCCGAATTCCGAACTTTTACCACAAAAAGTTCGGAATTCGGATGAATTTCGAACAGCCAATGTTCGGGTCGAACCGATGGTCGACCCGAACCGTTCGATCATCCCTAGTCTTTGAGCAGCCAAATCCTCCGGGGCTTATGTGGTTAATAAATTATTCTGTATTCTGTATCCTGAAGTCTAATAGTTGAATCTTTGTGCCAAGTTCCCAAGCCTGAACACCTGCTGCAGACATTTTAAGAGGATGTCATCATGCCTGCTAGATTTAATATTGATTTTATATTACTGAAAATGTAACAGAAAAAGTTGCAACACACAAATGTGGATGGAGACACCCAAAACACGCAGGTGGCCAGAAACAGACTCGGGAATTATGGTAAGTATATTTTACTCTTGCCCTGTCCAAGACATACAGTATAAAAAGCCAAGGGGTTTACTGGGATCCACCTATTAGTTGAATATTAGTTTTGGATGACCCTTTAAAATGTTGAGGGCACATGTATAGTACACGTGATACAAGGTGATAACGGTGGGAAGATGAACTCTTGGCACTTTTATCTATGTAAGCTATGCAGTCACTCCTCTTTATACATTGCTATATCGTCATATAACACTCAATCTCCCAATCAATTATTAACAAGCTTCTCTAACATAAACTATTACACGTTATAAATATGCTTCAACAGAAACCAAACTGCCTTTCAGTAACACTATAGATTTATGGCTAATTAGTTACTAGAGGGGTTGTAAATCTGCTTAATTATGTCCGATACCGATTGTTCGACATCAAGGCGACATTGAGGTGACACACAGAGATCTCCACAAGTTTCTAAGTTTCTATCTGATAAGGGTGAAATAATTGGGAACTTGTCTCCAAAAAGATTAATATGTATCTACTGTACGTTTTATCTTTATCTCCTTATTATAAGGCTTCTCGGCCTTTTGGCTAAGATCAAGTGTAGTATCTGTTCTTATCAGTTGGTATGGACCCTGATGGTTAGTATCGGCAGGGGCTGAAATGAACCGGGGCGCTCCAGACGTCACTGGGGGACCGGGAAGTAGGCACTGTCAGAGAAAGCCGGATGGGTCCGTTGCCTTCTGATTTGAATGGGTCCGCCCCTACCAGTTTGAAGGGAGCGAGAAAACTGGATCTGCGGCCAGTTAGTACTGCTCCTGGATGTGATTGGTAAGGAACGGCGGTGGCGGTGGGGGAGCCTTTCCTCCTGGGTTGAATCTGGCCTTGCAAAAGGCTTGTCCCCAGTCGAAGGCAGGTTCTCCCTAAGCTGTCCAAAGTTCTGATGCCTCCTGGTAGGATAGGGCTACGCTTGGTCTGGCCTTTGGGCCGGGGTAGAAAAAGCCCGTAGTGTATGTGCCCCTGGGGTGGCAGCCCAGGGGTGCCTTAATTCTCACTGGTGAGGGGCAGCTCGCCTTGAGTTTTTCGGCACCATGGTCACTGCACCTACGCACACTTTTTTAAGCACCTGCCTCTTGGGCAAGGCCTTTTGGCTTCGACCAGAGGAATTTTTATTCCGGCCGGAAGGCCTGCCTTTGTATTTTCACAAGGGCACTAATTCACCTCTCCACTTCCCCTCCCCCACCTTTTTGTTTGTGTGTGCTTTTTCTTTGTGGTTTGTCACCCTTCTATCACCTTTTTTTCACTTTGCACGACTTGTAGGGTGTGGGTCCTCGGGCCCTACCTTGAGTCTTGGGAGGGGGTGGATATGGCCTTTTGGCTTGGTCCGCCCTCTCTCATGGGGTCTCCCTTCGGGGGAGCCCCACTTAGTACTCGGTGGGGGCTGTTTCGGCAGTCCCCCTGAAGAACGGGGTCAGTCTGGTTCCGGCCAGACAGACCATGAGTACCTCAAATCCCTGTCAGGAGTCTTGCGCCCCGGGGGATCGAGGTTCGGGTCCTACCTCTTCGGAGGGAAGACCACTTTGTTCGCACACCCTGTGCACTTTTTGTGTTCCTCACGTTTGTGTGTGTGCACTTTTTTATGCACCGGGTGAAGTCTTTTGAGTTTGTTTCACACGCTACGGGCTTAAAAAAAAAAAAAAAAAAAAAAAAATCCTTATTAGTGTTAGGACAAGGTCCTTTAGCACCTACCACAAAGATGCCAAAGTGACCGCCATTGTTTCGTCCAGTTCCTAACATATACAGTACATTTCCCTAAGTTTTTGAAAAGTAAACTTATGCGCTAAAATAGGGTATACGACGTGCCAGAAAACAAAATCCAAGCAGTCATGGAACACCACAGGAAAGAGCAGCCAATTAAATAGTGTCACCACGTATCTCAATAGTTAATAAATGTAAAATAATTAGCGCTCAACTCCTTCAATGCGATGAACCACTCTTACTATGTAAAACCAAAAGAATGGGTATATAAATATTAAGAATACCAATGCATAGAGGTGGGACAATCCAAGATCAATAAATATTCTCTGTATAGATGTACAAATGAATCCAAGATGATAAATAAGTAAAATATTCAATGGTAAAAAATTAAGATAATCAAAGGTGTCTAAAAGCGCGGAATTATTAAAAAAAGCAAGAATCTGGGAGTTGATCACAATAAAAATATTGGTGTAAAAAATAGTGACATAAATCTCAACGTGACGAGTTACAAAGAATCAATAAATAAAGGGGACAAGTGATGAAATAATATCTTATCAAAAATATATACAGCAATATTCCTTATTCCAATATTAAAATGATAAAGTGATGAAATCCAAAATATAATATAAATTCAACAATGGTGATTAATTCCTAAAAATCAAGGGACATGTATTTGTGAATAAATAAGGTGACTATAAATAAAGAAAGTGCTACAGTGCTGTATATGGTGCATCAATGTCCATACAGTCCTTGAAGAATATCTTTACAGTGATTAAAGTGCTGGGTGCTCAAAACCTCTATGCATTGGTATTCTTAATATTTATATACCCATTCTTTTGGTTTTACATTACATAGTAAGAGTGGTTCATCGCATTGAAGGAGTTGAACGCTAATTATTTTACATTTATTAACATTTCCCTAAGTGTTTCCGTCCCTGCCACCAAACCCCTCATATGGATCTGTAGATGAGTAAGGGTATACTTAAGGTGATGCCATTGATCTACCTTATTTTTCTGTGTGAACTGCTCTATTCTTGATTGATGAACTCGCCGGTCAAGGAAAAAGCATGTCATGAATGGTCAAGTCTCCTCTGAATAGTTGGTGGATGAGAGGACACCATGTAGTTGAGTTTTGGATTATCCTAGCCTGGGAGGAGGCATCATTGTTTATATTCTCCCTGAGGATTTTTCTGTTTCTCCTCTGTGGAACTGAAATCCAAGGACAGAGTCAACAGAGTTCTTAAGCCCCGTACACACGAGTGGAAATTCAGCCGGGAATTTTCGTCTGACGACCGATCTGCCGATTTTCGGCTTGTTAGTATGGTGCTCTCCACAACCGACTCCGACTTTTCGGCTTAAAAAATCCTGGTGTGCAGGCTATAAAATTTTTGTCCTCCGTCAAAACACAACCGATTTTCGTGCAGTCAGTACAGATTTTTAGTCTTCCATATTGAGGAGGAGGAGTGGAAGAAAGTGTTGTTTTGGATGCTCTACTGATGATTGAAGACTATTGAACTTGGAAATAGAGAATTGCTACTGCTGCTTATTTTGCACAGAGCAATGTTTAATAAAGAGAGGTTTGACATCACAACTACACTCCATTGAGGAAGACCTGGTCTGACGGTAATGAGAATACCTCAATAAAGGAAAGAGGTTGACATTGGCTACAGAGAAGTCAAGAGAGGCCCTAAAATATGGGGAGCCCAGGATCACCAGCAAACAATGTCTGTTTGTTGCAAGACAGTCCACACTTTCTCGCACAGCTGGATACTGCTCTACAGACAGGTGCTGACTTGTTCTTCTTCCTTTATATACCTCTGGTGGTCACTGCCTCCATCTATAACTGGTCTTAGTGGTAAGGAGCATTGGAAGGGCGGACGCAGATCAAAAAAACGAAGAGGTTTCCAGTCACAACTTACCAACCAGCCAGCGACCAACCGAATTGACCTGTCTAACATTATTCGTTGAAAACAGGGGTTTGGTTGCACACATTTGCAAATACATGCGTAAGCTGCAGGCCCCGACAAGGCACCCTGTGATCTGCAGTCCCTAACTCTACAATTTAAAGAGTCTCTACAGTTAGAGCACATGCACATGCCCTTCCAGTGCTCCTTACCACTAAGACCAGTTATAGGTGGAGGCAGTGACCACTTTTTGCATTATTGATATCTATATTGAGCCAGGCAACGCACTGACACCTTTACCGCCATTGTGCGATGTGCTGGGTGTTCAGTGTGACCCTGTGCCTTTAAGGAGGGGTGGGCTCCCTCTAGTCACCTGTCCTCCAGCTATCCCATTAAATGCATGTGCTCTCATTGTAGAGACCCTTTAAATTGTAGAGTTAGGGACTGCAGATCACAGGGTGCCTTGTCGGGGCCTGCAGCTTACGCATGTATTTGCAAATGTGTGCAACCAAACCCCTGTTTTTAACGCATACTGTTAGACAGGTTAATTTGGTTGGTCGCTGGCTGGTTGGTAAGTTGTGACTGGAAATCTCTTCATTTTTTTTATCCTTTATATACCTCCCCTGCAAGTGAGTTAACCCTTTCAGGATCAAAGTCTCTGTAATCAAGGTTGGAGGCTCTTTCCCACCCAAAGTCTCTCTGAGACTTTGAATTCGGATCATATACTGTATATGGACTCAATAATCTTGGAAAACTGTAAGCCAATTTTTCCCTTTTTAAGCTGAAGCCCTCATCCTGCATGAGTGAAAGCTCTTGAGTACTCCAAACTGTCCTTAAATCGTCCCCCTTTAAGGGGCCACATTAGTAGGTAGACATACCTGCCTTCCAGGACCCATCCTTGGAATCATGTACAGTCGGTATACAGCAACTGAAGGAGGCCCACATACCAAGATTGAAGGATGGTTGGGACCACAATAGGAGCAGCATGGGTTAAGAAGAGGTCTTCATACCGAGAGTGAGGGATAGTCGGGACTGCAAGATGCGAAACAGGGGTCAGGAGGCCCATATACATAGAGTCGGTTGAGATCACAAGAGCAGCAGCAAGGTGGCTGCATTCATTTTATTTTTTTTGTTTTAGGCTTTTTTTCCTTTATTTTCACCTTCATTTTCACCTGGTGATCCCCTCTGCACTGTCTGTCCTCACAGTCAGTTGACCTCTCTGTACTGCCTGACCCCACTATTAACTGCCCCCCTCTGTATTGCCTTTCCCAACCATCAACTGCCCCGCTTTGTACTGCCTGTCCCCACCGCCAACTATGCCCTTTGTACTGCCTGTCTCTACCATCAACTACCCCCACTGTACTGCCTTACCCCACCATCTAACATTCCAGGTACAGGACAGAAATAAAAAGGTGTGAAACTTTAGTTGGGCTTTAAAAGAAAACTCATGCATCATTTTTACCAAGAAATGATGAAAGGTGATTCATTCCCCTGCATTACTGTCTAACAGTACATGTTAATCAATGGTAAACTCAAATTCAAATATCGAATTTGTCTGAGGTCACTAAGAGTCTGCCATAGTTCAATCTCCTGCATATACAAAGGAAGTGAGCTGCCTCCATGCTGAAATGTGACCAACTGAAATCCAATAGATTCTGATTCAGGATAAAAATTTGGTTATTTTGAAGCTTAAGTGTCGGTTCACACTAACGCGGCACGACTTCGGGGGCGACCTGTGAAGTCGCGTGCACCGCGACTTCGGCACGACTTGCACGGACTTCATATAATGAGTGTCTATGCAAGTCGCTCCGATGTCGCCCTGAAGTAGTACAGGAACCTTTTTCTAAGTCGGAGCGACTTGAGTCGCTCCTATTAGAACGGTTCCCGTAGCACACAATGGACCGCGACTTGTCAGGTTGACCAGTCGCCTGACAAGTCGCGGTAGTGTGAATGGAGTCTAAGAGAGATTTAGGTTTAACCCCCTTCCCACACAGCACAGTAAGTACGCCTCCAGCACTGTCCCTTCAAGAGGTGGGCAGAGAAGCTGTAACCAGTGCCCCCCTACCACCAAGTAGTCTATGATTACAACTTTTTCTGCTTTCTAGCGTCCAGAACCGATGATGTTGGCGATGACTCAGGACACGGCAATGGCGATTACTCATGGAGCTGGTAACGTCAGCAGCAACTCAGGACCTGACAATGGTGTTCTCTCATGGATTCAGTGACCCTCTGTGTCAGCTATGACCTCTGCCATGTGGCAGCCAGTTTATTTCTCTCTGACATGGCAGTGAACTGTAGAACTGGCAGCTCTCTTACAAAGGAACTCTCTCCAGTGGTCACCTCTCACGTTCCCCACGAGACTGCCCTGAGCCCAGGCTTCTCTCTCTCCTTTTCCTTCTCCTGCCCATTGGTTGAACCAGATAGACGTTTTTCTTTTTTCAACCTTACTAACTATGTAAGATCACTGTCCTCCTGGGACTTCTAGGCCTATCCAGGCCTTGATTTGCTCGAGAATCCTGGGGACTATATCTCCCATAATTCCAAGTTGTTTGCAGCAGTCCTCTTTCCTCCCAGGTTCCAAACCAGCTAGTCAGTTTATTCCAATGTCCTGGGGTGGTAGGCAAGCTCTCCTCCACCTCTAAGTGGCTGCAAACACAGTCACCAACATTTTTGCTGTGTCTTCTCTCTCTCCTTTACTGGTGGCAGAGGAGAGGGAGAGATACTGCAGTGCTGGTGGCTGTGTGTCAGCAGCACTGACAGCCTAGTCTGTGCAACGGCAGTGGCAGAGACACCATAGACCAGTGATGGCGAACCTTGGCACCCCAGATGTTTTGGAACTACATTTCCCATGATGCACAACTACACTGCAGAAAGCATGAGCATCATGGGAAATGTAGTTCCAAAACATCTGGGGTGCCAAGGTTCGCCATCACTGCCATAGACCGTGGCAAAACTACTAAGGCGGTAGCTGCTTTCTGCAGAAAACAAATTGTAAGTATTTGCACACTTGATTGGATCAAAGAATGATTCCAATGATGGTTTAGGCCAGTGATGGCGACCTTTGGCACCCCAGATGTTTTGGAACTACATTTCACATGATGCTCAACTACACTGCAGAGTGCACGAGCAGCAAGGCAAATGTAGGTACAAAACATCTGGGGTGCCAAGGTTTGCCATCACTGGTTTAGGCACTTCCAAAGTCCATTGCCCCAGCATAGATAGAATGCCCCCCTTTTCAAAATTTAACCACTTGCCGTCTGCTCACTAGAGCTCTACTGCGGCAAAGTGGCTGTTGTAGGTCTGCCGACGTAGACCTACGTCGGCAGACACTCCCCCTTCTCTGCGGCGCGCGCGCGCCGCCGGAGGCTTGCTCCCGCTGTATTCATTCACAGCGGGAGTTGGGCCAGGGGAGGAGCAGCGGCAATCGCTGCTGCTTTTCCCCGATTGTCAGGGAATCGAGTGTGGAGATCGGCCCACTTGTGTAAACAAAGCGGGCGGATCTCCGAAGTGACAGACAGGGTCAGATTGCAGAGTTCAGCATAGCTGAACCTGAGATCTGTCCCTGTGTCACTCAGTCACCTCCCCCCACACACGTCAATAAGCACCAGGCATACATTAACCCCTCCCTCTCCAATAAAATTAACCCCTTCCCTGCCAGTGTCATTTTGCAGTAACAATGCATATTTATAGCACTGATTACTGTAGTAATGTCACTGGTAACCCCAAAAGTGTCAAAAATGTCAGTCAAGGGTCCGATCTGTCCGTCGCAATGTCGCAGTCCAGCAAAAAAAATTTCAGATCGCCGCCATTACTCGTTAAAAAAAAAAAACACCAAAAACGACAAAAATCTTTCCCTTAGTAAACACAATAACTTTTGCGCAAACCAATCAAAATACGCTTATTGCGATTTTTTTTACCAAAAATATGTAGCAGAAAACAAATTGGCCTAAAATGATAAAACATTTTGATTTTTACATTTTTTTGGGGGGGAATTTCATATAAAAAAATGTGAAAAATATTGTTATTTTTTCAAAATTGTTGCTCTTTTTTTGTTTATAGCGCAAAAAGTAAAAATCGCACAGGTAATCAAATACCACCAAAAGAAAGCTCTATTTGTGGGGAAAAAAGGACGTAAATTTCGCTTGGGTACAGCGTCGCATGACCGCGCAATTGTCAGTTAAAGTCGCACAGCGCAGAATCGCAAAAAGTGGCCCAGACGTAAGACAGCAAAATCCTCCGGTGGTAAAGTGGTTAAAGTAGCTCTTACGCTATCTTCTTTTCATGCATTCTCTCAATAAAAATAACAAAAAAGGTGACACCTATTTCACAGACATAGTCTATTGTTGTCATCATCAGGACACCTGCCATGAGAAATGCCATGAAGCCATCCAGAGCTGTAATAAGAAAAGGGGCCTTGTACAGCCTACCTGTCTGGGACCCCTTCTATGTGAGATCAGGTTCGGCACACTAAGTAAGATGTCTCTGTGGCAGTGGTGGGAGGCTCTCATGCCTGTCACTGTATGGCTGAATGGATGACCCTCAGCACCCAAAAACTATGGGAAGGTCATATAATACAGCCCGGATATCACCAGCCACTTTCCAGCTTTTCCACCACTACTCTTATTCAGTAAAGTACCAGCAGCTGACAGGAACCTCAGTGCTCCCCACACATATCCTGTCCAACATTTGCCCATCCATGCCCCCCGATGACATAGGCTGCATGGGCCCTGGAATTGTGAGGGTGCCAGGCAAAGATCAAGTGGGAACAGAGCCTACATGTTGAGGAGGAGCTTCCGTCACAAGAGGATGCTCCATCTATGCTATGGCTATGGAATGCAACGCTTGCCTGATCCCAGTACAACAGTACTGCCTGTACCCCCCTATCAGCCTTCCATGGAATGCATGTGGAAAGGAGCGACTGCAAGGGGGCTGAAGAATATCAGTGGCTAAAAGGAAAAAAGGAAAACAGTAAAAACTGTATTTTTTATAAATAAAAGTACGGGTTTACACTTACTCTACAGTATTATAGATAATAATTTTGATGGTGAAAAGGCTTCAACACATCTAAAATAGGACCAAATTGTAAAATGGAAGCCGCATGACTTTGAAATTAACAGTAAAAATGTGTCTAAAAATAAAAAAGCCTCACAGCCTATTACAGACTGAAAAAAATGCATAAATACTGGGGCAAGAGAGGAAAAATGTGGGACCCTCAGGTTCCACACTAGGCACTTAAATGAGGGATGTCAGTCTCTATAAAATAGTCCATATAAAAGTCCATATATATTCTCCATATACACTGAAGGCTGCTCTGGTGGCAAGTAAGAAGGGACTTGAAAACAGCTGCAAGGAGAACACAAGCACCACTCTAAATGTAGTAGGAAGGGTTTATTAGGAATAAAATTCATATGCAAGGGTACTCACAAACAAACAAATAAAAGGAGCATAAGGGCATCCATAATGAATAGGTCCGTCAGTCCGGTATAGTGATTCTGGATGGCTTGAGCGGTCACGGCAAAAGCCGGCGGTTACCGGCGCTTCCTGGTGTTTGGAACGCACAGAGGACTCTCCTGACGTCACTTCCTGGATGTGATGTATAGGCGCAGGCGACGCGTTTGCGGAGCATGCGCTCCTTCCTCAAGCAGTCCTTCAGGATGGCTCGAGCGGGCACGGCTCCTACAGCAAAAGCTGGTGGTTACCGCCGCTTCCTGGTGTCTGGAACGCACAGAGGACTCTCCTGACATCACTTCCCTAGGAGGCCCGAGGAAGGAGCGCATGCTCCGGAAACGCGTCGCCTCCGCCTATACGTCACATCCGGGAAGTGACGTCAGGAGAGTCCTCTGTGCGTTCCAGACACATGGAAGCGGCGGTAACCACCGGCTTTTGCCGTGACCGCTCGAGCCATCCTGAATCACTATACCGGACTGACGGACCTATTCATTATGGATGCTCTTATGCTCCTTTTACTTGTTCGTTTGTGAGTACCCTTGCATATGAATTTTATTCCTAATAAACCCTTCCTACTACACTTAGAGTGGTGCTTGTGTTCTCCTTGCAGCCTATTACAGACTGAGTTTGCCCCCAGATCTCCTTAAGCTTTCCTTACTGCTGCCCTTTGCTAACATCTCCTGCTCAAACCATGGGTCCTTCTTGAAGGATTGGCTTGGCATCTCCTCTCCTGGCATGGCCGTACCATCTCCTCTTTCTTGCATTCCTCTATGTACTTATTTGTTTAATTTTTCAAGTACCCAAACCAGTGCTGGGGATTATTATTGCATCCACTGATACCAATGTTGGGGGTTATTATTGTGCCCACTGATACCAATGTTGGGGGCTATTATTGCTTCCCCTGACACCAATGTTGGGGGCTATTATTGCATTCACTGACACCTATGTTGAGGTTTTTTATTGCATTAGGTGACACTAATGTTGGGGGTTATTATTGGGAGCATTAACACCAGTGTTGGGAGCTATTATTGCACCCACTGACACCAATATTGCAGGGTATTATTGCATCTACTTACAGTGCACCAACATTGAGGGGCTGTTATTTTGGCCACTGACGCCAATGCTGGGAGGTATTATTTCATCCACTGACACCAATGCTTGGGGTTGTTATTATGTCCACTGACACCAATGTTGGGGGTTATTATTGCACTCACTGACACCAATGTTGGGGCTCATTATTAAAGAGGTTGTAAACTCTCATATTTTTTTTTTTTTTTTTTCACCCTGCAAGAGAAAGACATAATGAGCTAGTGTGCATCGCATATTAGCTCATTATGCAATACTTACCTTAGAACGAGCCCCCGCCGTGCCGCTCACTCACCTCTATGACGGGCAACATGTCCAGTCGCCCGTCTTCCGGGATCGCGGCATCCGGCCATCTGATTGGCCGGAGCCGCGGTGACGTCACTCCAGCGCACGCGCGCGAGAGCCGACAGTCACGGCACGGGACTCTGAAGGAACGGCACGAGTGGCCGTTCCTTCAGAGCGAATGCGCCAGTGACGTCACTGGCTGCATGTAAGGTAAATATCTCCTAAACGGTACATGTTTAGGAGATATTTACAGTACCTATAGGTAAGCCTTATCATAGGCTTACCTATAGGTACAAGTTGTAGAGGAGGGTTTACTTCCTCTTTAAGTCCACTAATACAATGCTAGGGATTATCATATTCCAAATTCTTTAGTGTGAATTGCAATATGATGCTGACTTTGATATTAAGTGTAAAAATGTGTTTAAAAAATAAAAAAAGGCATTACAACTTATTGATCTTGCCCTTAGATCTCTGTGTGGGGTCCATGAGGGCCCGCTCTATTATATTGATCAGTAAGCTTTTTTTACTGCAGCCCTTTCTCTTCCAACATCTCCTGTTCAGCCCAAGGATCCTTCTGGATGCTTGGCATCTCTTCTCTTGGCATCTCTTCTCTTGGCATGGCCCTACCGTCTCCTCTCTTTTTTTACTCCCACCATTTACTTATTTGTTTCATTTTTCAAGTATTTTATCAGCAGTATGACATGACTAGGAACTGAACCTTTCCATATGTTATACAAACCACTCAAAGTGCGTAAATGGAAATCTCATGACTTTGATATTAATTATAAAAATGTGTTTAAAAATAAAAAAGGCATTGCAAATTATTACCGATTGAGCTTGCCCCTAGATCTCTGTGTGGGGTCCTTGAGGACCCCTACCTATTAAATTGATGATCAATACGTTTTTCTTACTGTGGGCCTTTCTCTGCCAACATCTCCTGCTCAGCCCATAAGTCCTTCTTGATGGATCGGCTTGGCATCTCCCCTCTTGGCATGGCACCGTCTCCTCTTTTTTTTTCCTCCCACTGTTTACTTATTTGTTTCATTTTTCAAATATGTTATCAGCAGGCTGACATTACTAGGAACTGCACATCTCCATAATTTACCCAAACTGTCAAAATATGCCAACCTCACCCAAGTCCTGAAATTTCTCAAGAGGACAATGTTGGCAAAAGACAGGAATGTACAGAACAGCTGAAAATTGGATGGTTTCATTATAACATCTTTCTTGAATATTAGTGTAGCACCCTCCTAGGTAGGTGCTAGGAAAACACATTTTGGTGGCTCTGTTCTGCTTCTCAGGAGAGCCAGATCTGTTAGTTTAGCCTGTAACATGTTTCCAGATGTGACTCTTTGGGTCTAAGGGAGTCTCCCCACCGTATAAAATGAGGGAGCTCGTTGGACAGTGGAGGAAACCTAACCAATGGCACACCAGGGTTTATTGTTGTCCCAGTGGGTGGGCATTGCCGCAATGCATGCTGGGATTGGAAATAAATCCTGAGGGAGCATGTGACAGGGTGTCTTTTGGTCGGAGCAAAGTCCCAGGAGGAGGTGGACGGCTGTCTCTTCTCCTGCAGGTGTAAGGAAAGGTTGTTCAGGCGGTCGGCCTGTGAACCAAGTGTGGAGCTGGGCTATAGAGGATCCAGAGAGCTGACCAGTGGAGCTGTTTGGTAGAGATTTTGGGAAAAACAGTATCGTGAGTACTAAGGGGTCTGCCTAAGAGAGGGGACTACTCCAGAGATGTCAGGGGGGATCAAGGAGTCAGCTCACACAGGAGTGTATCAGTAAAGGGGGTGCGGTATAGTTAACCCTGAAGATTAGGGACAAAGGGGGTGCCAGGAAGGACCCTGAAGTTGTTCAGCAGTACAGTCTACCTCAGAGTACAGCTTGCCTCAGGATGCAGTTTACCTCAGGAAGCTCAGTGGCTGGACGCGAATGGCAGGGCGCTGAGAGGCGCCCCCTCTCCTAGGCCTGGGGCACAGTGAAAGTTGGCCATTTCTCCTATACCTTGCAAGTTATTCCCCCCTTTATGACTTAAGGGGGGCTGATGTTGATACTGGATGACTCCATCGCACTCCTGCATAGGCGGATGCTGCCCCACCACGACCACTGTTATGTGTTTGGAGCTGCTCGTGGTTCATGAGGAGATTACGATGCCAACTGTGATCCCTCCCTGGTTTCCCCCTTTTGGTCCAAGTTGGACGAACCCCTGTGACTCCCACTCTTTCTGTTCCCTGATCCCCAGGCTTCCCCTCTGCGCTCCTCATGTCTTTGTCCTTGGATATCTCTTCACTGACTTTTCCGGAAGACTGTCTTTCTACCCTACAACTGCCAGCCTCTTGACCCTGCTCCTTTGTATGATTTGGAAGATATGGATGCTGTCCTTCCGTACATGTGCCTGGTCTGTGCCGACCTGCTGGGCCCTGTCCATCCCCCTGCTGCTGAGTGAAAACACTGACATCTTTCTGGGCCCCCTGTTGCAGTTTGGGTCCCCCGTTGCTATTATTACTTTAAGAATATGCCCTTGTTTTTCCTATGGCTGATACGATTTGTGTTTTATCATGGAATGTCAGGGGTCTGAATAACGAACAGCAGTTCTTCGGAACATTAAAAGGTTACAGTCTTTCTGTATGTGCCCCATTTGGTTGCAGAGATGGCAGCGGGTATGGGCTCGTGGTTGGTACCTGGGGTACTGAATGTTACCTCCTCCTGAACGTGGGTGTGCTGGTTCGGTGACTGCTGGTCGGTGATAGGGTTGCTGGGCAACTAACTACCCTAGGCGGTGGTCGTTTTTCCCGTCTAGTGTCTTGGTGCTCATCTGCTAATTTAGCAGCCTCTGGAAGGGTGCAAGGTTTACGGTCCCTTACCCAGAGCTGCATTTCTTGAGGTAGTCCCCGGAAAAACTGCTCCAACAATAATAATTGCAAAACATCCTCTCGTGAAGTGGCTTGGGCTGCATCTAACCATCCGGTGGCCGCCCTGTGCAAACGATGGGCAAACTCAGTGTGGGAATCTTGGTCCTGCTTTTTAAGATCCCAGAATTGAAGTCAGTATGCCTCGGAGGTGATGGCATACCTGGTTAAAATCGCCTGCTTAACTTTCTGGTAGTCCCGGATGTCGGCATTAGGGACTGCCCGATACGCATCGGCCGCCCTACCAGACAATTTCCCAGCCAATATCTGTACCTGATCCTCTGGGTCAATGTTATGTAACTGGCACAACCTCTCGAAGTCTTGCAAATACCCATCTATTTCTCCCTCCGTTTCCGTGAAGTTTTTAAATGCCTGGTACGGTATTTTGGGTTTACCTTGGAAAGGTTGTGGCTGGGGGCCCCTTATGGCCATGAGGTATTCATGTACGTCCGCTGAGACCCGTTCATGGGTTTCCATTGATACAACGCTATCCTGCTGCGAAATTCCAGTTCAAATTCTCGGTCTGTTTCTGGCCCTGCACCCATGGCTGCTCTGTCTCCTTCCATGAGTTCTTTGATCAGGGTCGCCTTTTTCTTGTTGCTGGCTATCTTGCCTCTTGCCTCCAGCAATGCTTTCAATGTCTGCCGCTTTAACAGTGTATAATCCGTTCCCATTCACCAGCCTTTCGTGTAGTTTTACGTACTGCCGAACTCCGGTTTCATCAGCATGGTTTGGATCATACGTTGCTGTTTCTTTTCTCTTTGTTCGCATAAATTCTGCCGAACGCTGCTTTGCTGTGTGGATAAAGATCCCGTCGCTTGCCACCAATTGTAGCGGAGTAGCAGTATGATCCACGATATCTCCACTGGTAGTCAGGCATAGCATATAATAATCCTGGTAGCGTATAATATTCCCAACCCTCCAATAACCAGACGACACATAGCTTGGAGGTCAATCAACGTTTTTATTCACAGGACTTAGTATTTATGGGATTCCCCATGCAAGGTGCTTCCCCACAGACATTCCAGGGGCTGTACAGCAGTGGACCACATGGGGGGCGGAATATTTGTACCTTGAAACAGACAGTCTTTCAATGCACACCCCCTGCGGAGAGATGTCTCCAGCCTAGACCATTGTCTGTGTCATGATTCCACACAATTAGACACAGAAACAGGAGGGGGGGGGGGATGGGGGGAGAAGGGCTGCAGCATTATATTACAGACACTTGGTTCTAAACGGTATACACATGCAATAAACACAATGCCTACACGAAGGACAATATACAGTGGCTGTGTTTGCCACACTTGTGTTCTGCTGTCTCTGGGCCCCGTGTGCTCCCCTGGTCCCCCCCCCCCCCCCCACTGTGCTCCCTCCCCTCTCCTGCTGGCTGCTGCAGGGGATGTTTTACAGTAGAGAATCAGGAAGAAGTCGGTAAATATGTAATTTTCCAGCTCCTTCCTTTTCTGAATGGACAGAGTCATAGTCAGTGACATTGTAAAAAAATAAAATGATAAAAAATAATACAATTAAAATACCAAAAAATAAAAACTAATGACACCAGTGGGTGAACTTCCAGGGTCGCAAAGGTCACACTTGCAACTGGGCCCTGGCATTCCACCACCGTTAGGAAGGCCCTAAGATAGCAGGAAGGGTGCCCACTGCAGAACTTGTGAAAGGGTCCCGCTGCGGGACAGTAATAAAGGGCCCCACAATGAGAGTAAAGGGCCCCAGGATCAGTGGGAAGAGCCTCAGGCAGTCAGGGGTCTGAGTGGCCCTTCATGATTTCTTGCACCGGGGCCTTGAAGGTTCTAGTTACGCCTCTGGCCCCATCATTAGTGTCAGTGAGGGGACTAGTGCCGCATCATCAGTGTCAATAGGAGGAATAGCGTGGCAGAGAGTGGCAGGAACTATGCCCCACTGTTGGTGACAGTGGGGTGAGTAATGTCTCAAGGGCTGGCTAAATGCAAGTAAAGGGCTGCATCTAGCCCCTGGGCCGCAGTTTGCAGACCACTGTTTTAGGTCATGATGGGAGTTACAGCCCCTGGAACACTTTGGCTTTGCAAACAATCTATAATTGGAATAGATTTGTATTTGGACTTGAATATCAAAGGGTAGTGCTTCAATTCTATACTCACTTATAGTCTTATTAAAGAGATTGTAAACCTTGGAAGAAAAAAAAAAACCTGTAAGTTAATGATATAACGAGCTAGTATGCACCGCATACTTGCTCATTATAAAATACTTACCTTACAACGAAGCCCTTTCAGTGGCGCCCACTCACCACTGACATCTTCCCCGGTGTTTCTTCCAGGTTCACAGGCTCCGGCGCTGTAAATGGCCGGAGCTGCAATGACGTCACAGAGCTGCCGTTTACGGTACGAGCTCTGAACCTTCAGAGTGCATGCACCGATGACGCCATCAGCTGCATGCACTCTGAATATCTCCTAAACTGTGCAATTTTAGGAGATATTCATAGTACCTACCGGTAATGGCTTACCTGTAGGTACAAGTGGTGTAACAGAGTTTACAACAACTTCAATGTCATATTGGAGATATACTGTATATGGTGGGCATTTTACTGGTTATGACCCCATGACGGACTTATGCTGGAACCAGGGTGCACTATAGGATATTTTTGTATGCCCTGATGAACTAAATGCAGTTTAAAGTCTGGTAAATACAGATACAAAAGCATGTGAATGCCACCTATCTGACTACAACACAACTAAATCCAAAACTACGAGCAGGGCCGGTGCTTCCACTAGGCAAACTAGGCAGCCGCCTAGGGCGCATTGCCACCTAGGGGCTCAGCCAGGAGTCGGCACTCTCTCTCCATGATGAATTCTCCATCATGAATGATTATTGTGAGCTGAGGCGAGGGGCGGAGGTGGGGGGAGGGAGGGACAGCAGAAGATGCCAAGGGTCTTGGGCAGTGGTGGAACTACCAGGCCCTGGCTTTCCACCACTGTTGGAGGGGCCCCAAAAGGCAAGAAGGGAGCCCCCCAGAGTGCTGCCTGCATGATGATCCTCTTCAGGTGGAGCTGAGTGGCCTTAACCCCGGGCAGGAAGTGACTCTCTGCACTGAGCTGGTGGGCAGCCGTTTATTTCCCTGGGTCGGTATTAAGCAGGGAGCGGAGGAGAGCTGAACCTGAGCCAGAGCTCGGCACTGGAGAGCGGAACCTTTACTGGGGCAGAAGCGACGAGGCACCAGATTGGTCTGAGGAGGTTGGTGATGAAGGACGTGCGGAGCTCTCTGACTGCTGCTTTTCCCTCCACCAGGAGCCACCGCGTTTAACAGGGGTTCGGGGTCACCAGGTGTGCCATGAGGAATTGGAGTCCCTGGGTGTGCCATGGGGGATTGGGGTCCCCAGGTGTGACACGGAGGAACATCAGGGTCCCCAGGTGTGACACGGAGGAACATCAGGGTCCCCAAATGTGACATGGAAAAACATCAGGATCTGACATAGAGGTACATCGGGGTCAGTGGGTATGACAGCATGACATGGAGTAATATTGGGGTCCCAGGGTGTGACATGGAAAAACATCAAAGTCCCTGGGTGTGACATGGAGGGACATTAGGGTCCCCGGGTGTGAAATGGAGGAATATGGGGGTCACTGGGTATGACAGCATAACATGGAGGAACCATCAGATCAGGGTCACATAGAGGAGTTTTTAACCCCTTCCCTTTTTTTTTGGGGGGGGGGAGGGGGAGCAAGTAGCTGGTCTTGCCTAGGGCATAAAATAGTCTAGCACTGGCCCTGACTACGAGCATCAATATAGAGAATATGGAGAATAACCCCCCATCCCCTCAGTCTTCTGGGGAGGTTTTCTACAAAATGTAAAGTAAGGATTCATGCTTATTCAGCCAAAAGAACATTTGTGAAGTCAGATACCTATGTTGGATGAAAAGATCTGGCTCATTAGTGTTCCAATTCATCTCAAATGTGTTCAGTGAGGGTGAGGCCAGGACTCTTAAGTTCCTACACACCTAACTGGTCAACCCATGTCTTTATGGAGCTGGCTTCACTCTTCTGAAAAGGCTCCCCACAAAAGATTTGAATCGGAGCCCATTTGTGAGGTCAGATACTGATGATGGCTGAGAATACCATGGCTTGTAATTGATGTTCCAGTTCATCCCAAAGGTGTTGAGGTTGCTGGTCTCTCGAGTTCCTCCACTCCAAATTGGTAAACCCAGATCTTTTTGGAGCTAACTTTGTGCACAAGGGCACAGTCACGCTGAAACAGAAAAGGGCCTTCCTTAAACAGTTTTTACAAGATTGGAAGAACACAATTGTCTAAAATATCTTTGTATGCTGTAGCATTACATTACCCTTTACTGTAAACAATCATGTAGAGAGGTGACCCCATCATTTTGACCATGTATTTTTAGCTGGAATTTTGGAAAATGATTTAGCAATATCAAACACAGGTTTTATTCAGTTCAGCTAAGCAGAATAATTGTTATAATGATAGATTTTTCCTCCCTGAGTCATAGACATGTTTCTCACGCCCAATTTTCTGCTTCAGTTCATAGCGGTAAGGTATGGCAGATTATATAGTGCAGAGGAATTTTGGGCAAGTTCAGGGTTCGAGGATTCTGGGTAGGCAGTTAAGAAAATCCAGAGAGAGATGCTGCAATTGACAGTTATTTAGATTAAGTTATGTCACAGGGGTAGGTAACCTGGCTGAGTACTAGGAGAAAAAGACAAGCGCCACTCTAAGTGTATTATGACTTGGTGTTTATTAGGAATTCACCATATTATGTACTCACAATCGTGCAAGTAGTAGAACAGCAATAGATATACATCTCAAGGGATCAATTAATCTGGATGCCTTGGCAGAAAAGAACCGACTCGTCCACTCCGAAGATCCGTTGCAGCCAGTGAAGATCGGCGTTGCCCGGACCCTGGGGACACTGTCAGTGCTTCCGGCGGTATACTTCCGGCTTGGGCGTGGAGCGGGATGACATAGGCGACGTGTTGTCGGAGCTTGCGCTCCTTCCTCAGGCCTCTGAGGCCTGAGGAAGGAGCGCATGCTCCGACAACGCATGCTCCGACAATGCGTCGCCTACGTCATCACGCTCCACGCCCAAGCCGGAAGTACGCCGCCGGAAGCACTGACAGTGTCCCCAGGGTCCGGGCAACGCCGATCTTCACTGGCTGCAATGGATCTTCGGAGTGGACGAGTCCGTTCTTTTCTGCCAAGGCATCCAGACTAATTGATCCCTTGAGATGTATATCCATTGCTGTTCTACTACTTGCACGATTGTGAGTACATAATATGGTGAATTCCTAATAAACACCAAGTCATAATACACTTAGAGTGGCGCTTGTCTTTTTCTCCTAGTACCCTGCAAGTTCACCTTCTCTACTTGTGACAGAGCTGCCTTCAAGTGTCCACAGACTTCTTGTGTTTTATGGACTTTATGGACTTTTTATATACAATTTTAGGTCCTTTATTGTCCTATATGTTTTGTTTAGTAGGTTTATTGACGGTTACCCTTTAATCTTTTTTTGCGCCAGTACACCCTTGTTGTTGTTTAACCTGGCTGAGTACACTTTGACATAGGGCTCATTGAAAGCAAATGTAGGTTACACTATCAGTCTCTATGTTTCTGATTTTTGGACACCTAAAGCCCAGCTCTAGAAAATCTGTAAAGCGTTAGCTGCTTGTTAGGGTCTAGGGCGGAGTACTTAAGCCCTGTACACACGCACAGATTGTTGGCCGTAAATTGTCGGCCAACGTCCGATCTGCCGATTGTAGGCTTGTTAGTATGATGCTTCCGACAACCAACTGTGAATTTTCGGCCGAAAAAAATCTGGTGTGCATGCTATAAAATTTTTGTTGGCCAACAAAGAATGGCTGATTGTTCCTCAGTCAGTACAGATTTCGGCAGACAAAAATCAGATGAGCAAGACTGGGCATGCTCAGAGAAAAACACACGGAAAGTCAACCATCACATGACATCACTTCTGAAGTTGGTTTTTGTTGGCCAACAAAAGTCCAGTGCAAGTCTATAGCACATTTCAACCAACAAACAACACTGGACAAAAGACGGCCGATCGGTCGGCCAACAATCGTTGCATGTGTACGGGGCTTTACCCAGTTCTCTGCTCCTTCAGCAGATCCACCTCACTATGCTCTGGTGGTGATCCTGATGTCTCCTGGAAGATGTGATGTAAGTATCCCAGGAGGATGTAAGATCTGGTACACATCATTCTGACCTAGGCCGCTCTAACTTAGGGGTCCATACAGTTTCTGTTGAGTTTTATCTTTATAAGATTGGAGTAGGAAGTGCACAATTTTAGCACTGGAAGAAGAAACACATTTTTTAACAATAAAAAGTTTGTTTGTTGATGATGTTTTTGCCAAAAAACACTAGTGACAGGTAAACTATGAGAATTCCAGTTGTGGAGGAACTCAAGTGGCCTGCACGGAGCCCCAACCTCAACTAAGAACCTTTGGGATGAATCAGAAAGACCTTGGTCTTCTCGTACCTGGCCTTTACAAATGCTTATGAGGAGGTTTTGGTGGAAAGACTTCCCAGAAGAGTGGAGGCTGTTACAGTTGCAAGGGGGGGGGGGGGGGCTCTATATTTGCCCCATGGTTTTAGAATGATAATTCCAGCCAAGCTCATAGAGATGTGATGGTCAAGTGCCCACAAATGCTTGGCTATATACCTTACGTTTCCTTACTTTTTTTCCAGCAGCTCCTCAAGACTTAGATAGTTTTTGAGCCATTTCAAAAATGTTCATGTTTGACTGGTGAATACATTGAAATACACTGTTAAGAAAAACTAAAGGAACACTAGTTAATCAGAGTATAGCATCAAGTCAATTAAACTCCTGGGATATTGATCTGGCTAGTTAAGTTGCATAGGGGGTTGTTAATCAGATTCAACTACTTTGGTGTTAATAATATTAACAACAGGTGCACTAGAAGGGCAACAATGAGACGACCCCCAAAATAGAAATGCCACTGACATTTTATTTCCCTACTCATCTTTTCTGACTGTTTTTCACTAGTTTTGCATTTGGCGAGCGTCAGTGTCTCTACTGGTAGCATGACACAATACCTGGACCCTATAGAGGTTGCACAGGCAGTCCAACTCATCAATATGTGCCATTGCCAGAAGGTTTGCTGTGTCTCCCAGTACAGCCTCAACAGCATAGAGGAGATTCCAGGAGACAGGCAGTTACTCTAGGAGAGCTGGACAGGGCCCTATAAGGTCCTTAACCCATCAGCAGGTCCGGTATCTGCTCCTTTGTGTCAGGAGGAACAGGATGAGCACTGCCAGAGCCTTACAAAATGACCTCCAGCAAGGCACTGGAGTGAATGTCTCTGACCAAACAATCATAAACAGACTTCATGAGGGTGGTCTGAGCAGGTTCACCTTGAGCACATGAGACAGACATAAAAAGGTCTGGAGAAGCTGTGGAGAACGTTATGCTGCCTGTAACATCGTTCAGCATGACCGGTTTGGTGGTGGGTCAGTGCTGATCTGAGGAGGCATATCCATGGAGGGACACACAGGCCTCTACAGGCTAGACAATGGCAGCCTGTCTGCAATTAGGTATCAGGATGAACTCCTTGGACACATTGTCAGACTCTACACTGGTGCAGTGGGTTCTGGGTTCCTCCTGGTGCATGAGAATGCCCGGCCTCATGTGGCGAGAGTATGCAGCCTGTCAGGGACTCAATACCCTGCACAGGTGCACTGGCGCCGCTGACCGGCGAACGCCTATGCGCATGCACATGCGCTGAGGCTACCATGGGTAGTTTGCGGCTATCTTGCGTTCACACGAACGCGCATGCGCACGCAATCCGCTTTTGGTGCCAAATGGCCTATTTAAAGCCAGTGATCATTCTGAGTCATTGCTGTGTGATCATCAGCTCTCCTGTACCCTGTGCCTGTTTATTATCCTGACTATTCTCCTGCTTTATCCTGATCTGTTTACCTGCTACCGGCTATTGGTCCTGGACCTGCTCCTGGCTCAACCAGGGAATCCGGGGGACCGCGACTTGGTGTTAGCAAGCAGCCAAGTCCATCCCGACTATCTGGGGCCCTGGTGGAAACCGGCTAACACTTAGACTCCGCGCCTCTGGTGAACCTGTGCCACGCCAGTTACCCGGTAAGCCACTCCTCTTACGTCAGGCTCTGCCATGTTACCCCGTGACAAAGCCAGTTCCTGAAGAATGAAGGAATTGATACCATTGAATGGCCCCCATGCTTGCCTTACCTAAATCCAATAGAACACCTCTGGGACATTATGTTTCAGTCCATCTGTGGCTGCCAGGTTGCATCTCAGTCTGTTCAGGAGCTCAGTGATGCCCTGGTCCAGATCTGGGAGGAAATACCCCAGGACACCATCTGTCATCTCATTAGGAGCATGTCCCGATGTTGACAAGTATGAATACAAGCATGTGGGGGCCATACAAATAACTGAGTACCATTTTGAGTTGCTGCAATGAAATTTCAGCAAAATGAACTCGCCTGCTGCATCATTTTTTCACTATCATTTTCTTTGAATTTAGCCCTCTGTCGGTTGATAATTTTCATTTCCATCAAACAATGTGGCATCCCTTCGTTCCTAACACATTACCCAGTCCATATCAGTATGGCTATCTAGCATGATATTTTTCCCCTTTGAGATCTGATGTGTTTTCAAAGTGTTCCTTTAATTTTTTTTTTTGAGCAGTGTATATCCAAATGACTATGTTCAAACAGTGATACACAGAATACTTCTAATTTGCTCCTCAGTACAGCAGATATAATGAGAGGTTCCTTCAGAAGACAACCTTTCTTACAGCCATGCTCCGGTTGATAGATACGTGAGCTGTTGAAAGTTTGCATGTTGGCCTGACAACCCGGCTTCATCTTTTTAAGAGCTTCTCCAGGAACGGTTTTGCAATCTTGTCAGGTCTGGGCAAAGCTCCAGGCCAGGAGAACAATGGAGCGGATGGTAGGCACTGTCACATTGACGTTGATTTAGGAAGCTCTGAATGAAGCTATTAACAATTAACAGAGGCAGAGGGCTTATTTCACAACTTTTTACGTCAGATCTGGTAGAAAAAAACAATTGCAAACTACCTTTCTATAAATACCTTATCTGTCGAATAAGTTGTCAGGGCTAATCTGTCCCTCAGACCATACAAACTTTAATAAAATGTTCACCCATGACAAAGTGGAGCTGAGGTGACCATGATGTGGTTTACTGTGGTGGTGAAATAGGATTCCTTCTGCCTAATGGATAAAGTGGTTGCTTATTACAGTTCATTTTATTACATAAGGCATTGTTGCTTCTATGTATATCCAAGGTGGCTGCCCCCATAGGTACATAACATCCAAACTCTTAAGATTTGTATTTTTACCTAAAGCAGTTATATTATTTGTTATATAGCGGAGAGTCAACTGCCCTCTCAGGGGTTCCTCCAACTCTAACCGTGATAACCCTGAGCATTTGGATCTTTGGAGAGGTTCTGCAGGACATCAGCTAATTTTTTCAATTTTGTTTAGGTTTGGATGGAGCAGTAAAGTGCTTGAACTTCTGTCAGGTTTTATTACTATCTGTGCCTGGAGAAATTTACTACCTCTATTTGACTTGGTGGCAATTGTCATTAGTGATGGACAAACATCGGCCGGGGCGGTTCGCGAACGCCAGCCGCTAATTTTCTCACAGTAGAAAGAGAGAAGTGCTTATGCCGCTGTACAGAACACTGGTGAGACCTCACTTGGAGTATTGTGCGCAGTACTGGAGGCCATATCTCCAGAAGGATATAGATACTCTAGAGAGAGTTCAGAGAAGAGCTACTAAACTAGTACATGGATTGCAGGAAAAAACTTACCAGGAAAGGTTAAAGGACCTTAACATGTATAGCTTGGAAGAAAGAAGAGACAGAGGGGATATGATAGAAACTTTTAAATACATAAAGGGAATCAACTCGGTAAAGGAGGAGAGCATATTTAAAAGAAGAAAAACTACCACAAGAGGACACAGTTTTAAATTAGAGGGGCAAAGGTTTAAAAGTAATATGAGGAAGTATTACTTTACTGAGAGAGTAGTGGATGCATGGAATAACCTTCCTGCAGAAGTGGTAGCTGCAAATACAGTGATGGACTTTAAACATGCATGGGATAGGCATAAGGCTATCCTTCATATAAGATAGGGCCAGGGACTATTCATTGGGTTCAGATATATTGGGCAGACTAGATGGGCCAAATGGTTCTTATCTGCCGACACATTCTATAATTCCACGAACCACGAATTGGCGGCAGGCCCCATTGACTTTAATGGGAGGCGAACTTTGAAAACCTTTAGGTCATATTTGCAGCCACTTACTAGCTGTGCACAAATAGTCCCAGCACATGGACAATGTCATAACAGAAGTATTGCAATTGAAAAAGTTGTCCTAAATTTTTTATTTTTTTTTACAGCAAAAAATATATATATATTTTTTTTTCATAAATCAGCCCGAACTGACAACAGCCGGTAAATACATGTCAAATACATATAGGGTCCATTCACACATCTGTGACAACCACAGGATACCTGCCCCTATAGTAAAGAGACTGTAATAGACCCTAAAACGACATTGGAGCACCTTAAATGACTTTTGTGGACATTGACATAGCGATTTGTGTGAGATCAAAATTAGCGATTTGTGTGTGACTGCAGCTGATCTCTAACTGCCCCTACAGCAATCACAGGATACCTCTCCCTAAGCTCAAAAGATACTAGACCTATACCGAAATACCAGCCCTGGAAAGGACTTTTGTGGACATTGACAGAGCGATTTGTGACTGCAGCCGATCTCTAACTGCCCCTAAAGCAACCACTGGATACCTGTCCCTAACCTCAAAAGAGACTGTAGAAGGCCTATACCGAAATACCAGCCCTGGAAAGGACTTTTGTGGATCTTCACAGCACTATATGTGTCTAGCAAACTCTCCCTAATGAGCACAGCAGACCTCTCCCTACACTGGCAGAAAGCGGAATGTGAAATGGCCGCCAGATCGGGTCTATTTATAGGGTAGGGGGACTGTCCATGTGCTGGAATGTTTCAATTGACTGTCCCATTCCACCTGACGGCTGTGTCATGGGTCAAAGTTCTTCTGAATGAAAAATAAAATGGCGGCGCGGACATATTCGCGAACATCGGCAAAAGTCTGACTTTTTGCGAATTTGCGAACAAGCAAAGTTCGCCGCGAACCGACCGCCGGGCGAACCGCAAGGCCATCTCTCATTGTCATCAAGACAGAAAGTTATGGGAAATCCAAAATTTTAGAGTGGTGACCAGAAGGGAAGGGGAGAAATCTACTTCTAGGGATGCCTGTTTCAATAACTGTTTAAGGGGGGAATTTCACTAAATAGATTTCTTTTGACATCCTGTTGTTTCTCAAGGACAGGAAGTGAAAGAGAAAGGGACACGGGCCATAAAAATAAATAAATAAACTTGACAGGGGTTTTAACTCAAAAACACAAGTTAATGCAAAAAAAAAAAAAGACTTAGCACACTATTTTGAAAAAAATATTATTTTAGAACAAAATATCCTTGGATCCCCATAATGCAGTGGATCAATCATGGTCATGACCATATATGGCTAATTATTTCACCCAGAAGACCCCTCCCTTGTGGTGGAAAGACATGAACTGCAGTAGAGAAAACTCAGGTCTCCTGCCCTTCCAGACAGGGTCGTGCTGTATGACAGAGCTGTGTATATCCACCCTAAATTTATACTTACCTCCATCTTCTTGCTCCGGGTCACCTGAAAAACAAATGGATAATCGCAATTTTTTTTTTACATACCTTGTTTAGAAGAAAATATACTTACCTTACTTCCTTCTTCCTCCCCTCGGCGGCCATGGCGATTCGTCACTTCCTGGCTTGCAATGATTCCTGGGAGCTGAACGTCATCGCTCCCAGGAATCAATGTGCCTGCACCGGCCCCGACGTCAGTTCCAGTGCAGGCGCCGTCATACCTTGCTAAACAGCTTCTGGGCATGCCCAGGAGCTGTGCAGGGAAGACGCTGAAGCACCGGAAGTGACGGCGGGGCCGGTGCAGTGCATCGTGGGACCGAAGAAGACGGAAGAGGACCCAGAAGAGGATCGCGCTGGCTTCAAGCTGCTCACACCTGAGATGGCAGCGCTGGACAATACATTTTCAAGGTAAGTATTTCTTCTAAAAGGTAAGTGCAACCCGGGACAGATCAGAGGCTTGCCATTGTGGAATGTACTAGCCCTGACTGTCCCGGGGGTATTTTTATTAAAAAATACTTTCCCAGGGTGGAACTCCGCTTTAAACATCTCCTATACATGTATTTATTCTGTATATTTACCTGCCTGGAGTTCAGCTTTACATTTACTTTCTTACTTTTTTTTCCAAGCAATAGATTAACTTTAAAGCAAACTTGAGATTGCCAATGTAGGATGAAGCTACAGTTTTTTTGAAGTCCCCCTTCCCTAGCAACCTATACTCGCTTTCACTTCGCTCCGCCACTTTTCCTTCCAGCTGCCGGGACTGAAGAAAATATCTGTTACCTCCAGGGAAGCATCTAAAACCAATCAACAATGATCATGGCTGTCACATGGGGTCAAGAGGGGGAAAGAGATTCTTAGCCAAGTGTAAGCTCCAAATGAAGGATATTACTGTTGTTGAACATGGCTTGAAGCGATTCGTTGGATACTTTTTTTTCCGTCTAAATAAAGACTTTGAAAAAAATATATAATGGACTCCTGATGGTATCAGCTCAATGAAAGCTAAGTTCTTGGAACGTGGTATTATCCACCCTGTAGTGTCACCATACAACTCCTTTCCCTTGCTGGCAGTGGCTGAATGGAGCGGCGGGAGAATGTAGGATAAAACGTGTTACTATGGAGAGGGTGATTAACGCTAGCCTTGAGATGTGCCTTACATTGGCAAACCACAGGTTCTCTTTAGATAAAATACAAATTTACTAAATGTTGCCATTTGAAAAAGAACCTGCATCCTTGAAGGTCATAGCAGAGACCCTGCATGGAAAAATGCCCAAATCACACCTGTTAGAGAGATAAGCGTAGCTAACCATTGACGCTGGTGTGTACAAATCAATAATGAAAGACCTTGGCACATCATAGCAAAGATACTCAAACATTAATGACTAGACCAGGTCTGGTTTCGGTACATGTCCCCTTATAGTGAACATGAAGTTTCAAAGGATAATAGTGAACTTTAAGCTGCAATGTCATCATTTGTTTGCAAGGACACACACAGAAGACAATAAACAAATGTGTATTAGGTGGTTATGCTGTAGTGAGGGGTCAGCTTCTATCACAGGGGTTCTTCAAACTCTCACCTTGGGGAAATCTGAGCACTTGGCTCTATGGAGAGGTTCTGCAGGGCATCAGCTTTTGTAAGACTGATTGTTATCTTCTGGTTCTGGCTCACTGGTGTGAATGTCTCTGACCAAACAATCAGAAACAGACTTCATGAGGGTGGCCTGAGGGCCTGACGTCCTCTAGTGGGCCCTGTGCTCATTGCCCGGCACCGTGGAGCTCGATTGGCATTTGAACACCAGAATTGGCAGGTCCGACACTGTGCTTTTCACAGATAAGAGCAGGTTCACCCTGAGCACATGTGACAGACTTGAAAGGGTCTGGAGAAACCACCGAGAATGTTATGCTACCTGTAACATCGTTCAGCATGACCAGTTTGGTGGTGGGTCAGTGATGGTCTAGGGTGGCATATCCATGGAGGCATGCACAGATCACTACTAGCTAGAAAATGGCACCCTGACTGCCATTGTCTAGCCAGTAGGGATGAAATCCTTGGACCTATAGTCAGAACCTGCGCTGGTGCAGTGGGTCCTGGGTTCCTCCTGGTGCACGACAATGCCCGGCCTCATGTAGCAAGAGTATGCAGTCAGTTTCTGGAGGATGATAAAATTAATACCATTAAATGGCCCCCACGCTCCCCTGACCTAAAGCCAATAGAACACCTCTGGGACATTATGTTTCGGTCCATCTGACGCTCACAGGTTGCACCTCAGTCTGTTCAGGAGCTCAGTAATGTCCTGGTTCAGATCTGGGAGGAAATACCCCAGAACACCATCCGTCGACTCATTAGAGGCATGTCCCAATAATGTCAGGTATGCATACAAGCACGTGGGGGGGCATACAAACTACTGAATACCATTTTGATTCGCTGCAATGAAATTTCAGCAAAATGGACTAGCCTGCTGCATCATTTTTGTACTTTGATTTATGGGGTGTCTTTGAATTCAGCCCTCTGCAGGTTGATAATTTTCATTTTCATCAAACAATGTGGCATCCTTTCGTTTCTAACAATTTACCCAGTCCATATCATTATAGATATCCAGCATGATATTTTTATTTTAGATCTGATGTGTTTTCAAAGTGTTCCCTTAATTATTTTGAGCAGTGTATATGAAGTGCTGTGTCCTTCAATAGAGGATAGAAAAAACTTTTAGCTCGACTAAGACTCGATCCACACTAGCACGACTTGTCAGGCGACTTGTCAGCCTGACAAGTCGTGCTCCCTCGCGGTCCATTGACTGCTACCGGACCCGTTCTAATAGGAGCGACACAAGTCGCTCCGACTTAGAAAAGGGGTCCTGTACTACTTCGGGGCGACCTCGGAGCGACTTGCATAGACTTCCATTATGTGAAGTCCATGCAAGTCGCTCTGAAGTCGTGGTGCATGGCAATGCACAAGTCGCCCCCGAAGTAGTAAGGAGTAGTGCTGCCCCAGTGTGAACCGAGCCTTAGGTTTTCAACTGTTACTATACAGTGAGTACATGGCTCCAACAAACAATGTCCCATATCGTTGGCAACCAAACATTTTTTCTGGGTCTGGTCTGCAAATACACCATTTGTAGAGAAACTTTGCTTCGAGTTTGGTATTTATTACACAACTGGGTGTGCAATACAAGTATAGAATTTCCAGTTTCTGTCACCTTATGCATATCGTTTTACACCACTCCAATTAAGTCTTATTTAGTGCCCGGTAGTTATAGAGCTAGATAAGAAATATAACTATTAACCCGACACAGTTAATATATTTCAAAAAACAAGACACGCAATTCAAAAATAACCCAAAAGTCTAAAGCGTTACTTTCTTAATACTACAATATATCATGTAATTATCTTATAATGATACAATACACTGCTCAAAAAAAATTAAAGGAACTCTTTGAAAATACATCAGATCTCAATGGGGAAAAATATCATGCTGGATATCTATACTGATGTGGACTGGGTAATGTGTTAGGAACGAAGGGATGCCACATTGTTTGATGGAAATGAAGATTATGATGTGCTTTGCATAATTATATCACATGTACGTGCATATTAGTGGATTTTAAATGGAATAAACTAGTTCATACGTTATTGCACTAGTTGGCTCTCCTCTTTAATTTATGGTATATGGGGAGCGGCATCTTGAGAATCACCAAGGATCCATTATTCCCTATATCCTGTGCAGTGGTGGATATTCCAAAGCGTGATCAGCCCTATCCATGAGAGTGGAGGGCAAAATGTGGGGGTGAGTGTTCTAGCTGAGGGGAGTGGAGCACAAAGGTGGCGGACACTTTGTTGGTGTGTTTCTGTTCAGCTTACACTGGAATCTCACTGGATCATCACATATCACTATTCTCCTACTATTGGACTTTTCGTTTTCCTACTATTGGACTTTTAGTTATACATTGATTTGTCCATGTGTGTTTCACTGGAATTTTTTCACTGATTTTTTTCACTTGATTCATTGTTCAATTAATTTTGGGATTTGATTTTCAGTGATTATTTGAACACATATATTGATTCAATTGGTTGTTTATTTTGTTCACATATATTGTGTGCACTTTTCTGAGTTGAGCGCTGCTAGGTGGGATTATTTTTATTTTTCACTTTTTTGGTATATTGAAAAAAAGAATTATTGCTCTACATCTACTTCGTCCTCCATTGCTTCCACCCACTAACTTACTCACTGCCCAAGAGATTGACAATCACTTCAAAAATAAGATTGATACAATTCGTGAAGATATCTTTAAATTACAGATATCTCTCTCACCTTACACACCTTGTCCTCCTGCACAATCAATACTTCCTTTGTTTAACCCAACTACTGTAGAGGAAGTCACTAAAAATTTTTCTAATGCCCACCTAACTTCTTGCCCCCTGGACCCTGTTCCTTCTCAAATACTACGGTCTGACTCTATCCTACACTCTTTAACTCATATCTTCAACCTCTCCCTCTCCACTGGCATCTTGCCCAACTCTCTAAAACATGCGCTAGTAACTCCCATACCAAAGAAAGCCTCGCTAGATCCCACAAATCTTAATAACTTAAGACCCATCTCCTTACTCCCTTTTGCTTCCAAACTCCTTGAACGTTTAGTCTACAACCGCCTGAGCAAGCACCTCATTGAGAATAACCTCCTTGATCCCCTTCAGTCTGGATTTCGCCGGCAACACTCAACAGAAACTTCTCTCCTAAAACTTACAAATTACTTACCAACAGCAAAAACCAATGGTCACTACTCAATACTCTTGGACCTCTCTGCTACCTTTGATACTGTTGACCACCCCCTCCTTCTCAAAAAACTCAGTTAGCTCGGTCTCCGTGGCTGTGCTCTCCATTGGTTTGAATCTTTCCTATCTCACCGCACCTTCAGTGTCACTTACAATTCCACTTACTCCCCTGCAACTCCTCTTACTGTTGGGGTCCCCCAAGGTTCTGTCCTTGGACCGCTACTATTCAATCTATACCTCCTCCCTGGGTCAGCTAATAGCCTCCCTTGGCTTCCACTACCATTTCTATGCTGATGACACCCAAATCTACCTCTCTACCCCTCAGCTCACACCATCAGTCTCCTCCCGCATCACTGATCTACTAACAGACATATCAGCCTGGATGTCTCACCACTTCCTCAAACTGAATCTATCTAAAACTGAGCTCATAATATTTCCTCCTCCACGTGCCCCTTCCCCGGAACTCTCTGTCAAGATCAATGGAACAACTATCAGTCCTTCCACATATGCCAGGGTGCTAGGGGTAACCCTGGACTCTGCACTGTCCTTTCAGGCTCACATCCAATCCCTGTCCAAATCATGCCGCCTTAACCTCGGCAACATCACTAGAATACGGCCCATTTTAACCAATGACACCACCAAGCTTTTAATTCACACCCTGGTTATCTCTCGCCTTGACTATTGCAACTCCCTCCTCATTGGATTACCCTTACATAGATTATCCCCCCTTCAATGTATAATGAATGCTGCTGCAAGACTTGTCCACCTTACCAACCGTTCAGTGTCCTCCCCCCCCCCCCCCTCTGCCAATCTCTTCACTGGCTTCCACTCACCCAACGAATAAAATTCAAAATGCTAACAATAGTTTACAAAGCCATCCACAACTCTGCCCCCAGCTACATCACTAACCTACTCTCAAAATATCAACCAAGCCGCTCTCTTTGGTCCTCCCAAGACCTCCTGCTCTCTAGCTCCCTTGTCACCTCTTCCCATGCTTGCCTCCAGGATTTCTCCAGAGCTTCTCCCATTCTTTGGAACTCTCTACCCCAATCTGTCCGACTGTCCCCTAATCTATCCATCTTTAGACGATCCCTGAAAACCCTTCTCTTTAAAGAAGCCTACCCGGCTACTAACTAATAACGCTGTTTCACTTGCTCCATCAGCTCATCCCCTACAGCTATTGCCTTTTGTATCAATTGACCCTCCCTTTTAGATTGTAAGCTCTAACGAGCAGGGCCCTCTGATTCCTTTTGTTCCAAATTGTAGTGTAACAGTAATGTCTGCCTTCATTCTGTTAAGAGCTGCGCAAACTGTTGGCGCTATATAAATCCTGTATAATAACATAATAATAATACATAAAGATGGCCTAGGCTATAAAAAGAATGCCAAGATCCTGAAACTGAGCTGCAGCAAGGTGGCCAAGACCATACAGCAGTTTAACAGGACAGGTTCTCAGAATAGGCCTCGCCATGGTCGACCAAAGAAGTTGAGTGCATGTGCTCAGCGTCATATCCAGAGGTTGTCTTTGGGAAATAGACGTATTAGTGCTGCCAGCGTTACTGCAGAGATTGACGGGGTGGGGGCAGTGGTGGCCCATCCATTAGGGGCGCAGGGGCGCCTCCCCCTATCAATGCATCTGGCCCCCTAATCTACATGCAGGGTCCCGGATGCATGGATTCCAATAGGGGATTTTTTTTTGAAGCACGCGATTAGAGCCAGAGCTCTAATAGACTTCAAAAAAGGGTGCGCATGAGCCCACCCAGTTGTATGGCAATAGCAAATAAATATATTCCCTATTGTCAAACTGATTCTCCTCCCAGCCAATCAGGAAGAGGGTTGTAAGACCCCTTTCCCAATTGGCCAAAAGGAAAAGAGATCTTACTGGCCACTTGCCAGGAAGAGGGAGGAGACACACAGCAGTGGCTCAGCAATCCAGCACTCCTCGGCTCGGACAGGAGGAGGCAAGAAGGCAGGCCGGCACTGGGTGGGGGGTCAGCCCGTCAGTGCTCAGACCATACGCCACACACTGCATCAAATTGGTCTACATGGCTGTTGTCCCAGTAGAAAGCCTCTTCTAAAGATGATGCACAAGAAAGCCCGCAAACAGATTGTTGAAGACAAGCAGACTAAGGACATGGGTTACTGCATGGATCACATACAAGGATATAATAAAATATTTACAAAAATGTGAGGGGTGTACTCACTTTTGTGAGATACTGTATACACATAGTGGTTTTATGGCCCTTTTAGGGTCATTATGTAATTTTATAAAGATGTTGTAATAAAGATATTTTTTTACGTACATTGTAGTCCCATATTCTGTGACGATAAAGTGTCATATTTTCCTCTTTTTCTGGAGGGGTACTGTTCTATATGATTAGAATGTGGCACTGCAATGGTTTATTGGTTATAGAAACAGGGTAGACATGGGTGTGTTTCGGGATTAAAGAATGGACAGTGCTGTGCAATCACCATGCACTCACTGGAGAGTGGCACAGCCAATACCAAATCTTGTCTTTCCCTACTTAGCAATTGGACCTATGCTGAACTTCTCTCCAATCACAGGGACTCCATTATGGCTCAGGCTGCGCCTAAGATGGCCATCACCACACTCCAAGTGAGACACAGGCTTCCTCCCCAAGATGGTGCCAGAGCCCATGGAAGGGGACACACTAATCCTCTGTAGGGTTCTTTAAGTGGTAGCAGCATAGCAGTGGTCATGTGACTGTTCTATCAGTGCTATACAAAGCTGAAGTATCTTAGCAGTCACAAGAGAAGCAGAAATGTATCAAAATCTGCAGTGGGCCCTGAATAATTACTTACAGTATTTCCTTAACTCCTCTGGATCTGTTCCTGTAAAAATGCAGCAGAATCAAACATTGGGGCTCCCATGTCCAGATGTGTCCATGTTAGTTGTCAATCACTCCTTTGTTTGATTTAGAACAGGGGTGTCGAACTCAGTTTTATCGCGGGCCGCACCAGCATTATTGTTGTCCTCAAAGTGTCGGTTGGATCTGAAAGACTAGATGTCCAGAGCACCCTACATCAGATGTCAAGAGCCCCCTCACCATCACAAGTCAAGAGCCCCCCACCCTCCCTTACATCATAGTGCGTCCCACTTACCTCCTGTCTGGAAGGAACTAGGGTAGGATCTGGGAAGCAGAAAGTGTCGTGTCTGGAGGAGGACCAGAGGAGGACAGGAGTCAGCTGCCTGAGTCTGCTAAATGCTGAGACCAGGGGAGGTGTAGACGAGGGTGTGCCGAGAGACACAGGATTGATGGGAAGAGTTCTGTCCTCCTTTCTGCAGCTAACTGCTGAGATAGGGACAGAGAGGGCCCTCCTTGAGGCTGCATAGAAAAGCGAAGAGTCTGGCAGAAGGGTTCTGCCCTCCTCTTTGCTGGCGATTGCGGAGACAAGGTGGGAGTGGAGACAAGGGGGGTGCTGCAGCTGCAGGAGAGGTGCGAGGTCCACATGAAATGGCCTGGTGGGCCAATTCGGCCTACAGGCCTTGTGTTTGACACATGTGGTTTAGAACATTACGCTGGAGTTTATATATCAAGTCAGGCTCCACACAAAAAAAATAGGTAAAAAACTACTACTGTCATCTAACCCACTCCCTGAAGGCTCAGGGGATGATGACCTGCCCCCTCTCACAGGAGAGGTAACTGAGGGCTGTGAAGGAAGAGACCATGTGGAGTCAAGTTCCCCCTATGGGTTTGGGACCCTACTGAGTGAAACTGCGCTTTGGCCACAGCACCAAATGCTTTTTTTATGCCCTCATCTTATGGGCAAGACAATTTTTATTACCAGGCCACGGAGGCCAACCATTGACTTGCACTTTGGCATTTAATTTTTACTCATTGTTTTGTCACTGCACCTACTTATGTGTTACCGTTCACTGAAGGGTGTGCTTCTGGGCCCACCTTGAAGTCAAGCAGGAAGATATATGGCCATTAGGTTCCTTCCTTCCCTTGCCTTGGGCGGCTTTCTCCCAGAACTTGGATGGCTTTGACTAGGTGGACTTGAGATGTGGTATCGTTGCAATTGTCAGGAGCAGGGGAATTTTTTTTTGGGTTGTTCTTTGGTGGTAGGTTATGGTAGTAACAATAAATATACAGGTAAACTTAAAAAAAAAAAAATAGATTTTTTTGGGCAAATTTTTCTTTGATAATAAAAAGAAAAATCAGGAGATATCCTTTACCATATATCACCAAAGGAAAGCCCAACATGTTCTGAAAAAACAAGGTATAGTCAACTTGGATGCAAAAAGTAGTTGATGATATTTACGGTTTTACTTACACATGTCAAGGTATCTGTCCCACTATTAACTAAAAACATAAAAAAAGGAAAGAAAAAGCCATGCTTTAAGGCCTCTTACACACGATACTCCTGTTTGAGCATCTCCTTTTTCAGCCGTAAATTTCAGGCGTATTTGTCTTATTGAAATGCGCGCATTTTTGCACATTCGCGCGCATTTTAGCGCATATGCGTTCGCGTCTTTTCGCGTAAATGTAGTCTTGCGTTCTTGTAAAACATGCAAATTAGAATTTTTTCAGGTCAACAGTATGTTCGCATGCGTTCATTTGTTCGCAATCGCGCGCATTAGGCGTAAATTACTGTCCAAAAACGCAGATTTTTCTAATTTGTTCTTACTGAAGAATGCACGGCGCTCATTACGTGCCTGTGTGCATAGGCACATTACAATGAATAGGCTTTATTTTAGGTCCACCATTAGTGATGAGCCGAACACCCCCCGGTTCGGTTTGCACCAGAACACCGCGAACAGAGGAAAAGTTTGTTCGAACAATGAACTCCATTGAAGTCTATGGGACTCGAACATAAAAATCAAACGACCTCATTTTGAAGGCTTAAATGCAAGTTATTGCCCCAAAAAAAGAGTATGGGGGTCCTGGTACTGACCTGGGGAACATGTAGGAATGAAAAAAAAGTTTTTAAAAACAATCGTTTTTAAAGGAGCAGTGATTTACTGATTTTAATGAGGCTTAAAGTGAAACTATAAAAATGAAAAATTCCTTTAAATATCGTGCCTGGGGGGTCCCCTGAATGTGCCTGTAAAGTAGTGCATCTCTACAATGTATGTAGCCTGCTGCAGCAATACTGACATTTACAAATATACATACAAATTTCAAATTGCATGTACTTGTCATACAGGTGCAGAAAAATTGGGCCTTGGTTGTTGGTGGTGCCTGAACAACGCAATCCATCACAGTTACTCTTGCTGGGTATAGGAACGGGCCCTGCTGCTAAAAATTATATTCAAATTTGAAAAATCGCATGTACTTGTCATACAGGTGCAGAAAAATTGGGCCTTGGTTGTTGGTGGTGCCAGAACACCGCAACCCCTTGCAGTTACCCTTGCTGGGCGCAGGAACAGGCCCTGCTGGTAAGAATTCCATACAAATTTGAACTCGCATATACTTGGGCCTTTGGTGTTGGTGGTACCCGAACATCGTAACCAACCCATCACAGTTACTCTTGCTGGGCGCAGGAACAGGACCTGCTGGTAAGAATTCCATACAAATTTGAAATCACATGTACTTGTCATAAAGGTGCCAACAATTGGGCCTTAGGGGTTATGATGTTCAGGTACTACCAACACCAAAGGCCCAATTGTTGGCACCTTTATGACAAGTACATGTGATTTCAAATTTATATGGAATTCTTACCAGCAGGTTCCGTTCCTGCGCCCAGCAAGAGTAACTGTTAGGGGTTATGATGTTCAGGTACTACCAACACCAAACAGTTACTCTTGCTGGGCGCAGGAGCGGGACCTGCTGGTAAGAATTCCATACTAATTTGAAATCGTATGTACTTGTCATACAAGTGCCAAAAATTGGGCCCTTGCTGTTTGTGGTGCCTGAGCACCATAACCCCTCACAGTTACTCTTGCTGGGCGCAGGAACGGGACCTGCTGGTAAGAATTCCAAACAAATTTGAAAATCGCATTTACTTGTCATAGAGGTGCCAAAAATTGGGCCTTTGGCGTTAGTGGTGTCTGAACACCGTTACCCCTACCAGTTATTCTTGCTGGGCGCAGGGCACAGGGACAGGGCCTGCTGTTAAAAATTACATACGACATTTAAATTGTATGCACCTGTCATACAAATGAAGAAAAATTAGGCCTTGGGGGTTGGTGGTGACCGAAACCAAAAACATTGTTGGAAGATAGCAGAATCAAGGTAGAGGAAAAGGATAGGCAGCATATGCAGTCTTCAAGGGATGGCAGACCCCTAGCAAATTCAATCAGTTACATCCGCATCAGGGGCTTGATGGCTCTTGTTGATCCAGGACTGGTTCATTTTGATGAAAGTCAGCTGGTCAACAGAGTCTGTGAACAGACACACTCTTTTGTCCGTCACAAAACCTCCAGCAGCACTGAACATCCGTTCGGAAAGCATGCTAGAAGCAGGACAGGCCAGTAGCTCCATTGCATATTGAGCAAGTTCTGGCCAGTGGTCCATCCTCAAGACCCATTAAGCCATTGGATGCACAGCTGGAAAGGTCTCCAAGTCTGCTCTTGCGCCTAGATAATCATGCACCATATGATGGAGACGCTGACGATGGTTGCTTAAACCTAACAACCCTGGGTGCTGCTGAGGACTAAAGAACTGTTTAAAGGCATCGGTCAGCCGGCCGCCTTCTCCACCGCTCCTCCTTTGGCTGAACGATGCCTCAGAAACATGTCCAGACAATGTTGACCTCCCAATGTCTGGAAAGGTGGTACACAATTTTTTTTTTCAAGGCCTCCTCAAGATGTTTCATCCTCTGCTCCCTCTGCGAAGGCAGGATGAGGTCTGCAACTTTACCCTTGTAACGTGGATCAAGAAGGGTTGCCAACCAGTAATTATCCCTCTCCTTGATAGCACAAATCCTCTGGTCCTTTTGCAGGCTTGGCGGAATCAGGGAGCCCATGTAACGTAAGTTGGAGGAGGCATGAGCTTCTGAGTCCTCTGGGTCACTAAGGATGACATTGTCAGTAGCAACCTCTCCCCAACCATGTACAACTCCTGGGGTTTCTGGGGAATCAAAATCATCCCTTGAAGACTGCTGTATGCTATCCTCTATATCCATGCTGCTGCAATCCTCCTCCTCCTCCTCCTCCTCCTCCTCCTCTTCCTCCTGTGTGTTTTGTGGCCCTACAGGAATGGTATCTGCATGAAGGGGGCCTTGTGAGGAAGTCCTCCCCTTCCTCCCGCTGTTCTGCCTCATGTGCCCTGTCCATGATTCCATGCAGTGTGTGCTCCAGCAGGTAGACTAGAGGGATAGTGTCACTGAAGCATGCCTCGTCCCGGCTCACCATCCTTGTGGCCTCCTCAAATGGTGACAGGATGATGCATGTATCCTTTATTAAAAAAGCCACTGCCATGGGGAAAAAAAGCCAAGCTCCCCTGACCTTGTCCTTGTGCCATACTCACACAGGTACTCATTGATGGCCCTCTGCTGTGTCTGCAGCCGCTGCAGCATTGCCAATGTTGAATTCCACCTGGTGGGCATGTCACAAATGAGGCAGTTGGTGGGCAGGTTGAATTTCCATTGAATGTCAGATAAGCAAGCACTGGCATTGTGCGAACGGCGGAAATGGTAACAGACTTTTCTGGCTTGCCTAAGGAGATCTTGGAGGCCCGGGTATCTTGTCAAGAAACGCTGCACCAACAGATTCAGGACATGTGCCAAGCATGGAACATGTGTCAAGTGTCCCTGTTGGAGGGCGGAGAGAAGGTTGGTGCCATTGTTGCATACAACCATTCCTGGCTCAAGCTGTTGTGGCGTCAACCATCTCTGAGCCTGCCCCTGCATAGTTGAATCTCTGCACCGGTGTGACTCCTATCCCCTAGACAGACCAACTGAAGCACGGCATGACATTTTTTAGCCTGACTGCTTGCGTAGCCCCTTAAACGCTTAGGGAGCACTGCTGCTTCAGAGGACAATTGAGCAGAAGAGGACGTGGAGAATGAGGAGGTGGTGGAGTAACCAGATGTGGCAGAACCAACACCAACTTTTTGGAGTCTTGGTGGCAAAACAATCTGCAACACTGAACCCTGTCCTGCATCCTTCCCAGCTGCCAGCAAAGTTACCCAGTGCGCCGTGAACGAAATGTAACATCCCTGTCCATGCCTGCTGGACCAAGAGTCAGCAGTAATGTGCACCTTCCTGCTGACCGCTTTGTCCAACGAGGCCAAAACACTACCTTCCATATGATGGTAGAGAGCCGGAATAGCCTTACGCGAAAAGAAATGCCTTTTTGGTATCTGCCACTGTGGTGCAGCACATTCCACAAATTCGCGAAAGGGAGCAGAGCCTAAGAAAAGGCAGCAATTGTAATGCTAGCAATTTGGTCAAGCTAGCACTAAGACACTGAGCATCTGGATGGCTGGGACAGTATTTCTTGCTATGGTTCAGCAACTGGGGTAGTGAAATTTGCCTGCTGATCAAATCAAGCGGTGATGTACTGCAAGCAGATTGGGTGCAAGTCTCTGCTCTCCCTAACTTAAAAACACGATCCTGGACGAGCGCAGCGGCTCCGACTAACCTTCTCTACAAATTCTGCCATCCCCGCTCGCAGCTCGTCAGTCGCAGCTCCTCCAGCGCCGGTGAGTCACCCCGCACCGCCCTGCTTCTAATGGATCGATTCCTCGTCCACGGAGCGAGCGCTACCACGGCCCCGTTGCAGCCCCGATCCATCACAACAGGCCGCTCCCCACCCCCGGGCAATATGGCCGCCGCACCTGCTGCTGATGGCGCGGCCCCGCAACACATACTGCCTACAACAATGTCTGAAATGGACCCCCAGTATCAGCTAATGGCCCAAGCGGTGGCTGCCATTATCTCACCCACCATCACTGATGCTGTGGAGCGGGCGGTCTCAGCAGGGATATCCCAGCTTCGCAAGGAGCTGGGTGACCAGGCAAAACATCTCACAGAAGTGGAACATAGGGTCTCAGACCTGGAGGACGAAATGCAATCCTCTTTCTCCAATGAAGCCAAAACAGCTCAGACACAACAGTACTTGCTGGATAAGATTGATGATCTTGAGAACAGGTCACGTAGGAACAATTTGAGGATCATAGGACTGCCTGAATCGTTCAATGCGGGTCATCTACCAGATATCTGTTCTACACGCATACCTCAGGCTCTTGGATTAACGACAATGTGTACCATTGAACGAGCTCACCGCCTTGGTGCGCCCTCCAACGACCGCAAGACCCCCCGTCCGGTCATAGTTCGTTACTTAAACTATGCAGACAGACTATCCATCCTAAAGTCTTTTAAAAATGCCAAGTCACTCGTCCTGGATGGCAGCAAACTACTACTCTTCGCGGACTACTCTCAGGAAGTGGCGCATAGACGCAAGGCCTTTCAACCGGTGTGTAATGCCCTTTACCAAAAGGGCCTGAAATTCACCCTTGCTTATCCAGCAACCCTTAGGTTCACAGACCAATTTGGAGAGCCTAAAGCCTTCAACCATCCGGAGGAAGCCATAGAATATATTCAAACCCACCTGCATCTGTCCATGGATATGCTACCCCCTGCTGCGCCTCCCGTCTCCCCTTCTCTTAGGGACCTCCGCAGCCCCCGAAAAGAATCACCCAAGAGGGGCAGTTTCTCTTTCAACTCCTCATACAGAGACAGACGCCGCTGAAGCCAACACTTCTCATATGGCCTCATCGCCAGCACAATGACCTTGTTACGTTCATTGACTCAAAGTGCCTGTCTGGTACCACTACTACCTATTTGATTCCTTGTGACAACTGCTCCTTGAGTCACAACATGCCCACCAAGGTTTTTGGCAACTGCGGGTTACCCCCCCCCCCCCCCACTCTGGTTATTTCATATTACAGCAGCTAGTTGCTAATGTTTTATAACGTTATATTTGTTCCTTTCTGTACACAGTCTTACCGCGGTTCCTGCTTCCACTTCGTCTATACTGCTGGGGTGTCATGCCTGGAATGCCATCTGTTTTCCCTTTCTGCAGCATACCATCCTTGTGCCCAGAGCGAGCGGAACCAGCTACCAACCGGTAACGCTGTCGGAGGTTCTGATGCCGTACGGAAAAAAGTGAAGTCTACACTTGTTATGATATGTTCTAGTTCTATTTTTGTTATCCTGTTGGTTTTGCCCCTCTTCATTCCGGTTTTCCTGGAATGCAGACGGCACAAAGCTTGTTCCCGTCCCACTCCCTTCCTTCATGCCACCCCTGTGCCTACTCCCATTCACCTATCTGACCACTTCCGAGTGCTATATTACTTCTCTATAGTGATTATCCCTGCCTGCAAGCAGCTAATCCCCTTTTTTCACCCCCTTGACTTGAAAATAGTCTCATGGAACGTGAAGGGTCTCCGTTCCCCCCATAAACGAATGGTGGTTCTGCATCACCTGCGGCGTCTGGGCGCCGATATAGCTCTACTACAGGTATCCCAGTCGGATCTAGACCGCATGAAAAGACTGTGGGTAGGTCGGATTTATGGCTCGGCCTCTCACAAGGGCAAAGCGGGTGTCCTTATATTGGTCCATAAACGGGTCACTATAGACATTTCCACCTTACATTCAGACACTGGTGGTAGATTGCTCATTCTTCTCCTGGCCGATAAATCCGAGTCCCTTGTCCTGACCAACATTTATGCTCCAACCCCCACCTCTGCGCTTTTTTTCCAACAATTAACTGGTTTACTGGCTCCCCATGCCCATCTTCCTCAACTCCTGGGGGGAGATTTCAATGCGGTTATCGATCCACTCACAGACAGATCGTCACGTGCCCCCAATGCACCTGTTGCACCTCCCTCTCTCCTCGCTGATTTCGCTAACAGTCTCCACCTTACTGAATTCTGGCGCCTAGCGAACCCCACTGATAAATCATACACCTATTACTCCCCTCCACATGACTCGTTTTCCCGAATCGACTATTTCTTCGGGAACCCGTCTATCCTACATTCGCTGCACACTCCTGACATCATTGACATGGTCATTTCGGATCACTCGCCCATATCAGTTTCCCTCACAATCTCCGCCCCGAGGTCTAACTATAAGCCCTGGCGTTTCCCATCCTATTTAGCAGGCAACCCCGAACTGCGCAATGTACTAGCCGACACATGGCGGGACTTTCTGTCGGACAATGCCCAGCATGCTGACAATCCCGTGCTGCTCTGGGAGACGGGCAAAGCGGTCCTTAGAGGGCGAATCATCGCCTTTGCCTCTGCTTACAAAAAAAGGGCAGCGGCTGGCTATGAAAAAGCCAGCGCGGCCCTACAGGCTGCACATTCCCGTCTCCAGGAGCGGCACTCCCCCTTGCACGTCACACAATGGAAAGAGGCGAAACAAGATTTTGACAAATGGGCTCTGGCCCAGGAACAGTTTCATAAATCTGTGCAGGACATACAGTATCACAAATTTGGGAATAAATCTGGCAAACTCTTGGCTCGCCTCTGTAAGGGACCACGCACCGTCACGCCGATAAAATCCTTAAAAGACCCCATGGGAACCCTCACCTCAACCCCGGATGGTATCAACAAGATCATGGAAAATTTCTATGCTACCCTTTACGGTCAAGACCCCATTGATGAATCGGAAGCCCTCAATTTCCTTCGGGAGGTCACCTTACCCGAAGTCTCAGAGCTTCAACTCTCCCAACTTAATGCCCCTATTAATATATCGGAAATCTCTGACGCCATCTCCTCACTATCCCCTGGCAAAGCTCCTGGCCCAGACGGTTTTTCCTCTGAATTCTTCAAATTGACTAAGGATATCCTTTCTCCCTCCCTGCTTGCCCTATATCAGTTCATTTTGGACGGAGGTGATTATATTCCCACCGGTGCCAAAACTTATCCCCAAGCCAGGCAAGGACCCATCTGAATCAGGCTCATACCGCCCTATTTCTTTGATTAATCTTGATGCTAAATTGCTATCTAAAATCATGGCCAATCGGCTAGCACTCATAATGCCCACCATTCTTCACCCATCCTAATCAGGCTTCACTAAAGGCCGCTCAGCCACGGCCAACATCCGTAAAGTCTTAGCTGTACTATCCCAACAACAAAGCCAGCCACAATCCGATATTGCCATACTCACGTTGGACGCCGAAAAGGCGTTCGACAATGTTAGCTTCCATTGGCTCCATCTTGCCCTTCAAAAATTCGGTTTTACGGGTCCCTTTCTACATCTATCACTGCCATGTACAAATCCCCCACTGCGAAGGTAGTTACCTCAAACTTCTTATCTAACGATATTCCATTACACAAAGGCACCCGCCAGGGCTGTCCCCTCTCCCCCCTCCTCTTTAATTTGGCTTTGGAACCTCTAGCCCGCTACCTTGCATGTCATGCCCCCCTTTCAGGAGTCTTGATTGGCAATGAGGAACTCCAGTCAGTCTTCTTTGCCGATGACATTTTACTTTTCACCTCCAACCCAGCACAGGATGTTGCTTGAGTCAAGCACATTTTTGATAGATTCAGACTATGTTCTGGGCTCCGGATTAACTACACCAAGAGTGAGATATTATCGTTAAAATCCCCACAACCTCCATTCTGGTCAGCCTCATCCCCTTTCCCGTTAGCTAAAAATCACATTAAATACTTGGGAATTATGATTGGCAAGACCCCGTCTTTATTGTACCACCTGAACTATACTCCATTATTCCTTAAACTTACCAAAGAATTAGCTAGTTGGTCCAAACTCCCTCTCTCCCTTATTGGTAGATGCCACTTGTATAAAATGGTCTCTTTCCCTAAATTATTGTATGTAATTCAGACCCTTCCATTACTTATCAAGCACAAAGAATTGACACTGTTTCGGAAGTCCCTCACTAACTTCCTTTGGTCCTCAAAGAAGCCCCGCATAGCTCTACACAAATTGTACCCCCCTAGACTCAGAGGTGGCATGAACCTCCCAGACATCAGACTATATAACTTATGCAGTCTAGTGAGGATAGGACTAGACTGGATCCACGGTACCTCATATTTCTCCAATTTTTTACTGGAATCACAAATAGCACAACCGTATAATCTTGCAGCTGTCCTGCACTGTAAATGGGGAGACCTACCATTACATCTTCGCCAGCATATTCTCCTCAGGGACACGGGTACTGCCTGGAGGGAACTCCGCAAAAAACTGGGACTCCCTAAGCATATTTCCCGACACCTACCCATCAGTGGCTACCCTGCCCTGTCACACCTCCATCTGGAACGAGTATACTCCCAGTGGGCAAATCAGGGCCTCAAATTCTTAGCTCAGCTCTATGACCCTGTCTCTGGATCCCCACTCTCGTTCACCGACCTTCAAGTGAAATCTGGTCTATCCCCGAACCATTATCCATACTTGCACCAACTGCATGCCTTTGTCAACTCCCTTTTGTTCAAAACCACTAAGTCGCTTTGCCCACGATCCTCTGGACTCTTTCACACTGCAGCCTACTTTAAAACTATCCCATTTGTACCGACCCATCCAAACCGCCTTGCACTCTAGTGCCAAAGACTACCTCAACTCCTCTTGGGATAAGGCTCTATCATCCAAAGCCATGAAGCCTCTAGTGTTGGCAGGATTCAACACCACCTGTGCCTATATCTGCAATGCTTTCTGGAGGGAGCAACAATTCCGGATACTTCACCATGCCTACGCCCCCTTTTCCTCCTCTCCAATACACATTCCCTACCAAGCCTGCTCATGGTGCTTGATACACCGACCCACTCTCTTGCACAGACTATGGTCTTGCCCCCACATCTCGAAGTTTTGGGACCAGGTGGAACTCCTGACCCTTAGGGTCACTGGTCTGAAGCCCACCAAAGACCCTCTCCCCCTTCTTTTTGGACAAATGGATGGTCTACTAAACTCGGCCCCAGGGGCAGTGGACAGGCAAAGAAACACCATTATTCGGAAACACAAACCCTGGCTTGTCACCTGTTTCATGGTTTCTAGGAGAATCTTCCTTCGCCACTGGGTGTCTCCCACTACACCCAAGGTGGGGGAAGTCAAGTCTGATCTTAATGCCCTTTTAAGAAAAGAGCACCTGGACTTGTCTCTCACCAAGGCTAATCCTTTCAAATTCTGGAGGAAATGGTCAGCCTACGCAGGACTTTACTATACGCATCTCCCCCGTAGCCCAAATGAGATAGGCCTTGGTACCTCAGATAACAGAGAACCTGTTCCAAGACCCCCCTGCTGATAGCCTTAACACCCAGGTTTACTTGACTACTGCATCTGATAGATTATTGTATGTTATGTATTTGCTTGCGAGCGAAGTATAAATCTTTAGGTTGTAGACCACTCTGACTTTCCTCCCCCCCTCTCCATTCCCCCTTCCCCTTCTTCCTTTCCCCCCTGTCTGGTAACCATATTCCTTACTGTCACTCTCCATTGGTAAATATAGGATGTGTTTTTTTTTTTTTTTTTCTCCCGCTCTTCCCATCGTGAGGGGTAGTAATTAGATGGTTTGGCAACCTAAATTCCTAGATACACTCCGTGTATCATCATAACTATCGTCCTCCCCTCCACCTTACCTTTCCCCCCACCCTACCTTTCCCCCCACCCTATCCTGGTACGTTATTACTCCCTTCCATGATGTGATTACAGAAGTTTTTAGTTTCTGCTGTGTTTATTGCACTTTGTTCTTGTAATTACATGTCCTCTTGCATGTTTTGTTACTTTTGAAATACCAATAAAAACTTCTTAAAAAAAACAAAAAAAAAACACGATCCTCTCCCTCCCTATACTCACACTGCTAGCAATGTCTCACTGCACTGTCTAACAAACTGCAAAATAACTATTCTCAATCACTTGCTGGATGCCCACACAATCATACTACACACAGCTGCTGTGCGAGCAGCCTTTATATAGTGTGGGGCGTGTACTTAGCCTCTGAGCCATGATTGGCTAAGGGCAGTCTGCTTTTTGCCCAATCATGGCAGATGATTTCACTGGCCAAAGCATGGAGGTCAGGGTGCATGCTTTGGCCAATCACCTAACGCACTGTACACGCCGCACACGCGCAGTGCAGGGGCGTAACTACAGGGGTTGCAGGGGTTGCAATCGCTACCGGGCCCCATGCTCTAGGGGGCCCGGTAGCAAACCAGTGGGTGAACTTCCAGGATCGCAAGGGTCACACTTGAGACCGGACCCTGGCATTGCACCACTGTGGGGAGGCCCCAAGATTGCAGGAAGGGGGCCCACTGCAGAACTTGTGAAAGAATCCTGCTGCGGGACCGTAATAAAAGGCCATGCAACTAGTGCAAAGAGCCCCAGGATTAGTGGGAAGAGCCCTGGGCTTGAAGGTAAGGGCCCTGGCCAGGGGTCTGAGGGGCCCTTCATGGTTTCTTGCATCAGGGCCCTGAAGGTTCTAGTTACGCCTCTGGCGCAGTGCATTATGGGCGCTCGAATTTCCCGCGAAGAAGCACATTTGTTCGTCATTCGACGAAGGTCGGAACGGCCGATGTTAGCTTACGTTCGACTTGAACTTGAAGCTCTTCCCTATCCACCATGAAACAAAAGGACTATACAACTCGTTTCTTCAGAATTTTCAAAGAATTGAGTAAGTGGCTTGGATGAACAATATCAACATTACAGCACAAGTCCAGTTAATGTGTTTAACAATTACTAGCTATTCCAAAGAACTAGAATCATTGCCAATTGTGGTATCAGAAAGTAAATACGGTATATTTCAGTACTTAGTATAGCCGGCAGCAGAATTTTATCTGCTATATACAATATCACGTTTTATTGCTGAAATCTAAAATTGGACATAAAGTCGGGGACTTCGTATAAATGAATCCTTAGTTTGGTATTTTTAACCACTTCCCGACCACCCGCCGCAGCTTTACTGCGGCAGGGTGGCTCTCCTGCGCAAACCGACGTAGACCTATGTTGGTCGCGCTCGGGAAGCTAGGGGGCGAGCGTGCTCCTGCCCCCACTCGGAAGTGGGGAAGTCGATGTACAGGTCAGGCGGCTCTGATTGCTGACACCCGTGATCGCCCCCCACTGAGAGAGAAGGACGGTCAGCTGGTGTAAACACAGCAGACCGTTCTTCTCCCTGGAATGATCACAGAGCTCATGTGATCCTTCTATATAGGATCACATGTCTCTATGGTCATTTCAAAAGCCACGCCCTCCACCCCCACAGTTAGAATCACTCCCCTAGGCTCACATTTAACCCATAGGGTTAACCCCTTCCCTGCCAGTGTCATTATTACAGTAACAGTGCATATTTTTAGCACTGATTACTGTAGTAATGTCACTGGTACCCCCAAAAGTGTCAAAAATATCAGTTAGGGGTCCGATCTATCCGCCGCAATGTCGCAGTCCCACAAAAATTCGCAGATCGCCGCCATTACTAGTAAAAAAAAAAAAACAAAAATGACATAAATGTTTCCCATAGTTAGTAGACGCGATAACTTTTGCGCAAACCATCAAAATACGCTTGTTGTGATTTTTTTTTTTTTTTACCAAAAATATGTAGCAGAAAACAAATTGGCCTAAAATGTTAAAAAAAATTAGATTTTTTTTTTTTGAGAGTGTTATATAGCAGAATGTGAAAAATATTGTTTTTTTTTTTTTTTTTTTCAAAATTGTTGCTCTTTTTTTGTTTAAAGCGCAAAAAATAAAAATCGCACAAATGATCAAATACCACCAAAAGAAAGCTCTATTTGTGGGGAAAAAAAGTATATCAATTTTATTTGGGTACATCGTCGCACGACTGCGCAATTGTCCGTTAAAATAACACAGTGCCGAATTGCAAAATAGGGCCTGGTCACTAAGGGGGCAAATCCTTCCGGTCTTAAAGTGGTTAATAAAAGGTGATGTCTGAAGCAGTGGTGTAACTAGAACCTTCAGGACCCTCTGGTGCAAGAAACCATAATAAGACCCCCCTGACCTCCCCTCCCCTCCGAGCCCGGTGGCCTGACGCCAGGGCCTGCTTGCAAGTGCAACCTTTGTTACTCTGGTAGGTTCGCCACTGGTGTCAGTAGATTTTTTTATTTTTGTTATTTTATTTTTTTATTATTTTTTTACATTTTTTTCTGTGAGCCTTCCGCTGCTCTGCCAGGGATCTCCCATCCCACCGGGAGACCCAAATGACCATCCGGCATGTTCGCTGGCTGGCCGGAGACTCGAACAAAGCCGGAAACGGCTTTGATCGGGTCTCTGATGTAGTAACCTGGAAGCGACGTCACAACTTCACTTCCGGTTTTCTGAAGTTTTAAAATTTGAAAGTATTCTGGGCAGAGGAGGGGTTTGGGGACTTATAGACCCCCAGATGCCTCCATTAAGAATACCTGTCACTGCCTATTAGTGATACATTCCTTGTGACAGCAATAAAAGTGATAAGAAAAAAATTAACCACTTGCCGCCCGCCGCAAGTACATATACTGCGGCTGTCAGCCCCTCACAGGCAAAGTGACGTACCGGTACTTCACTAGCCTGTGAGGCTCTGGGGAGCGAGCGTGCGCCGCCGGAGGCGTGCTTCCGCGCGGTCACGGACCCCCCTGCGCTGTGAGCAGCGGACCCAATGCCCGCCGCTCACTCACGATTGTCCGTGACAGCGGGAGAAAGGCAGGTGGCTAATGTAAACAAGCCGCCTGTCATTCTCCCCTGTGTAGAAACAGTGATCATACGGTTCTTCTATGTAGGACCGTTGATCACTGTTCCTACACCTCAAGCCACAGCCAATCACAGTTAGAAACACGCCCCTAGGGACACACACAGCCCCTCCCTCTCAAAAAAAAGTTAACCCCTTCACTGCCAGTGTCATTTTACAGTAACAGTGCATATGTATAGCACTGATTACTGCAGTAATGTCACTGGTAAACCCCAAAAGTGTCAAAAATGTCAGTCAAGGGTCCGATCTGTCCGCCGCAATGTCGCAGTACCGCAGAAAAAAAAAAAAAAATCGCAGATCGCCGCCATTATGCGTTAAAAAAAAAAACAACAAAATTGACAAAAATCTTTCCCTTTGTTAGTAAACTCGATAACTTTTGCGCAAACCGATCAAAATACGCTTTTTGCGATTTTTTTTACCAAACATATGTAGCATAAAACAAATTGGCCGAAAATGTTAAAAATTTTGATTTTTACATTTTTTTGGGGGGAATTTCATATAAAAAAAAATGTGAAAAATATTGTTATTTTTGCAAAATTTACGCTTTTTTTTTGTTTATAGCGCATGATCAAAAAATCACACAGGTGATCAAATACCACCAAAAGAAAGCTCTGTTTGTGGGAAAAAAAGGACGTCAAATTAGTTTAGGTACAGCGTCGAACGACCGCGCAATTGTCTGTTAAAGTCACGCAGTGCCGAAATTGCAAAATACCCCCTGGTCAGGAAGGGGGTAAAATCTTCCGGGGCTTAAGTGGTTAAAGGGACATTTATATAAAAAAAAAAATATAAGAAAAAAAAAAAAATTTAAAGCACCCTATCGCTTCATGCTTGCGTGCATAAGTGAAGGCATACGTAAGTCGCGCCCACAAATGTACAGTGCATCCGGAAAGTATTCACAGCGCTTCGCTTTTTCCACATTTTGTTATGTTACAGCCTTATTTTGAAATTGATTAGATTCATTATTTTCCTCAAAATTTTACAAACAATACCCCATAATAATGTTTGTTTGAAATCGTTTGCAAATTTATTAAAAATAAAAAAAGGAAAAAAAATCCCATGTACATAAGTATTCACAGCCTATACCATGGCACTCAAAATTGAGCTCAGGTGCATCCTGTTTCCACTGATCATCTTTGAGATGTTTCTACCACTTGATTGGAGTCCACCTGTGGTAAATTCAGTTGATTGGACATGATTTGGAAAGACACACACCTGTCTATATAAGGCCCCACAGTTTATAGTGCCTGTGGGAGCATAAATCAAGCCATGAAGTCCAGGGAATTGTCTGTAGACCTCCGAGACAGGATTGTTTGGAGACACAGATCTGGGGAAGGGTACAGAAAAAATTCTGCAGCAGAAGGTCACAATGAGTACAGTGGCCTCCATCATCTGTGAATGGAAGAAGTTTGGAACCAGCAGGACCCTTCCTAGAGCGGGCCACCTGAGCAAAATGAGCGATTGGGGGAGAAGGACCTTAGACGGGTGACCAAGAACCCAGTGGTCACTCTGGCAGAGCTCCAGCGTTTCTCTGTGGAGAGAGGAGAACCTTCCAGAAGAACAACCATCTCTGCAGCACTCCACCAATCAGGCCTGTATGGTAGAGTGACCAGACGGAAGCCACTCCTCAGTAAAAGACACATGACAGACCACCTTGAGTTTGCTAAAAGGCACCTGAAGGACTCTCAGACCATGAGAAACAAAATCCTCTGATCTGATGAAACAAAGATTGAACTCTTTGGTCTGAATGGCAAGCGTCATGTCTGGAGGAAACCAGGCACCGCTCATCACCTGACCAATACCATGCCTACAGTGAAGCATTGTGGTGGCAGCATCATGCTGTGGGGATGTTTTTCAGCAACAGGAACTGGGAGACTAGTCAGGATCGAGGGAAAGAAGAATGCAGCAATGTAAAAAGGCATCCTTGATGAAAACCTGCTCCAGAGCGCTCTGGACCTCAGACTGGGGGGAAGGTTCATCTTCCAACAGGACAATGACCCTAAGCACACAGCCAAGATAACAAAGGTGTGTCTATGGGAAAACTCTGTGAATGTCCTTGAGTGGCCCAGCCAGAGCCCAGACTTGAACCTGATTGAACATCTCTGGAGAGATCTGAAATTGGCTGTGCACCGATGCTCCCCATCCAACCTGATGGAGCTTGAGAGGTCCTGCAAAGAAGAATGGGAGAAAATGCCCAGAAATAGGAGTGCCAAGCTTGTAGCATCATACTCAAAAAGACTTGAGGCTGTAATTGGTGCCAAAGGTGCTTCAACAAAGTATTGAGCAAAGACTTCTTTTACATTGTCATTATGAGGTATTGTTTGTAGAATTTTTAGGAAAATAATGAATTTAATCCATTTTGGAAAAGGGCTGTAACAAAATGTGGAAAAAGTGAAGCTCTGTAAATACTTTCTGGATGCACTGTAGACAGTGTCCAAACCAAACCACACATGTGAGGTATCACCACGATCATTAGAGCAAGAGCAATACTTCCAGTGCAAGACCTTCTCTGTAACTCTAAATCTTCTTGGCGTAACATCATCTCTCACATTATACAAAAATTGGACTAACTTTACTGTTTTTTTTTTTAAATTCATTAAACTGTATTTTTTCCAAAAACATTGAGTTTGCAAGAGCGCTTCACAAATACAGTGTGACATAACATATTGCAACAGCCGCCATTTTATTGTAGGGAAAAAAACGAGTGCGCTATCTTAACCACTTCTGGACCGGAAGATTTTCCCCCTTAATGACCAGGCCATTTTTTGCAATTCGGAACTGCGTTACTTTAACTGACAATCGCGTGGTCGTGTGACGCTGTACCCTAAAAAAACTGATGTCTTTTTTTCCCACAAATAGAGCTTTCTTTTGGTGGTATTTGATCACCTGTGTGATGTTTAATTTTTTGCGTTATAAGTTAAAAAAAGAGCGACAATTCTGAAAAAAAAGCAATCTTTTTTTACTTTCTGCTCTGTAACATTCCCATTAAAAAAAATGAATCTAATCAAATGTGGTGTACTTGGATTTCGCTAAGGCGTTTGATACAGTTCCCCACAAGCGCTTAATTTATAAAATAAGGTCTGCAGGTATCGATAGCAGGGTTTGCTCTTGGATACGGAACTGGCTAAAAAGGCCGTGTCCAAAGGGTAGTAATAAACAGCGCATACTCAGACTGGTCTGAGGTGGTAAGCGGGGTCCCCCAAGGCTCAGTCCTGGGACCAACCTTGTTCAATTTATTCATAAACAACATTGAGGTCGGGATCAGTAGTTCGATATCAGTTTTTGCAGATGACACAAAATTGGGCAGGGCAATAACTTCACAACATGAAGCAGATATCCTGCAAAATGACCTGGACAAAATAACAGAGTGGGCAACGACATGGCAAATGAGGTTTAACGTGGAGAAGTGTAAGGTTTTGCACTTGGGGACTAAAAACATAAAAACACAATACACGTTAGGAGGGGAGCCCTTGGGGGAATCAAAAATGGAGAAGGATCTGGGAGTCTTGGTTGATGATAGATTAGGAAATAGCATGCAATGTCAAGCGGCAGCTTCCAAAGCCAACAGAATATTAGCATGCATAAAGAAAGGGATGCATTCCAGAGATAAGACTATAATCCTTCCACTTTATAAAACTCTGGTCCGACCGCATCTGGAGTATTCCGTCCAGTTCTGGTCGCCAGTCCTCAGGAGGGATGTGTTGGAGCTGGAGAGAGTCCAGAGAAGGGCAACTAAACTAATCAGGGGATTGGAGGACCTTGACTATGAAGAGCGTCTTCAATCGCTCGATTTATTCTCCCTGGAGAAGAGACGTCTGAGGGGGGACATGATAACAATTTATAAATATCTTAATGGGGATCCCAGCTTAGAAAAAAAGCTGTTCATTCGAAGGGATTGCATGAGGACTCGAGGGCATACAATGCGATTAGAGGAGAAGCGTTTTAACCTCAGGCAACGCGGGGGGTTCTTTACTGTTAGGGCAACAAGATTGTGGAATTCTCTACCACAAGAGGTGGTTTCTGCGGGTAGTATGGTGGCTTTCAAAAGACTCTTAGACTTACATCTCAAGGATCAGAACATTCAGGGGTATGGGAGATGATTACAGCCACACATACCTACACAGGTTGAACTAGATGGACTATTGTCTTTATTCAACCTCACCTACTATGTAACTATGTAACTATGTAAATGTTTTCATCATTTTAGGCCAATTTGTATTTTGCTACATATTTTTGGTAAAATAAAATCCCAATAAGAGCCCTAAGTGTATATTGATTGGTTTGCGCAAAAGTTATCACGTCTACAAACTAGGGGAAAGATTTATGTCATTTTTATTTATTTTTAATTTTTTTAGTAATGGCGGTGATCAGCGATCTTTAGCGGGACTGCGACATTGCGGCGGACAGATCGGACCCCTAACTGACATTTTTGACACTTTTAGGGGGGACCAGTGACATTACTACAGTAATCAGTGCTAAAAAACTGTTGCTGTACCAATGACACTAGCAGGGAAGGGGTTGACACTAGGGGCGATCAAAGGGTTAAATGTATACCTAGGGGGTGCTTTCTAAGTGTGTGTGTGGGGGGGGGTGTGCTTATGAAGTGAACACAGGGACCTGTGTCCCTAAATAGGAGGAACACCGGAGCCCTGTGTTCATTGCAGACAGAATCTGCCGTGTTTACAATGGCAGACCGCCGTTCTATCTCCACAGGGAGCGATCGCGGGTGCCCGGCGGCAATTGAGGCCGCCGGACCCACAAATCCGCCTCCTCTGTGGCAAATGGGCACGTGTGCACGCCTCTGGCAGCTTGTGCGTGCCCCACTTGCGGGACCGGTATGTCGTTTTCCCGGGAACAAGCCGACCTGCCTCAGTATATGTACAGTGGCTGGTCGGCAAGTGGGTAAACAGATTGAAACACAACACAAATGTTATGACGGTGTAAATGTGAACACAGGAAATACGTGATATTCAATGCTGACATACATAGCTAACCACTTGATACTCCTCAAATTTTGCACTTCAGTGCAAATAAACCTGACATACAGTATATACTGAAAACCCATGCGACTAACAAAGTAGTGAAATAATGTATGGTGATCAAAAAAAAGGCCTTCAAACTTCTTCCGGTAAAAAATGTCCCATATAAAGACTGTGAACAATAAGGAATCAGTCCTAATAGTTTAAACAAAACTTGTGAAGTGCCATTGGTGAGTGCTGCATGCATCCCCTGGGTGCTCAATGGTAAAATAGATGGCTGCTTACCAGACACCAGCGGTCAGAAGGCATAAAGGGATGCTCCACTAAGTGCGCTCGATCTGCATCACCTTCCCTAACAGTTAGGGAATCTCGGCTCCGTGGTCGGTAGAAGGAAAGAGGGCTAATAGTGCATCATCTTTCACATACAAATTAATTAAAAAAGAGTTGCACTTACATGAAAACACTTGATATTAGCATCAAACTCGTGGAAGCATGGCCGCCTGCAGTGCGGTCCGTGCGCAATGATGACTTGGCTGGCTCCGTCCGATGCGTTTCCACTCCAAAGGCGTCAACTGGGATTGTTAATTTTTTCTTTAGGATTGGCTAGCGCATCCTTATTTTTTTTCTTTCTATTACCGCCGTTTTATTCTCTAGGGTCTCTGCTAAAACAAAACTGACTCTTTACCAGCCCACCTGGCTGACTTTTCACTAGCCCATCTGACTGACTCACATGAGATTTCTCAGTGAAGGATAGAAGACTAAAGCACACCGCTGTCTTCAGGGAGACTAGCTACATATAGCAGTCTACCCCCTTGTCAGTCCTCAACAGTGCTGATGTACTCACTCCTCTCTTGCTCCCGTGCCTCCAGAAAGGGCTTCCTCCCATGTGTTATGGCAGGATCCTTTCAGCACCCGAGTCCTGGCCCAAAGCAGGACACCTCCCCCAGACTAAGGGGCACGCCTCAAGGGCCACCGACAGCCTCCTCAACACTGTATCTCCATCTTTCACCCTACTCCCCTGCTGGCATGGCTCATGTCTATTTATTAGGAGAGCTCTACCCCCCTGCCAGCCCACTACTGGGGATTGGCTAAGGCCTCATAAATACTCAATATGCATGTATTTGCAAATATGTGCAACTAAACCCCTGTTTTTCACGCATACTGTTAGACAGGTCAATTCGGTTGGTCGCTGGCTAGTTGGTAAGTTGTGACTGGAAATTTCTTCGTTTTTCTTGACCTGCATCCGCCCTTCCAGTGCTCCTTACCATTAAGACCAGTTATATTTGGAGGTGGTGACCACTTTTTGTATTATCGTTGATATTTATATTGAGCCAGGCAATGCACTGACACCTTTGCTGCCATTGTGCAATGTGCTGGGTGTTCAGTGTGACCCTGTGCCTTTAAGGAGGGGTGGGCTCCCTCTAGTCACCTGTCCTCCATCTATCCCATTAGAATGCATGTGCTCTCATTGTGGAGACTCTTTAAATTGTAGAGTTAGGGACTGCAGATATCAGGGTGCCTTGTCACGGCTTGCAGCTTACACATGTATTTGCAAATGTGTGCAACTAAACCCCTGTTTTTAACGCATACTGTTAGACAGGTCAATTTGGTTGGTCGCTGGCTGGTTGGTAAGTTGTGACTGGAAATCTCTTCATTTTTCTTATCAAGGCAGCCCCTCCGAACCTCCACCCACTAATTTTGGAAGATTCTCCAATCTTCTAGACCGGGGGAGGCACCAGAGGAGCTGTCAGGATGAGTCATTCAGCCCTGAACGTCCCTGAACCCTGACCCAGTTTCCAAAGCTCAGACGTAGCTCTGAGCCAAACCAGAATTTACCTACTCTAAACTCTAACACAGACTACACTAACTTCCTACGCACACTAGAGAGTGCTACACTAAGTATAGTAACAGTCTATGGATGATTTTTAGGCCAACATGGGCATTGGCTCATGGAAAATCTAGTTTAACGCTAAATTTTTGACAACTTTACCATTTACCACGTACAAGTGCAGTTCAATAACAGTAGAGACTATAGTCCAACTATTTAACGGCATTTTTTTTTTTTCTATACATTTTGCCAAATGTAACACAGAGGGGGCAATTTATATACTGTATTTATTTTATGGTTGTTAGGCTGGCAAAACAACCCCTTCAATTTAAAGCTAGGATCTCTGACCTTGTCTTTTCATGTAGTCCCAGGAATCCTACGTTCTCCGATAGCCTATCATGTCTTTACGTAATCAAATGTTATTAAGGCATAAAGATTATTGGTTACGCACACACAAGATACAGTATACACAGATAGGAGAGAGGTAAAAGTAAACAAAAAGTGCACTCGAGACATAGAAGATAAAAAGAAATGACCTATAAACATAGAAAGGTGTTGGGAGGGGGGGGGGGGGGGGGGCTAATTATAGAGTTGGCAAAAGGCTAGGGTGTTCGCTCTACCCTCGGGTCCATTTAAGCAGATTGCCCAAGCCCATGTTAGGTCAGGTATTATTCATGAAGTCAATCTACCCAGCTGACTATATAATGCTTCCTAATCTTGTTAAGGTATCCAAGCTGGTCAACCAACTGGAGTGTGAAAGCAGTCCTGGGATGGGGTCCCTAACCACTTGCCATCCGGGCCATTTCTGACACTTCGCCCCTACATGTAAAAAAAATTTTTTGCTGGAAAATTACTTAAAACCCCAAACATTATATATTTTTTTCTTAACAGGGACCGTATAAAATAAAATGGTGTCTGTTTTAATTTTTAATGTCACATGGTGTACCTAACATGTCACGCTTTAAAATTGTGCACGTCTGTGGAATGGCGGCAAACTACGGTGCTTAAAATTCTCCATAGGCGAAGCTCTAAACGCCTTTACAGGTTACCAGTTTAGAGTTACACAGGAGGTCCGGTTGCTAGAATTATTGCTCTCACTCTGATGTTCGCGACAATACCGCAGATGTGTGGTGCGATCACCGTTTACATATGCGTGCAGGAGTGAGGTATGCGTTCGCATTTGCACACAAACACAGTGGGACGGGGGTGCTTTAAATTTGTATTTATTCATTTAAAACAATTTTTTTGACACTTTTTTTTTGTACTAACTTTATTGCTATCACAAGGGATGAACAACATCCCCTGTGATGGCATGGGCCGTGACAGATCATCTTTATGAAGAGATTTGATGTCTATTAGACCCCAAATCTCTCCTCTGTCCTCCCATGCACAGATCAGTCTGATTGGCTGCTTTCCTGGCCGCTGGTGGCCAGGTAAACAAAGGAGCGGAACCAGAGGGACAAATTACTCGTTGCTCCCAGTTTCCAGGGTTACAGAGAGAGGGAACGAGGTCAGTTCCTCTCTCTCTGTACAGGGTAGCCATCGCCACCGGTGCACCAAGATGGGACCAGAGAGCCCAGAAGAGGCAGCAGCGGGAGGAGGGCTCGACCCCCTTCCGCCACCCACAGAAGTGATAGAGTGGCTAATTAGTCACTCAGATCACTTCTGCCTGGTAAAGAATGATATGGGGATGATGCCTATAGGTGCAGGCATTATCCCAGTTTAACGACTGAAACCCAAGGACGTCCATTTACATACCTTGGGCGGCAAATGATTAGGAATTGGGTGTCCAAGTGGTGGGCGGTGACTTGGCAGTTGGGCAGTGAAAGAAGACAGAGTAGACCAGGTGTCTTCAAACTATGGCCCTCCAGTTGTTCAGGAACTGCACTTCCCATCATGCCTAGTCTTGTCTGTGAATGTCAGAGTTTTACAATGCCTCATGGAGATTATGACGAAAATTCTTGCTAGCCGCCTATCCAGCTTTATTGCCAAATATATTCATAAGGATCAGGTGGGATTCATCCCGGGTAGGCAGGGACCAGACCAGGTAAGGAGGGTGGTGGACGCCATCTCTCTGTTGAACTCAGGGTGGGACGGAGGCCAGGCTCAATCTGGCTTTCTGCTATCCTTAGATCTACAAAAGGCTTTCGACTCCCTTTCTTGGCCATTTCTTTTCCGCACTCTTGAAAAATGGGGTTTTGGTCCCTCTTTTATCACTACACTTAAGGCCCTCTACTCCCGCCCGGCGGCTCAAGTTAGGATGCAGGGGTACTATTCTGAGGACATTTTGATCCGCAGGGGAACGAGGCAGGGGTGCCCTCTATCCCCACTCCTTTTCGCCATAGCCCTGGAATCCCTGGCAACGGCTATCCGTCTTCACCCAGATATTCATGGCCTACAGTGCGGGACTGAGACCCACAAATGCGCTCTATTCGCGGACGACATAATGCTTTTTGTCACCTCGCCTTTGCTTTCCCTTCCCAATATAGTCTCCCTCCTTGATTCCTTTGGAGCGGCTTCTAGCCTGCGAGTCAACATGACTAAATCCCTAGCACTTAATGTCACCCTCCCCTCGCCACTGGTGGAACGCCTTAAGGACCATTTTCCCTTCTCCTGGCACTCAAACGCCATACCTTACCTGGGAGTCTCCTTAACTCCTACAATAGACAAACTTTACTCTGCTAACTACCCACCCATGATCCAAAAATTGAAACAGGATCTCTCCGACTGGTCACGTTGTCACATCTCCTGGTTAGGCAGGATTAATGCGGTCAAGATGACTCTTCTGCCGCGTATTCTCTATTTGTTCCGTTCGCTTCCTATCCCGGTGCTGAAATCCCACATTCAGAAACTGCAAGGACATATTTTCAAGTTTATTTGGGGACGAAAGGGGTATAGGGTTAATAAACACACTCTTCTTCGCTCCCGGAAACAAGGGGGCCTGGGAGTTCCAGACCTCTGGACATACTATCAAGCGGCACAATTGGCCCAATTTTCTGCTATCTATGCCAGAGGGGTTAAGCCTGTCTGGCATTACATGGAACGTCAAGCAGTTGCCCTACACACCATTGATTACCTGGCCTGGAGACCGGCTCAATCTCGCCCCCCTGTGATGGCCCCCTCTCTCTCTCACTCCCTTTCCATTTGTGATACCATACACAAGTCATTCAAGGTCACTTCCCCCTGGGCCCCCCTCTCCCACATTTTTCATAACCCAGATTTCCCTCCTGGCGAGGACATAGGGGCATTTAAATGGTGGACTGACAAAGGCCTTTACAGGATAGGCCACTTTTTGGACTGCTCGGGTCCTCTAACACTCTCTCATTATACCACTAAGCTACAGATGCCACCTGGGGAGAGATTCCGTCTCACCCAAATCACGCATTTTCTCAACTCGCTTAGGGCTGGATCTTCTGAGCCCCTCGGGTAACCCCGTATGAACAATGGTGTGCCCAATTTTCTGATGTTAGGGGAGGAATCTCTCTCATTTATGCACTACTGAATGACGCCCAAACCAAACCTACTTACATGCTCAAATGGGAGCAAGACCTCAACCTGGACTGGGACCTCTCGGACTGGCACGCCAATGTTGGACGCTCTTTTCGGGGAGTACACAACATTGGTCTCATGGAAGCTAATCTCAAGGTTCTCATGAGATGGTACTTGGTGCCCGCTAGACTGGCCGCTATGTTTCCCTCCACCTCCCCGACTTGTTTCCGAGGATGCAATCTGACTGGCACTCTTCTTCACACTTTTTGGGAATGCCCCAAGCTTAGGACGTTCTGGCAACGTATTTTTAAAATAGTCCGACAGATCACCGGTATTACCGTTCACCCGTCCCCGGCTCAGGCTCTGTTGTGCTAACGCATCCCCAAAGTCCCTAAACACACCCAGACGCTTATCTTTTACATCTTCCTCGGTGCCAAGATGACGATAGCCAAGCAGTGGAAACAGCCTACAGTTTCAGCTCGTCAGGCTAAGCGTAAAATCTCCTGGATGATGACACAGGAAAAGATGTTTAGTATTCTAGATGACTCCAAAGAAAAGTTTGAAATGATTTGGGAACCCTGGGCGACCTTTGTAAATGTTTCTATTTGAGGAGAGTGGATACGGTTCTATGTGCTGGTCCTTTCCTCCATTTTCCCCTTGTTAATTTTTGACTCCCTCAACGTCTTCAGTGGCTGGGCCGCAGGAACCTACTTCTTTCCTTGTCTCTCCTATCCCCTTTCTCTCTTTTCTCTCTCCTGCCTGTCTGCTTCTTCTTCCATTCCGCTATCTTCTTTTTCCTCACTCTAATGTTGGTTATAATGTCACCATAACATTCTGCTGACGAACTCAACTGCAAGGGCTCCTAGGACACGGTCTGGAGTTTCTTTTTTTTTTTTTTTTTGTCTCAGTTGGATATGGTTCGGAGAATTCTAACCTTTTGTAGTTTGGGTTTATCTCTGGGCCCACCTGATTTATAAGCAACCTTTATGTTTTACGCCTTTGGATTGTAGATTTTATATTCTCTGTTTTGGTCACTACCAATTTGCATAGTTGACATGTGGAGCGCTTCCCCTGAGACACAGTATGCTCCCTTCTGGGGTGTCTTGGGGGTGGTGCTCTACTATTACGGGGGTGACCCCCGGATCCAACTTGATAGTGCCCATGTTTTGAGTTGTAATTGTAACACTGACTGCTTTTTTTTTTTTCCATCCTTATGGGCTCCTGTATTGCGGGCTGCCTTGTACTCCGCAGGCCCACTCCACTGGACCATAATATTCTATGTTTTCCGACCTTTCTTTGTTTTGGGGTCGTCTTTATTGCTGTATCATTTCTGATGTTGCATGTTTTTTGTTATTCTTTAATAAAAATTATTGAGAAACAATGCCTCATGGGATGTGTAGTTCCGCAACAGCTGAAGGGCCGTAGTTTAAGGATTCCTGGAGTAGACCCATAGTGGGATGTCCAAATTATTATTATCAAATATCTTAGTTAGGTAAATAAAGGCATAAAAAGGGGGGGGGAATGGGCTCATGCTAGGACCCAATCATGCCGGGTTTAAACATGCACGACATTTTGGACAACTATCATTTTAGGTCCTGGATAGAATTCATAAAGATGGTAGAGGAAATTACTACAATAAGCTTGAGATTCCTAGCCATTTAATGTCACTCTTCAATAGGTCTTCAAAGGAAAAACCCCTGTTTTCTTTCTCTTTTTTGGTTTTGGTAGGTGCTTTCATGGCGCAACCCCCAATCCCCCCACCCCACACACACACACACACACCTTTTTTAGTGTTTTGCAGGTTATATAGTTACATTGTTAATTAGGATGAAAAAAGACACAAGTCCATCTGGCTCAACCAATAAAAAACAAAAAACAGTAAAGAAAACCCAACCATACAATCCCATATACACAATCCTATACAAGCAGTTGATCCAGAGGAAGGCGAAAAAACCCCAGCAAAGTATGATCCAATTTCCTACAGTAGGGGAAAAAAATCCTTCCTGATCCCCAAAGAGGCAATCAGATATTCTCTGGATCAACTTTACCTATAAATATTAGTACCTACTTATATTATGTACACCTAGGAAAGAATCCAGGACTTTTTTTTAAAGCAGTCTACTGAGCTGGCCAGAACCACCTCTGGAGGGAGTCTATTCCACATTTTACAGCTCTTACTGTGAAGAAACCTTTCTGTATTTGGAGACAAAATCTGTTTTCCTCTAGGGGTAAAGAGTGCCCCCTTGCCCTCTGTGATGACCTTAAAGATAACAACTCAACACCAAGTTCACTATATGGACCCCTTATGTATTTATACATGTTGATCATATCCCCCTTAATCTACTCTTCTCAAGAGAGAATAAATTCAGTTCCTCTAATCTTTCCTCATAGCTGAGCTCCTCCATGCCTCTTATCAGTTTGGTTGCCCTTCTCTGCACTTTCTCCAGTACCCTGATATCCTTTTTATGAACTGGTGCCCAAAATTGAACTGAATATTCCAGATCAGGTCTTACTAATGACGAGGTCTTACTAATGAGGTCCTACTAATGAGGTCCTACTAATGACAAGGTGCTTCAACTTGACATGTATTACTCTTTTTACTAAGGTATACTAGACTCATAGGATGTTTTCTCTGCAAGCGTTGGTAGGCCATTCGGATATTTTGCATGCATGAATTCTGACACCATTATTTTTTATCTGTTTAATAAGATGCTTAACCACTTGACCTCCAGAAGATTTATCCCCCTTCATGACCAGGCTATTTTTTGCCACATGGCACTGTGGTACTTTAACTGACACTGTACCCTAATAAGCTTTTTGTCCTTTTTTCCCCACAAATAGAGATTTCTTAGGGTTTTATTTGATCACCATTGGATTTTTTAGTTTTCGCGCTATAAACAAAAAAAGACCAACAATTTTGAAAAAAAAAAAACAAAACAATATTTTTTACTTTCTGCTATAAAACATATCCAATAAAAAAATGTAAAAAAATCAAACGTCTTCATCAATTTAAGCCAATATGTATTCTTGTATAAATGTTTTGTAAAAAAAAAAAAAAAAAATCTCAGTAAGCGTATATTGATTGGTTTGCGCAAACGTTATAGCATCTACAAACTGTGGGATATATTTATGGAATTTTTATTCATTTTTTTAATTTATTACTTATTTACTAGTAATGGCGGCGATCAACGACTTATAGTGGGACCGCGACATTGCGGCGGACAAATTTGACACTAAGGGCCTAATTCACTGTACCGCCATTTCGCCATCGTCAGGATTTTGGCGCTATGGCGAAGTTTAACGTATGACATTGGAATTCACTTTACCGCCAGCGGACAATAACGCCTAGTGTTAGATTCACTAAGACACAACAACGTCAGGGCGAGACTTAAAAACAGTTCAGCTACAAGCTTGACTACTTTTTTCTAAAACATTGTTTAGCACCCCAAAAAAGCCCAAATCACTGTGGAAGATGTGGGAGATCATTTGGAGATGAATGGCCTTTAAACCGTGTCAAAAAGTGACATATAAAGAGAGATTTCTTCAAAAGTGTAAAAAGTAAAAATAGCTCCTGAAGTTCTGAGATGCAAGAAGGCTCATGTGCGCATGCGCAACGCCAACTGGGCTTAAAAATTAACGTTTTGCAAAATGTAAGCATGCGGTATAATGAATTCCAAGGTAAAGTCCGCCGTATCGCCCATGTAAACTGGAACGAACTGGCGAACTTGGAAAACATGCAGGTTGTCACTGCACACAGTTCATACTTCTAGCAAGTGATTTATCAGTAAACACCATCACATTACAACGTTTTTTAGGGCTTTCCTGCTCAATCATTTTTCCCTTGAACAATGTTATATACAGCTTCTATATAGAGCCACAACATTATATACAGTAGGGTTTCCTACAAAATATTTATTGAGTAAATCCGTATGGCCAAGCCTTTGCATTTTGAAACAGATTTTACTGCAGCTGCATCCCCTACCTGGATATTTTGCCACATTTGGTAAAAACATAAATATATCTATAGCTCTCAATATTGATATATCTAGATTTTTTTTTTGTTTTTTTTCTTTGTGGGAATTTCTTTCTATGAAGAGTTTGGTGATACAAATGCCTATGTCCTAAACAATTTCAAAAGTATTGATGGTAACATTTTGAGGGTTGGAGACCTCCAATTGTTGCCCATAGAGAGAGCTGTTTCTGGATTTGAATTCACAAACATAGGGCAGGAAGGCAGACTCCCTAATCATTGTGCTATTTCTCAGTCCTTACATCCCCAAACGTAGTAAGGATGTTTGTTTATGAGTGATGGGCATGATTTTGGGCTTCTGCAATATCCAAAGTACAAAATTCAGCCTAGCGCTCACTCCGAAAGGGGAAGACTGGCATGCTGCTCTCCTCAGGCAGGGAACTCCAACATGGGTACATAGAAAAAGAGAGAAAGGAGGCGCAAACACCTAGTGCATTACCCGTGGTCACTGTTTGCAAAATTTTTAGCAGCTCTGAGGAAGGGGGCTTGACCCCCGAAACACGTTAGCGGTCCTGATTGAAGGACTTGTTCCAGTTCACACATGGTGGATTCTTGTAACACGATTTTATTATCTTTATGTCTGTGAGTAAGCATGATTTTGGGCTTAGCTATATGTACAATCTTCATTGAAACCCCAACCTGAACCCCCAAAGAAATGCTCCCCCCCAAATCAAAAATACAAATAAATATATATATATATATATATAGATCTGTATCTCTCTTTCTCTCTCAATTCAATTCAATTCAAATAAGCTTTATTGGCAGGACCAAATACATTTTAGCATTGCCAGAGCAGTTGAGTTTGGGGGGGGGGGGGGTAATGGGTAATATAAAGGGGAATGGGGAGTGGGTCCATGTAAAGGATTTTTAGGTCCTCCGTTTTTCATGTCCCTCTCAGTCTGTGACACGCTGTCACATATTGTGCAGCTATTCTCACCATTGGCTCCTCTTCTCCCAGTAGGATTTGGAGTTTCCTCTTCTCTTCTATAGAAATGAAGTCCGGGATGAGAGCGGAGAGTCTCTGGAAGTGAGTGTCCCTCACTGATGGGTACTTAGGGCACTGTAGCAGGAAGTGGTCCTCATCCTCCAGGACCCCCTGGTCACACTGCTGGCACAATCTGCTCTCCCTGGGCTTGTAGGTTTGTCTGTGCCGTCCTAACTCGATTTCCAGGCTGTGGGCGCTCAGTCTGTACAGGCTCAGGGTCTGTCTGTCTGTGGGCGCTCAGTCTGTACAGGCTCAGGGTCTGTCTGTCTGTGGGCACTCAGTCTGTACAGGCTCAGGGTCTGTCTGTCTGTGGGCGCTCAGTCTGTACAGGCTCAGGGTCTGTCTGTGGGCGCTCAGTCTGTACAGGCTCAGGGTCTGTCTGTCTGTGGGCACTCAGTCTGTACAGGCTCAGGGTCTGTCTGTCTGTGGGCGCTCAGTCTGTACAGGCTCAGGGTCTGTATGTCTGTGGGCGCTCAGTCTGTACAGGCTCAGGGTCTGTCTGTCTGTGGGCGCTCAGTCTGTACAGGCTCAGGGTCTGTCTGTCTGTGGGCACTCAGTCTGTACAGGCTCAGGGTCTGTCTGTCTGTGGGCGCTCAGTCTGTACAGGCTCAGGGTCTGTATGTCTGTGGGCGCTCAGTCTGTACAGGCTCAGGGTCTGTCTGTCTGTGGGCGCTCAGTCTGTACAGGCTCAGGGTCTGTATGTCTGTGGGCGCTCAGTCTGTACAGGCTCAGGGTCTTTCTGTCTGTGGGCGCTCAGTCTGTACAGGCTCAGGGTCTGTCTGTCTGTGGGCGCTCAGTCTGTACAGGCTCAGGGTCTGTCTGTCTGTGGGCACTCAGTCTGTACAGGCTCAGGGTCTGTCTGTCTTTGGGCTCTTGTAGCACCTCCAGGTATGGGGCCAGTTTGTAGTCTCTCTGCAGTGACTGGTAAACAGTTCGTTTCTTGGAGTTTGTTATTTAATTTCTCCATTCTTCAACATATTTTTCTTCTGAATAATTTGTTATGTTTTTTATTTGTGATTTTGTCAGGCCAGACTGTTGGGAGGTTGGGATAGACAAGGCGCTGATGAGTTATTGCAGACCGCCAGGCTTGGGCTGGTTCTTATTGGTCAGTAGGGCCTTATGATGGTACGAGTCAGGGCTGCTTTTTTGTAGATGATCCCAGAATGATAGCGCCCTCTTCTGTATTGCAAGAAGTAAGGGAAATCTGCCCAGCTCAGACCGGCAGGCACTGTTATAGGTGCTCCGGTGGACTTGGAGGAGGTGCTTGCAGAAATCCAGATGGAATATTTCTGTCGGGCTTGAGTCCCATTTGGATTGGTCTGGGACAGGTGACAAATCTCACTGCCATAAAGAAGGATTGGGGTGATGAGGCTATCAAAGATTCTAAGCCAGACTCTCACTGGGGGTTTTTGGTGAGACATTTGTCTCCTGATGGCATAGAAGGCTCTGCGTGCCTTGTCTTTAAGTGCCTCTATGGCTGGCTTGAAACTTCCTGATTGGTTGATTTCTAGGCCGAGGTAAGTGTAGCTGTTAGTTTCCTCAAAAATGCGGCTGTTTAGTGTAAATGAAGGGCTCTCTGTGTTCTTTCTTTGGAAGACCATGATTTTTGTTTTCTTTGGGTTGATGGGTAGTGCCCATGTGGCACTGTATTTCTCCAGCACTTCCAGGCTGTCTTGTAGGCCTTTCTCTGTTGGTGACAGAAGTAGGAGGTCATCTGCATACAGCAGGAACTTCACCTCGGTGTCATGCAGAGTCAGTCCAGGTGCTGGAGAGGATTCTAGAGCTGCGGCCAATTCATTGATGTAGATGTTGAAGAGGGTTGGACTTAGACTGCAGCCCTGTCTGACTCCTCTGGCCTGCCGGAAGTGCTCTGTTCTTTTTCCATTCACCTTTACACTGCAGCTGTTCTCGGTATATGAACCCTTGATGACATCATATGTTTTCCCTCCTATTCCACACTCCAATAGTTTGAGGAATAAGCCTGGGTGCCACACTGAATCAAAGGCCTTCTTAAAGTCCACAAAACATCTCATGTCTTGTATTGTGGACATGGTTCTTGATCAGACTGTGCAGGGTGTAGATGTGGTCTGTAGTGCGATGGTTTGGCATGAACCCTGCCTGACTTCTGCTGAGGACGTTGTGTTTTGTCAGGAAGTTGAGGATCCGTTTGTTGAGGATACGGTTGAATAGTTTCCCTAATGCGCTGCTGACACATATCCCTCTGTAGTTGGCTGGATCATACTGGTTTCCATTCTAATGGATGGATGTTATGAGGCCTTGGTTCCATATTTTAGGGTAGTGACCAGTGGCGGCTGGTGCTCAAAATTTTTGGGGGGGCGCAAAAAGAAAAACGTAATAGGTATTGCTTTGCGTCAAAAAATGCGGTAAAAAATTGACTTTGAGGTCATGGTACAGGCATGGCACAGGTGATGGTATAGGCATGGCACAGGTGATGGTACAGGCATGGCACAGGTGATGGTATAGGCATGGCACAGGTCATGGTAAGGGCAAGGCACAGGTCATGGCACAGGTGATGGTATAGGCATGGCACAAATAGGGTATAGGCATGGCACAGATATGGTATAGGCATGGCACAGGTCATGGTACAGGAGATGGTATATGCCCCCTTTCAATGCAGAGACCAGCGTACATGCCCCCTTCAATGCAGAGATCAGCGTGCGTGCCCCCTTCAATGCAATAAACACTGTGCTGTGCCCCCTTCAATGCAATAAACACTGTGCTGTGCCCCCTTCAATGCAATGAACACTGTGCTGTGCCCCCTTCAATGCAATGAGCACTGTGCTGTACCCCCTTCAATGCAATGAACACTGTGCTGTGCCCCCTTCAATGCAATAAACACTGTGCTGTACCCCCTTCAATGCAATGAACACTGTGCTGTGCCCCCTTCAATGCAATAAACACTGTGCTGTGCCCCCTTCAATGCAATGAACACTGTGCTGTGCCCCCTTCAATGCAATGAACACTGTGCTGTGCCCCCTTCAATGCAATGAACACTGTGCTGTGCCCCCTTCAATGCAATAAACACTGTGCTGTGCCCCCTTCAATGCAATGAACACTGTGCTGTGCCCCCTTCAATGCAATGAACACTGTGCTGTGACCCCTTCAATGCAATGAACACTGTGCTGTGCCCCCTTCAATGCAATGAGCACTGTGCTGTACCCCCTTCAATGCAATGAACACTGTGCTGTGCCCCCTTCAATGCAATGAACACTGTGCTGTGCCCCCTTCAATGCAATAAACACTGTGCTGTGCCCCCTTCAATGCAATGAACACTGTGCTGTACCCCCTTCAATGCAATGAGCACTGTGCTGTGCCCCCTTCAATGCAATAACACTGTGCTGTGCCCCCTTCAATGCAATAACACTGTGCTGTGCCCCCTTCAAAGCAATGAGCACTGTGCTGTGCCCCCACAATGCAGAGTTCAGCGTGCGTGCCCCCTTCAATGCAACTGTGCTGTGCCCCCTTCAATGCAAAGAAGCGTTGTCCCCAATCATTGCAGAGCGCCACAGCATTGTCCCCAATCATTGCAGAGCGCCACAGCATTGTCCCCAGTCAATGCAAAGCGCCACAGCATTGTCCCCAATCACTGCAGAGCGCCACAGCATTGACCCCAATCATTGCAAAGCGCCACAGCATTGTCCCCAATCATTGCAAAGCGCCACAGCATTGTCCCCAATCACTGCAGAGCGCCACAGCATTGTCCCCAATCATTGCAGAGCGCCACAGCATTGTCCCCAATCATTGCAGAGCGCCACAGCATTGTCCCCAATCATTGCAGAGCGCCACAGTCCCCACTGAAATGAATATGTCCCCACTGAAATGAATAGAAAATGCACCAAGAATGTTGGAAAAACGCAAGTCCCCAATGAAATTAATTGAACATGCACCAAAAATGTGGAAAAACACATGTCCCTATTGAAATGAATAGAAAATGCACCAAAAATGTGGGAAAAAAATGCATGTCCCCTTTGAAAAGAAAATGTTTTAAAATAAAACGTGTCGAAAACGCAACAAAAACGCACCTGCATTGCGTTTTTTGTGTCCATGTTTCACAGGTGCCTTCTGGGTAAAAGGCACCCGGAATCACCAATGTGGCTGAGATGCATATGCAGTGTAAAAGCAGCCTAAGGACAACCATACAAGTTACAATCTGATTGCATGCGCTCCATACCTGCTCATTTAGGCTCACCATACACCTTACAATCTTTGTAGAGATCTACCAAAACTATGAGGATCTACCTAATGCATCCAATCAGGCTGGCCCTTGCACTACATACTTGTTGGCAGACAGAGGCGTAACTAGAACCTTCAGGGCCCTGATGCAAGAAACCATGAAGGGCCCCCCAGACCCCTGGCCGGGGCCCTTCCCTTCAAGCCCAGGGATCTTCCCACTAATCCTGGGGCTCTTTACACTCGTTGCATGGCCTTTTATTACGGTCCCGCAGCAGGATCCTTTCACAAGTTCTGCAGTGGGCCCCCTTCCTGCAATCTTGGGGCCTCCCCACAGTGGTGCAAAGCCAGGGCCCGGTCGCAAGTGTGACCTTTGCGATCCTTTAAGTTCACCCACTGGTTTGCTACCGGGCCCCCTGGAGCATGGGGCCCGGTAGCGATTGCAACCCCTGCAACCCCTGTAGTTACGCCCCTGTTGGCAGATCTAAAGAAGATTGTACAATCAGACTGGAACATGTATAACATGAGAACAAACTGAAACAATACATTTAGTTTATATCCAATGTGTAGGACTTAGTTGATGGTGGATCTAAAGGAGATTGTACAATCAAATTACTTAAGGCTGGCCATACACTATAGAATTTCCTTTATCTGATTGGACATTCATTGCTTAGCAGAGATGGAGTTGTACAGGGAAGATTGTATGGTGTATGGGCAGTCGTCCAGCTGTGATAGTAGAAGAATGAGGCATGATGCACAGACACGATTGGAAGGTAGCAGGGCTTACACACACATGTAGAGAGGAGGCCAGGCGGCACCTATGATAGGAGCCTAGGCTGGTAATATAGATCCGGGCACACAAAGCCCCCCGATCGCCGGGTACGATGTGACACAGACAGCCCCTCCTCTATACGATGATGACACAGACAGACAGCAGAGGGGAGACAATGAAGGAGAAGAGCAGGCAGCAGTACCGTGGTGTGCGCACAGCAGCAGCACTGACCCATCCTGGCAGGCGGCTCCTCGGGAGGAGATCAGGCAGCTTCATCCAGATGTCTCCGGGCTCACTCCGGATCGGTGACGGTGCGTGACTGACGCACGCACCGGCACCGCCCCCATTGCGATGTCAGCGGGGTCAGGAATCGGATGTCCTGAATGATGATTGGTCCAGGCTTGAGACTGGACCAATCACAGCCAGGATATCAGGAAAGTGGGATTGTCCTAGTGCAATTACCTGCGCCCAGGTTACGCCCCAGAAGGCAGCCAATCGGCGCCTCTGCTGGGTCGGAAACCCCCCCCCCCCCCCCCATAGCCACCACTGAGACCGGCGACCGGGAATTTTTATTTTTTTTACTTTTTTTTTCTTTATTTAATCTTTTTTTCTTTACTTTTTTTAGGGGGGGGGGGGGGGCGGCAGCACTCAGTAGCAGCTTGAACACTTTACATATTGCAGCATGTACGTCTGGGGAGCCATGTTTAATCATTTCAGGCAGGATTCCATCTGTCCCGCTGGCTTTTTTAGTTTGCAGGTGTTGGATTTTCTCTGTTACTTCTTGTAGAGTAATTGGTACATCCAGGGGGTTTTGGAAGTCCTTGATTTTTTCCTCCATATCGTGTAGTCTTTTGATGAGGTCTTTTTGTTCTGCGGTTAAGTCCTCTTCTGGGATATCTTTGTAGAGGTTCTCTCTCTCTCTCTTTATATATATATTTGAAATGTTTATATAGCGGTATATAGAAATATATATGTATACAAATACATTATATATATATATATATATATATATATATATATATATAATGTATTTGTATATATATATATATATATATATATATATACACACATATATATATTTCTATATACCGCTATATAAACATTACAAATATGGAGATATAAATATATATATACATATAAATATATCTACATATATATGTATACACATATAATATACATATATAATCTATATGTATGTATGTATGTATCTATCTATCTAGAGAGAGAGTTGAATATCTATATATGTAGTTCTAGAAAGCTATATATGCAACTGTTTGGCCAACCACAATAAAGTTCAGGCTGTTTAGCTCTCTCTCTCTCTCTCTCTCTCTCTCTCTCTCGCAATTTGCCATTTCTGTTCTACTGGGCATGCTCACAGACTTGGGGCTCTTTCACTCGGGCGGTCCGATCAGATCCGCCTATCAGTTTTTTAGGCGGATCTGATCGGATGCCCCATTCAGCCCTATGGAGCAGCGGATGTCAGCAGAGACATGTCCGCTGACACCCGCTGCCATCCGCATCCGATCCTGTCCATGAAATCCGGACGGATGGAAACCCTATTTTCCACACGTCCTTGGGATCGGATCGGATGGGATCGGATGAGAGCAGACAGGCGGTCCGCTCTCATCCGATTCCCCATAGAGAGCAGCGGGGGCTGTGACACCTCCCTCTCCGCACTGCAAGCGGAGACGGAGCTGTCATCCGCCGGCTCAGCGGGGATCGCGGATCGATCCCCGCTGAGCAGCACGGATCCGCCTACGGAGGCGGACCGTGTGAAAGAGCCCTTAGACTTTTTCTTGAGTTTCTAGATAAACCACGCATGCTACAAAGCTTTGCAATTCATCCCTGTTACATCCCACTCAAAATAGCAGTAGAACTTATGTTGGTTTGCTTCCAGGACACACACAGTTAATTGTTCTGCTGGGCGTCCCCATTACTGGATGTGTGTTGTCTGACGTATCTTATAAAAAACTGTCAGACATCAGGGAAGATTTGGGCTGCCAAAAGATCCAATATATTGTGGTGGGGATATTTTTTCGTAGGGATTTGCTTTGTGTTTCATTTTTTGGGCTTTGTGATTTTTAGGTGGGGGGGTGGGGATTTGGCTGCGTTGCCTGTCAAGTACAAGCCTTGCTTGTAAGTAGTTTATTTTTGAAAAGCACTCAAGCTAGTGTGGCTTGAAGTTTGGATACTGTTCACCAAAAATGTCATATGTGAATTGTTTGAGCTGTGTATTGTGCTTTAAATAAACATTTATGGTGGTGGGAGGGCATGTTTAAAATGTCTTCAAAAATACTTGTTCGGGAATTCGCTCGCTTTTTCCATGCATGCTCACGTTCGCAAAATCAACCGGAAACGACAGTGTTAGAAGGTGCACACGTTTCAGGAAGTTGTACAGTTCCTCTCACAATTCAGAGAAACATGGCTACTTCTCTGTATACTCCCGAGGTGGTGGTGTTTATCTGCAAGGTAAGATGTATATATACATACACACACACACACACACACATGTATGTATATATACACATATATAGGTGTGAAAGTAGCAGAACACTATGCTTGCGCTAATTAAATAATTAACACCCATATGGCTTCTCTGCTATAACACCTATATATGTGTATGTGTATAAATACATATAAGTGTGTGTGTATATATACCCCTATACAGAATTTCAGATGTTTTGCCTGCCTCCAAAGACCCCCAAAAAATGCCCAAAAAAACGCCCAGGTGTGTTGTTGCAGGTGTTTTTTTTGGGGGTCTTTGGAGGCAGGCATAACATCTGAACTTCTGTATAGGGGTATATAAACACACACACTTATATGTATTTATACACATATATAGCTGTTATAGCAGAGAAGCCATATGTGTATGTGTATATATACATACATGTGTGTGTATATATACCCCTACACAGAAGTACAGATGTTATGCCTGCCTCCAAAGACGCCCAAAAAATGCCCAAAAAAACGCCAGCTACAAAAACGCCCAGGTGTGTTTTTGCAGCAGGTGTTTTTTTGGGGCATTTTTGGGGGGTCTTTGGAGGCAGGCAAAACATCTGAACTTCTGTATAGGGGTATATATACACACAGACTTATATGTATTTATACACATATATAGGTGTTATAGCAGAGAAGCCATATGGGTGTTAATTATTTCATTAGCGCAAGCATAGTGTTCTGCTACTTTCACACCTATATATGTGTATGTGTATATATACAGACATGTGTGTGTGTATATATACCCCTACACAGAAGTTCAGATGTCATGCCTGACTCAAAACATGTTCTCAAAAAAGCCCTATAAATGCCTGCAACAAAAAGCAGGGTGACAGGGGAGAAGCCACTATCCGGTTCTATAAATGTTCTAAGAGAAACAATCTTTTCTCTATAGCGGTCACCCTGAAATGGAAGGGTTTTGTCACCCTGCCATAGCAGTCAGAGTCAGTTAACCCTACACTACACTACGGTCCCCTTACACTTACCCTACAGAAACTAGATTATTAAATCTAACTATAGTGGAAAATAGTACCCTAACTACACTAGATATCCCTTTCCTCACACTAATAATTGCTAAATGACACTTTGAGAGCAGAAGTAACAGAACTGCTTCCACTGCCCTGTATTAAAATGGTAGAGATTTGGCGGGGCTATCTTATATATTGGGGGGCGTATTCACTAATGATTGGCCTCTGGACCCCCTAGTCACTCCAATCACATTCCTAGCTTTCTCCTGCCCCCTCAATTGGCTTTTACTGATGGTTCTGGTCCAATCACGGGCTTTTAAAGCCCAGTTCCTGTCCCATTGCATTTTGGTCGGTTCTGGTTGCCGAATTTCGAACAGTCAATGTTCGGGTCGAACTGATGGTCGACCCGAACCGTTCGATCATCCCTATTCCTGGCTAGTATATGTCAGTTCCCAATTGTAGAAACTTCCTGCATGTGAACCTGTTCCTGTATGTCTGGTTACAACTCTCTCTCTCTAGATATATAGTTTGCCAATATATATATATATATATATATATATATATATATATATATATATATATTTAAAAAAAAAAACATGCCCTGTGGGTGAACCTAGGGCATGGAGATAGATTTGGACATAGATGTATATGTATCACCAGAAACAGGATTCATTGGTCTCCAATCTCAAAAAGTTGATATAGTATGTTTTCGGATTGATTAACATTTTTTTACATAGCTTGACTCAAACATACATTGCTGTTTCCACAGTTCCTCCTCCTCCTGGGTTATGACAAGATCAACACCCACCTTCACACCAAACACACCATGCTTCGTGGTGTCCGGCTGAAGCTGTTGCAGAGATTTTGTTTCCATGCCACGTTTGTGGACCTTCAGCGCTCTTGGAGCGATGTGAAGAGGCTGCGGAACAAATCTCCGGTAAGTAAAGATGTGGATTACATGTGTCCAGATCTGTTTTTGTTTTTTGTGGGCGGGCCTGTGTTTAGGTGTGCCACAATCCACCCCCTCCATCAAGTGTCTCTTCACAAACTTTTGAACTACTATTTAGTTGTCTTTTAATTGTTTCTTCTTTATCTTCTGGTTCTAGCCACATTGGATTGACGCAAAGCTGTGGTGTGTTGGTGAAAAAGGGGAGGAGGAGGACTGCCACACTACGATATGTGGTCCCTGGGAGCGAGCCGTTAGAGCGTCTCCAAATTGTTGATCGTAAGCAGAACCATTGTAATTTTATAAATGTTAATTAGAAAGGATTTGGGGGTTAGTGATCAGGACAATTTTTTTTTTTTTTTTTTTTTATTGAAAATTTATCAGACATTACACAGAATACAACAACAGCTGTAACAAAAACATTTTCATACTTTAAGCATAAAGGAGGTCCGAGCAGAGAACATCTGCTGGCAAAGTAGGGGGGAGGTGGGAGGAGAGGGAGAGGGGGGGGGGAGCCTCAATAGTCCTTGAGGTTGGAAGGTGAATCTGATTGTGGGGGTAAGGTCCTGGGCGAGTCTCTGAAGTTAAACCTGTATTGAGCCATAGTGGGATCAGTCTGGGGAAAGGTGTGAGTGATATATCTGTCCCATTTCAGGTGGAAGAGTTCCCTTGAAGATAAGGCTGAGAAGTCCGTATTGGCGATATCTATTGTGAGAAGTGTGGAGAGCTCTGATCTGACCCGAGAGAGAGATGGAGGAGATGTGGAGATCCAGTTGCTTAGGATAGTCCTCCTGGCGATCAGTAGACAAGTCAGGATCCACACACGGGGTGTCCCGGAAGGGGGGCTAGACCATTTTTGGAGTCGCTTGTCCCAGTGGCCGAACAGGAGTATCATAGGGTCCTTGGGTAGGCTGAACTTGGTCACGTCTGTAATGTACAAAAGGACTTGGTCCCAAAAGTGACTTATACCGGGGCAGGACCAAAATTTGTGGTGGAGTGAAGGTCTTACCACCAGACACAAAGGGCATTTGTGGGCGTCCGGCATGGTTTTGTCCGATAGAAAAGGAATATGCGCCCGATGAAAGATTTTTAGTTGGGTCTCTTTCCAAATTGAGTTAGGAGTTAGAGCAAGGGTGATTTGGAGACCCTTGACCATATTGGGTAACGTGTCATTGCCTGGAAAGTCCTTAAGCCAATTGGAGGCAGTAGAGGTGGACAAGGCCGGCGGGCATTGTCGCAAGAGGGGCTTGTAGATCGAGGAAATAGTATAGGTGTCAGCATCCAGCAGGGAGTCAATTAAAGACAAATGAAAGCGGGACCCTGGTTTCCCAGTAGTTGAGGAGAGATAGTGAATACATTGTGTCCAATAGAAAATGTCCTTGTCCTGGACACCGAATTTATCTTTAACGACCCGGAAGGGAAGGGGAGTACCCGAGCTGGTGTCGCACAGTTGTCCGAAGGTATTCAAACCCTTCTCCTCCCATTGGTGGAACACGGAATGGGTCAATCCTGGAGTGAAATTCGGGTTACCCCGTATTGGAAGGTATTTGGAAAAGTGTATTGGCAGTTTCAGTAGTTTTCGAACCTCCCTCCACGCTATGACAGTGTCCCTCAAAAGTACATTTTGACGTAGATCAGGGCATAACGTCACCCATTTGGCATGTAAGAGAGCAGTTAGGGAGAATGGACTGGCCATCTGAGACTCAAGCTCATAATTGGAGTAATGTGAGGTCTGAGATACCCAGTCCAGAGCAGCCCTGAGCAAACAAGACAGATTATACATTCTCAGATTAGGCAAGTTAATACCCGCGTCGCTTCTGGAGAGTTGCAATTTGTTATACGAGATTCTCGGTCTCCTTCCCCGCCATAGAAATCGGGAGAAAGTTTTCTGCAGGGTCTGCGCATCTTTATGTCTGATTAATAGGGGAAGAGTTTGCAGGAGATAGAGAAGGCGGGCAAAGCTAACCATCTTAATAAGGTGGCATCTCCCCAAAAGCGACAGCGGCAGTTCCTTCCAGTTCCTTCGTTATTTTGGACAACAGGGGGGGGTAGTTCAGAGTGTAAATTGATGCCGGAGTGCGTCCTATCTTGATACCCAGATAGGTGATGTGATTAGATGCAATCATGAATGGGGATTCCCTTTCCCATGGACGAGGGGGGCCAGTACCCAAGGGGAGGATCTCGCTTTTAGAATAGTTTATCTTGAGACCCGAGCACTGTCTGAATCTGTTGAACGTGGAAACTATTACGGGGATGTCTTCTGTGGGGTTTGAGGTAAACAGTAGAACATCATCTGCAAAAAGGGATATGCGCAGCTCCTGAGAGCCTATGCGAATACCATGGAGAGGGGCTCTGGTCAGTAGATACCGGGAGAGGGGTTCTAGAGCGAGGTTAAACAACAGCGGCGATAGGGGGCAGCCTTGTCTAGTGCCTTTGTGTAATCTAAACTCGTCCGTAAGCGCCCCCCCTACACACAATCTGGCTGATGGTGTAAGATACATGGAAGTGATGAGATTCACAAAGGGTCCACTAAAGCCCATGCTGTGCAAAACCCGACTCAGCCATTGGAAGTTGACATTGTCAAATGCCTTTTCGGCGTCGAGAGTCACAATAGCCATGTCTCGGCCAGGATGTATGCGAGCCTGGTCCAGAGCAACCAGGACCTTCCTTATGTTAACAGTGGCCGAGCGACCCTTGGTGAACCCAGACTGCGCGGGGTGGATCAGATGCGGCATGATATTGGCCAGGCGCGTGGCTACAATTTTAGACAGGATCTTGACATCAAGATTTAATAGGGATATGGGCCGGTATGAGCCCGGCTCCAGCGGATCTTTCCCTTTCTTCGAGAGAAGCTTGATAATGGCTTGGTTACCCGTCTGGAGATAGGGTCCGCCGTGCCAAATTGAAGAGTACACGTCCACTAGAGTCGGGATCACACCAGGGGAGACTAATTTGTAAAATTCCCCGGAAAGACCATCGGGGCCCGGAGACTTATTGGCTGCAAGATGTTTTATAGTCGACGCAATCTCGTCCGCCGTGATCGGGGCGTTAAGTGTATTTAAATGCTCTTCGGATATTTTGGGGATTTCAGTCCCAGATAGGAAAAAATCAGCTACTGAGCTGTCCATGGCCTCGGAGGCGTACAGCGAGGCGTAGAAATCGCGCATGATCCCCTGCACCCCTTGCGGAGTGGAGTCCACCACTCCCGATTTGTTCCGTAACGAGCCTATGTGCGTGGTGGACATCGGGCCCTTGCATAACCGGGCAAGCAGTTTCCCGGCCTTGTTACCGAAGCGGTGTAATGTCGCCGCGAGATGTGCTTTGTGAATCATTTCAACCCTATCTGCCCAAGTGTCAAAGTCCCGTTTAGCCTCAAGCCATGCCGTGCGCACCATGGGGGTGTCAGCCTGTATCAGTGCCCGCTGGGCCGTCGCCAACCGTTCACTAGCCGTTTTGTAGCTGCTATTCGTGTGCCGTTTGAAAGCCGCCGCATAGGAAATAATACGACCTCTCAAGAAGGCCTTCCCCGCCTCCCAGAAGAGGAGAGGGGAGCTGCTGTGTTGTTTATTCGTCGCATAGTAATCATCCCACTCACGACGAAGGTACAGGGCAAAATCCAAATTGTCTTTAAGGTAGGAAGGGAACCTCCAAATTAGGGGGGCTGGGGGGGATTCCGCTAATGGTAGAGATACTGAAACTGGGGAGTGGTCTGAGATCGCGATGTCATGTATGGTGGCGTCGCGCAGGAGGGGGAGGAGGGAGTCCGTGCAGAACAGGTAATCGATTCTAGTAAAACGTTTATGGGGGTGGGAGTAGAAGGAGTATTCCCAATCCGCGGGGTGCGAGTGACGCCAAACATCTGACAGGGAGAGTGAATCTATTAACGACGCTAGCGGAGTGGGGTCAGCTCGCAGGGTGTCGCGCAGTCCCTGCCGGGGCGTGGATTTATCCATAACCGGGTCCATTACCGCGTTGAAGTCGCCGCCCACTATACGGGGGACATCAGGAAGGGAGAGGAGCCGGGCCGCAATTGTGGCGTGGAAGGAGTGGTCCAGGACATTCGGGGCATATATGTTGGATATAACTAACTCAGTGTCATGAAGCCGTATGTGTGCGGATGCATATCGCCCCTCGCTATCCGTGTCTGTGGAAAGAATTTCCACCGGGAGGCGCTTATGGAACAGTATCATCACTCCGGCTTTGCGGCCGGAGGAAGGTGACCCTACTATTTTGCCTACCCAGAGTTTCTCCATGCGCTTCATATCCTCCGCAGGCAGATGCGATTCCTGGATAAGAGCAATGTCCGCCTTTAACCGTTTGAGATGTCGTAAGACTTTCATCCTCTTAACCGGGGATCGAAGGCCCTTAACATTCCACGTCACTATAGGCATGGGACAGGAAAAAGGGGAATTATGCTAGAAGCATGCAGGGTCGGCCTAGCCCCACCCTGGGGCAATGTTATGTAAAACTCCGGAATTATAAGTCTGACCTTAGACAGCTCTCGGAACCATGAGCTCGCATACTGGGGATAGAAGCACACCTTCGTTGGGGGGAGGGGAGAAGGTAGGGAATGTAGGAAAACAGGGGGAAACCGGGCATAAACACACAGTGCAATACGGCAGAATAACAATGTAAGCAGTAAGAACTTCTCTTTTTTCCGCATGTGTACAACACGGAGCCCAGCCCACCAAGCGTGCCCCCGAGTCAAACCATGGTAGTAAACCCACTTCACGGTCCAAGTGGTCAGTATGGCTCAGGTACCCAGCCCTTCTGGCATTCTGGGCAGCCGAGGTGTACAAATCGGAAGAAGAGCAGGAGCACACAGTGTAAAATTACATGAAACAGTAAACGATATACCTAGGCATCGGAACAAACAAAAGAGACATGCCAATAAAACAGAGCAACATAGATATCAAACCTGAGAGAATGACGGGAGTACCCCGAGTCCTCTAAGCCCACGTCCTAGTGGGAACAGGCCCAGACATGGGCCCAGTAGTGCAAATCAGAGACAGTCGGGAGGGTCAGATCAACGGTGAACATTCGGGCGACCAGAGCTGACCACATCGGCATATCTTTGCCGTTTGGCAGGTTCCTTACTGGGGCTCCTTTGATCTAGCGGTCTGGAAAAAGGAAGGGCTTTAGCAGATGAAGAAGAAGAGGGGCCCTGATCCCCCAGGCGAAGTGAGCGAACAAAAGCTTCCGCTTCCTCTGGATCCTGAAACGCCATTTGGTCGCCGTTAGGTGCACGAAGGCGCAACGTCGCCGGATAGGCCAAGGTGAACTTCAAGTGTTCCTGGTGCAGTTTTGAGCATACGGTCTGAAAGGCTTTGCGTCTTTTTGCGACATCCACAGAATAGTCCGCAAATATTAGAACTTTCATGCCCTCAATTTGGAAATTGGAAGTCTGCCGGAATTTTTGTAGGATAGCAGACTTGTCCGCATAATTCAGGTATTTTGCAATGATCGGGCGCGGGGTTTTACGGTCTTCGGAGTATAGCCCCATCCTGTGGGCCCGTTCGACCACACACGTACCATGTAGCCCCAAGGCAGCGGGGATTTTTTTTGCGCAAAGTTCAGGAATGGCAGAGGGGGCAATGTTCTCCGGAATCCCAATAAATCGCAGATTGCTCCGACGCGATCGGTTTTCCAGATCCTCCAACTTATCCATGATGATGCGATTGAGCTTATCCTGAGCCTGTTCAGTTCCCTGCATTTGGTACACCTCATCCTCGATATTGGATAAGCGGGATTCAGCCTCATTAAGCCTTTTATAATGTGCCTCCAGCTCCTTCTTTATGCTGGCCATGCCAGCAGCCACCGCTTTCTCCACAGAGGCCGCAATGGTGGGGTTCAGCAGAGCTGCGACAGCCTGAGCTATTTGCTCCGTGGAGGTGCCTAGCCCTGCAGAGGAGAGAGCCAGTGTAGGGGGCTGCTGTGTCGTGCCCGGCTGTGGCGGAGTGATGTCCATGGCTGGGAGCTCCGCGGCCGCGCCGGAGCAGGCCGAGACCGGGGCCTCAATTTGCGGAGGGGCCGGCGGAGGTCGGGACGCGGCCTTCTCGAGGAACCGCTCCATTCGGCCGGATTTAGAACAGCACCGCCGGGTCCCTGGGTGTCGATGGACCTCCGGAGGGGGATTCGAGGCTGATCCTGGGCTGTGGGCAGGTTTTTTTAGCCGATTTTCGGAGGGCACGCCGCGGGAGCTGGAGAGCGCTCACCTACTCCATGCGGCGCCGGAACCGGAAGTGATCAGGACAAATAATGTTTGTGCTTTTTAAGAAAGCAACTTATTTATATGTAGTTATCGAACACTTCAGGCTGAACGGTTTTGGAGCAACATGGTAACAACAAACTACTCAGGAGTGGAGGTGTATCAGCAATGTTGACAAATTATATTAATTGTATGATACTCAAAAAGTGTGTAGATGTTTCCATGGATCATTTGCTAGTTGATTAAAAAAAGCCTTTACATGGTCAATGTGTAAAATCAAGGCCAGATTAACAAGCTTTATGATCCGCTTGCTGTAACTCTGACTAATGTGACTGCAGAGTGAACACATGATATTGGGGGGGGGGGGGGTGACCCATTGGGAATGGATGGTGACCTCCTGTTTCTAAACATGGTCAATGCAGCTCATTGATGTCGTAGCTCTTGTATGTACATAATTGTAAGGGCATTGTGTATGGTGCTAGCATGCTTAGAGGTTGCTGCCTATTTGTGTGCTCAAATAGTGAGTAACTTGTGATTTTTTTAAAACTAGTGATGAGGAGTTGGAGGAGGAGCCTCCTCAGGCCCACTAAGTAATGTGGCTGTGCTGGTGTTTTGTGTATTTGGTCTTACTTTGAGTAATGCATTTTTTTTTCTCTTTTGTCGTTGATGTAACTTCAGCAGCAGCTGCTCAGGAGGAGGTAGGGCCCAGTGGGATGGCCCAGGGCCAGGGCCACGAGGAGGAGGACAGCTGCCCTCAAATGGACCGTAAGTACTCTACATGTGTTTGAATATTCAATGGGTCCTTGTAATTGTAAGATGTAGTGTATATTGTATTTTTTTTGGGGGGGTTATGTAGCAGCAGACATTGATGATGTTTGTTGTGAAGGACAGAGGAAGAGGGGCCTTTGCTTACCCAGTCCACTGTAACTACTACCTTCAATGTTTATGGAGTACTTTCTGCATCCCTTTTGAAACTAGCTGTTAAATGATTGTATTCTTGTCTTTGCATTTAAAGCATCTCCAACGTTCTCCCCAGAACCCGGGTCTAGGCCATGTTCTCCCCGGGCAGAGGGGGCGAATGTGGGTTTGGCCACCTCCCCTGAACCACACAGTAAGTACCTTGAATGTGATTCTTACATGTATTGTGTGTGTTAGAGTGTTGTGTATCTGGGCTAATCTAAGTTGTTGGCAAATTAAGTGCAGTTTAGCTACATGTGACAGAAAGGTTGATTTAGATTTGGACATGGATGTTTGGGAAGGTCAAGGATGGAGAACATACCATGAGTGTCTATGTAAGGATGGCCATTTTTTGATTTGGTGAGCTTCTAAGACAGAACAATATTTGCAAGGTCATTTTTCACAACACTGTCAGCGTGGAAACACTTGCTTGACTTTCACATTTTGAAGGTGGTATTGGGGAGCATTACTGGACATTTTAGTGTTTCTTTGCTTTCTGAAGTCAGCCTCCTCCATTTTTTTTTTTTTTTTTTTTTGTTTTCTACCAAGGACAAGCCGTTCTTTGGACTTCTAATTTCTTTCTGGACATGTTAATTTAATCTTGATTTTTTTTTTTACACAGTTAAAATGGGTGGTGCTTGGCTTGAACATTGTGTTTACCAACATGTCAAAAATGCTCAACCGCCTGGGAATGTCACAAATTGGAGTTCACATCACATTTTGTGCTTTTGTTTTAACAGCTTCTCCTGACCAAAGGGCATTGGCCTCTGCGGGCCCAAGGCAACTGTTTGAGGGTAAGGAATGTGTGCTTTTGCTGTAATGTGTCTACTTTGTTAGGGTAGAAATGCTACATGTGTATGGCCCAGATCAAGTATTTGTAAAGGCAGCAAGTCGTTTAGGTGAATGCATTCTGCCCATTAAGATTCCAAGGCTTTGGTGGGCATCTGCCCCCTTATACTTACTGCACAAGTTTAGCAGGAGACACTCGTCTGGTCCTGACTCCCCCTCCTTGTTAGCTGAGATGACAGCAGGCCAAGATTGCCTCCAGATGCCATCATTACAAATCATTGAGACTATCTGAAGAGAGGGTGGCCAGGCTGGCTCACAGCCTAGTGCCTGAACAGACACAGGGCGCTTGGCTTCATCTCAGGTGAGTCCATAGCAAGCTGCCTGCTGTGGGGGAAATCAACAGGAGGGAGGTGCATAGAGGGACCATGTGAAGAGGAGGATCAGGCCTGCTCTTGTCAAAACCACTAAACAGGCACGAGCGGGTAAGTATAAGCAGTTTTTTGGTTGCCCAGCCATTAAAAAAAAAAAGAGGAGATGTTCCCAACACTTTGAACAAGCAGGGCTGAGGCTGAAACATCTGAGAAACACCATCCGCACAAAACCATGGAGTACGTATCTTGAACGCTACAAGCTTCACCCAGGAGCATCAAGTTTGCAGGGTAGAAATCAGCCTTACCACTGTAATATTTCTAAAAGCACACTTTCAGGGGAATGTGGAGGGGGGAAGGAGTGGGTGTTCGAGTTTTTTCCTGACTGTCTAACCTCCATTTAGTGTGAGTACATTCCTTGATCAACTTTTTACTGTCTTTTAACACAGTTTTAACTGGATCTTTGGGGGGGATCGGGATCAATCCCTGGTACCATGTGCCATCTGTCTTCCAAGGGGTGAGTCTCTACAATGTGTCTGTTTCGATCTATAGACCATTAAGAGGGAGAGAGAGAACTCAATCCTAAATTCTGATGGTGAGAGATGTGTGCACATGTATCCTGGGAAGCAATTGAACACAGCACCTTACATTTGTCAAAATGGTTGTGTTGACCTGGAAAGCCTTTTACATTGCTTTGATGGAACAGCTACTAACATTCTAAACCATCTTGTGGAACCTTTCAAAACCTTTGCCCTGCAATTTTTGGATGAAAGTTTAGGGCCTCTTCAAGCCGTATAACCTAGAATTTATCTGGTAACAACAACAAAGTGCTTCCTCCACTGTAATCTCGAACATCTTCAGGCTTCAATGCTAAGAGATGAAAGACCACACCTAAGCTTACTAGGAGCTAGGCCTCCTCCCTTCCCAAAGGTGGGATTACTCAAACCATCAGGACAATAGGGAAGTTCTGGTCCTGTGTGGATGCAATTGGATACAATTCCCAAACAAGCTATATCCCAAGAGGTTGAAGAGAAAAATATCTTCTAGTTGACCATGCAATTCTCCTTACAAATGTCCAAAACCTGATTGTGTATTAAGCTTTTGAGTGGAATTATGTAGACCAGCAATCTACCATATTTGCTCATGAATGCCAATAAAAGCCTGACAATCTACTCCAATGCATATTTGTTGATGCACATTTATGACAATCCTTGTTTTAATCAATTGGCCTCAAGGTAATTATCCAGTCTTTCTACACAGGGCATAGCAAGATGACCATGGAGGTCGCCATGCGATACCTCCAATGGTGTGGCACCAGGCTAGCCCTTGGAGATGAGGTTTGGGGTTGATCCCGACCCCGAAGATCCTTTTATTCGGGAGCATGCCCATTTTTGAGTTTGTACATTGTTTTTTTGGCCAAAAAATGTTTTATATTTACAAATTTTAACAACTTTATACTGGCAAAAAGTTTATACTAAAAATATATATTTTACCAAAACATGAGTTTGTGTGTTTATAATATATAATAAAGTAAACAAAACACACTACAGATTCAGAGTGGTTTGGTATGTAATTATTTGCATGTTGCCTTTGGTTTCGGTTCTCCATGAGAACTGAATTCTGCGTAAATTAAAAAAAAGGTACACCTTTTAGTATTTCATTCAGGGAAGATTGAATTTAGCAATTAGGAATGTAAACCATACGTTTGGAGATAGAGAAGCACGTGTGTAGAAAGGTGTACACTAACCAGGGCCCTTACTTGGCCAACACTCACAAAAACACTCACAAAATACCAGAGATCAAACAAATAAATCAATTTCAAACTACATTTATTAAATCAAAAAATACAAATGTCAAAGAAATATACATCCCCCACAATTTGGGCAATGTTAAACTAAATAGAAAAAAATATAAGAAACATAAATTAAAATATTTGAAAACAAACATTAAGGTGGTGGCTCGGCAGGTGCGGAGGAACCCTGACACCCCATCTGAAATAGCAGCAAAACATTCTTCAGATAATGCAGCAGATTCTGTTCTTGTGGCGGCTGCTGCTGGTGTTGTGGCGGCGGCTGCTGCACCCGGGGTATTTTGTACTGCTCCTGGGGGTGTGAAGATGTGTGGGAAGGTGTGAGGGATTGTTTGGAGGGGCGGGGCACGGTGTAGGGATCACCGAGGAGGGACTGTGCTGGGTAAGAAGGGTAACGGCCTGGGGAGGAGTAAAGAGAGGAAGGTGTGGAGGAAATGGGGCTGGTTGTAAGGGGTAGTGTGGAACCTGATTTTAAATTGGTGGTGAAGGAGGCTTGCTGATTGAGGGGTGTTAAATTTGGAAGGGACTGTGAAGTGCTGGGAGTGGCTATAGGAGAAATTGTCCCCTCCCCAGCTGCCTGTCCAGTGGCCAACACTGGCATTACCCTCCCACTAACACGACCTGCGATGGCAGGCAGTTGTGCTGGTTGGGAGGGCTGTGCCAATGTGACATCTTCAGCTCCAAACAGGCGTGGGTGGATGGCCAGCACCTGAGTGTCGACATGTTACAGATCCTGTTGATGCTGGTCTGCACAGATGATCAGGCAGTCACACACATCCTGTTGAACCTGTATCAAAGCGTTGTGGCCAGTAATCAGGAGCTCATTCTGTCTTTGAATAGCCGCCTGATTATTGGCCAACATTGATACAGATTCCTGTATGAGCCCCAGCAACCGTACCAACTCACTAGATTCAGCAGCAGGCATTCTTGGGTCATTTTGGAGCCGATACTCAGCAAGCAGCATCTCGGCCACATCATGCAGAGATGGACGAGGTGGGGGAGTTGACATTCCAGCTGCATCCAATGCTGGCTAAAAGAAGAAGAAAATGACAAACCATCTTTATAAACCATCATTCTAAAAGAGTTAAGATTAGTTACACAACGTAAACACCCCAAGCAGACCTTAGAACAGTTGGATGTCCTAATAAGCACTTGCTCATTGTAATGTTATCCAAGCTAGCAACACTTCTGATAATGGGTACACATTATGTTTTTTTTCCTAAATTACAAAGTTTCTACATTAACCAGTTCCAAACTTGCCCTGGTCTGGTAGCTTAATTCTTGGATTTGAAAGTCTTACTACACCACTGACTTGCAACATTTAAGTAACTAGTCTAAAATATGGCCAAATAAATGCTCCATGACACCATAAAAAATACACACATGAACGTAGAAAATCAAAGGCTGCCAGGACTTTAAAGGTCCTGGATGTTTTTGAAACTTTTGGGGCCAGAGAAATTATACAATTCTTCCCTGACGTTCAGGATCGAAAATTCTTGTGCTGCTGGTGCAGCGTCAGAATGCCCCTGCCCAAATTTCACGCAGACAATGTAGGCCACATCCATCCAAAAAACATTGCTAACATTTTAATGGAACATTTCCACCTTGTTCACTTAGATCACATACCCCAGCATCAGAGGCAGAATCCTCACCAGCTCCTGGTCCAACTCCAGCTGCTCCTTCACAAGGGGCCTGATGTTCTTTTAAAAAAAAAAAAAAAAAAAAAAAAAAACGCAAGAAAAGGCGAAAGAACCTTATGCAGTAAGGATTTGTGGCCAATTTCAATCCTAGCTTCATGGATTAAGCATTGAGGGCAAACATTCTCAAGTGTTTGTCCGGGCTCATAGGACACTTGCTAGCACCCTCCCAAAGGCTAAGAAGGCATGGTCAGAATACAAAATCGGCCACCCATGAATGACGACAACGGTGTTTTTAAGGGTAGACATATTAAGGCCAACACTTTCTAAAGGAATGACATTTGCTTCATCTGGGTTACCAATAAGATTCTTAAAAATACACATTAGCAATACATACCAACACCTTCCTCCAGGCCTTGCTGCAGTGGGGGTGTTCGCTGCTGCCGATGATGTTCTTCTGTCAAGAGGACATAGCAATGTGAGCTCTCATTTTTAAAAGGAGAGACTAGTCTTTTACATTGTTTAGCACAGGACGATTTGGGACCTACCAGGAGTAGGCTCAACATTCACGTCAGCAGCCGTGAGTCCGTCCTGGTCACCGAGCTGCATGGGCTGCGGAGGTCAAAAAAGCAAGGGGGATTTCCAGCCACTACTTACCAACCAGCCAGTGACCAACTGAATTAACCTGTCTAACAGTATGTGTTAAAAGCAGGGGTTTAGTTTCACACATTTGCAAGTTTAAATCCTGTTTTGATGGTTGAGTCCTAAAAATAGCATGAAGCAGCACAAGATGAGGGTTACTCTAATCAAGGGGTAGACAACCTTTTTGGGCACAGTGTGCCAAAAAATGTTTTCAAAGAAATTGGGAGTGCCAGATACATAAAAAACTGTCAACTTCATATAAAGTAACTGCTGTACACCGCTTGAATAATAGTAAGAAATCAAGTGAGCTTTGCACCTTCACAAATCAGATCAGCCCCCAATTCCTGCACCTTCACACCTCAGATCAGCCCCTGGTAGGCTGGCGCTGGCAGCAACAATTTTATTCTAATCAGGATTTCTTCTGCAAATAGCCTGTTTGGCTGGCACTGGCAGCAATTTTATTCAAATCAGGATTTCTTCTGTAAATAGGCTGGCATCAGAGTCAGACAATTACCAAAACCAATGTCATCATGACACATGATCAAAAAATTTGTAAAAATAAGGTTTTCTTCTGCAAATAGGCCCTCTTCGTTACCAGTACCACCCCCTGAGGCCTGGCTGTGAAGCATTGATTGGCCACGCCACGGAGCTGGGCCATGTCTCAGTGACAGAATATATATATCTATCCATATACACGCCCAAAAAAAAAAAAAAAAAATAGTTTCCTGCATTTAAAGTGTATATATGTTTTTTTAACACCGCACTTACCCAGCCAGTACACCGCAATTAAAAAAAACACAAAAAGTTATATTATAATACATACATACACACACACATATTTAGTGTGTGTTTGTGGTACATTTAATACTGGCTTGGTAAGTGCAGTGTTAAAAAAATCTATATATATATATATATATATATATATATATATATATATATATATATATATACATATACACACACACACACACACACACACACACACAAATACATACACATATACACACACACACTTTAAATGTAGGACACTAGTAGGTTAGAGCCCATGAACTGTCCCTCTCACACAGTCTGATGCCATCACTCACTGTGTAAAAGAGACAATTACCAATCTCATACAGACACATCAAAAATTGTGTCAAAGGATTACTTTTGCAGTCAGTCTGGCATAGTCACTTACCTTGCAGGCCTTGGGTGGTGTCTGCGTTGCGACTGCAATCAATAACCTAGGAGCCACAGAGAAATATATATTTACTGCCTGCACACGTAGTAAAATTTCAAGCTCCCAGGGTCCCCATACGAGTACCTATCACATCAGGGTCCCCATCAACATATACCTTACATCAGATATCCCCATTGGAGTACCCCTTACATCAAGGTTCCCTTCAGAGTACCCCTTACATCAGGGTCCCCATCAGAGTACCCCTTACATCAGGGTCCCCATCAGAGTACCCCTTACATCAGGGTCCCCATCAGAGTACCCCTTACATCAGGGTCCCCATCAGAGTACCCCTTACATCAGGGTCCCCATCAGAGTACCCCTTACATCAAGGTCCCCATCAGAGTACCACTTACATCAGGGTCTCCATCAGAGTACTTCATATATTAGTGAATGCACTCTCAGAGACCTGGTGGGGGGCACAAGGACACAGCCCACCCCAGCACTCCTTTAGATCCAGGCCTGGTAGTAGTGAGCAACATAGTGACTACAGGATGTGCCATCAAACCAAGCTTTGCTCTCTTAGCAGTCATTCAAACTGCAAGAGGCCTCTGATGGCCAACACTAAATCTGGAAGGTAGGGCTGACACTCTAGTGCTGCATGGGGTGTGCAAGGGTGCGGATCTGGAACAAGCGAGATTATTGCAAAATGCATCGATCCATCATGCCAAATTCATTGCACCATACTGAAATGATATACTGTATGTGTGTTACCTACATACAACCATATATGGCAGTTGTTTTGAGTGTTTTTAATGATTTTTTTTACCTGTATAAAAGGGTTTTGGATACATTGACTTTTGATATATGTCCTCTTTGTGGCACATATAAAGTCCCTAATTTACTGCTTCCATTCTCAGTGTCTTTGGGGTTGGGGAAGAAATGCGTATGATTTCTTGTCCTGCTGTCACAAATTGTCATAGACACAGGAAGTAAGGTGACAGTTCCCAATAGTAATAAAAACCTGACAGGGGTATTAAACCATCAAACAAAGAGGTAAGGGTGTGCTGATTCTATTCTGACTTGTCCTCTGTTCTATGCTCCTGGATTTCTTATGTAATCATAAATGACACAAAGCATGTCTGCTGCTTCCAGCAATATCCATCTGTCATCTGGGACCAGAATGAGAACCACAAATCCCAGCGGTGTTGTGTCCTCTCTTTACCTTGTTGCAGGCCTTGGGTGCCGGACAGTGTCTGCGTGCGACTGCACTGTTCCCGCTTCCCGACATCTAGCTCCACCCCCTTCACAGTCACCTGACCCCTTCATTTCCACCCCTCGGTCCCCTCCTGAGCTACACTGGATGGCTGCGGAGCCGGCCGCAGTGAGCGGTGCTGGACTCAGCATCAGCCCGGCGGCTGCCAGTGCCTTAGGAGTGGGGAGTGGGGACAGTCACATACCCGGCCAGAAGAATATGCGGTAATGCGGCCCTCTCGTGGAATCCGCCACGGAGAGGCCAGCTTGGGACTCGGAGGGACACACACAAAGACAGTGACATGCGCCCAGAGGCCGCCCTCGGCCCACCGGGCATATGCCCGGTCTGCCCTATGGCCAGTCCGGGCCTGGTTCCGGCTACAAGGTTGCGCTACTTCTAGCGAGACTTTGTAGTCCAACTTGTTTGCGCTGCTTCTGGGGACTTCAGTGCGACTTCCCTCTATGAGGGACCGGTCGCACTGGAGTCGACAAAAAAGTAGTGCGAAACCCTTTTTTCAAGTCGCAGCAGTTAGAACGGACCTCATTATGTACAGTGGGTTTTGACTTGTTGTGCGACTTGACATGTGTCGAGTCGCACAGCAAGTCGCAATAGTGGAAATGGAGCCTCAGTGCGACTTCCCTCTATGAGGGACTAGTCGCATTGGAGTTGCCCAAACAGTAGTGCAAAACCCTTTCTTCAAGTCGCGGCAGTTAGAACGGACCTCATTGTAAACAATGGGTTGTGCGACTGACACGTGTCGGGTCGCACAGCAAGTCGCAATAGTGGAAACGGAGCCTTAGATGCTGCTGTTACACCCTTTCCCCGCCGGCTGGACTAAATAGCAATGGGAACATATTACTTTATCAGCAGGCACTGAATTTCTGTTGCCTGCTGTTTTTATATTCTTGGCTCCTCTGCTCCATAGGTGGTACTCATTATATAAACTGGCCATTCAATCAACACAGACACTTCCGGGTGTGGTTCGCCCTGCATCTTCCAAATGATTTGACATCCCTGGTGTTTCTTTGGATTCCCCTTTGGCCTTGGCTGTTGTGCTATTCAATAGAGGTAAGGAGGACTTACTGGAGGATTTCTTTAGCTATACTTTTCAAGTTGCTACATGTATATGTTAATCTGCAGATTTATACTTTCTATATCCACCCCAGTGTGTGTTCCTCCTTACATTTCTATGTGGAACTACACAGCTGAATCTTCAATTGCTTAGGTTTGCCCAGACTACTATGGTCTTTACTTTATATACTGTTTGGTGCATACCAGTATATATTCACTTATATGCTCAAATATATGGTCTCACTATGCATCGGTATATATTTATGCAAATCTTTTTTGCATTACCATCTGTATGTTTTGCTCTCACCATATACATACATACATTTATACCCACTATAGACTGCAACATACCATAAATATATTGCATATATGTGATCTATATGCACTACCACATATAGAATCTCCACTTTTCAATATTCCCCCCCCCCCTTTTTTCTCCACCTTTTTTCTTTTTTTAGTTTAGCACACATTAACATCTCTGGCCTGGTGTCTTGCCTGCCTTCCCTTTGTGGTCTCATTGACCTCTTGTGTGTGCCTCCCCCCTTGCTGCGTTTGGGATCATGATGTACCACCTCCAAAACCTTCCAGAGACCGGACCTGTGTACATAGCCCGAAATTAAAAACCTATGTCTAATTGACCTAAACATCACCATGTAAGTAACCATATGCATTAGCAAAGCCTGTGATATATGTAAAGCCTCTGTGAATATTGTTTATGCACTATATATTTTTGCCTTTCGGTTTTGTCTTACTAGAGGTACTATATACTCCACACAATAATGTACAACACCCCTGAAGACGGATAACCTCCAGAAAGGCGTCGCGTGTATCTATCCCTACGGCATTTGTCGGTTTTGCTATTATGTACCCTATTTATATGATGTGGTCATTTTTGGATTAGCCACCCTATGGTTTTGTCTTTACATGATATATATATATACACACACACACACACACACACACACACACACACACACACACACACACACACACACACACGTTCTTTTATTGTCTTTGTAATAAAATTTATATATTTTTTTTATATAAAAACTATCACAATTTTTTCACTGCTACTTTAGCAGCAAATGATTGTCTAAGACCTTAAAAAGTCCCATTGGGGGTTCTCCTAGGGCCTTTTTTGTTTTGGGATGCGGTCTTAACCATTACCTACCCATTTCACCAATCAATCCCCTTCTATAAGCCTGGACCAGGACCCGGCTCTGCCCGTGGGAGAACTGGGGAAGCCGGGAGGCTGTGGACACGCTGCTTCTCTTCGAAGGGCCCTCTCCAGGGTTGGGAGGAGAAGCAGCATGTCCACTTGGTGTGGATACAACCCCCCAGGCTTCCTCCTCTGGGCTGGAGAAGGTTAACTCCCTTCTGGAGACAGCTGGAGCCTCCCTCACACCCGAGCCAGACGACAATGTGCCCCCCCTAGCTGCTACCCTTCCACTCCTCCTACCTCGGGGTGGGGCCATGTGAGAACCAGGTGGGCAGTTAGTCTGGCTGTCTAGCAGCAGCAAATACCCTCAAGGCCACAATCTGCAAAAAAAAAAAAAAAAAAAAAGGAAAGAGTAAAAACCATAAGTTGCAGAATGCGAAATACTACAGTATAATTTGTGAACAATTCGAGAACACACTTACCAAAGCTAGCCACTGATTGAGTGCAAAGCTGCTTTGGTGGCGGTGGTGATGCCAAAAGGAGGCTGCAATGAAAACGCATCTGCAAGGCCACTGCACGTTGGCCCAACAAACACTTACCAAAGGTAACTCTGTAGTGGCGTGGTTGGTGGTGATGCCAAAAGGAGGCTGCAAAGAAAATCCAAACACGAGAAAACGCATCTGCAAGGCCACTGCACATTGGCCCAACAAACACTTACCAAAGGTAACTCTGTAGTGGCGTGGGTGGTGGTGATGCCAAAAGAAGGCTGCAAAGAAAATCCAAACACAAGAAAAATGCATCTGCAAGGCCACTGCACGTTGGCCCAACAAACACTTACCAAAGGTAACTCTGTAGTGGCGTGAATGGTGGTGGTGATGCCAAAAGGAGGCTGCAAAGAAAATCCAAACACGAGAAAACGCATCTGCAAGGCCACTGCACATTGGCCCAACAAACACTTACCAAAGGTAACTCTGTAGTGGCGTGGGTGGTGGTGATGCCAAAAGAAGGCTGCAAAGAAAATCCAAACACAAGAAAAATGCATCTGCAAGGCCACTGCACGTTGGCCCAACAAACACTTACCAAAGGTAACTCTGTAGTGGCGTGAATGGTGGTGGTGATGCCAAAAGGAGGCTGCAAAGAAAATCCAAACACAAGAAAAACGCATCTGCAAGGCCACTGCACGTTGGCCCAACAAACACTTACCAAAGGTAACTCTGTAGTGGCGTGAATGGTGGTGGTGATGCCAAAAGAAGGCTGCAAAGAAAATCCAAACACGAGAAAACGCATCTGCAAGGCCACTGCACGTGGGCCCAACAAACACTTACCAAAGGTAACTCTGTAGTGGTGTGGTAGTGGCAGCAGATAAAGACTAAAGGAGGCTGCAAAGCTAAAACAAACATGAGAAAACGCATGAGCTAAATCCCTGCACATGAGGGAAAATAACACTTCCCAAGAAAGCAAAAAAGGGCCTTTTCCTGTGGGGAAGGTGAGGGACACAGCCCAAATATAGACTGCAAAGATAAAACAAACATGAGAAAACGTATGGGAAAACATGCACATGGGGGCAACTGACAATGACTAAAATACACTTGAGGGGTTTCCGAGGTATTGGGGGTGGGAAAGGATTCACCATAGACAATTGAAGCACCCCCAAGATAAGTAAAATGTGCGAGAGAGATACAATTGTCTTACCTAAAGATAAGAGAGGTTCTCTGTCTTGCTGGCTCACACAGCCTTTCTTGCTCTGGCATATAACATCCAGCAGCCATCTTAGCCATGTGCTCATTTTATAACAGGCTCAGGCTGTGGCAATTAGCATGTGTGTGTATATATACCTGTGCAGGTGCACCAGCTAAATCCTGTGCTCAAAATGGAAGCTATACAGGAAGATAGACAGCCAATGTTGGAAACAGCGCTCCTGGTATTTATTGGTGCTCTGTTTGAGGAGGCCATGGCACAGGAGGCAGCAGCAGGTGGGGCAGCACCTGAGGGCGCAGCTGGGGAAGCAGCAGCACCTCCAGTCCCTGTGCGCTTACTGCGCCAGCCACGAATATTTGCTCCACGGCTATATTTGGACAATATGCAGGATTCGGATATCAGGAGGAAGTTCCGCCTAGAGCGGGAAGCAGTTCTACACCTCTACCAGCTCATAGAGGACAAAATTGCACCTGACACACAGCGCGGCCATGCGGTACCCGGCATGGTCAGGTTGCTGGTGACTTTGTACATATTAGGGCATGGCAGCTTCCAAGCCACTTCTGGAACTATAATGGGCATTAGCCAGGCCACGGTTTCCAGGGTGTTCATGTTGGTGATTGATGCCATTCTGGAGATTGTGCCCCAATTTATCCACTGGCCACAGAATGAAAACGAGTGGAATGATGTTAAGGTGGGTTTCTCCCAGCGTGCCCAGATGCCCCAAATACTAGGGGCAATAGATTGCACGCACGTTGCCATCAGGCCACCGAGGAGCCACGAGATGGACTATCGCAACCGCAAGCAGTACCACTCCCTGAACATCCAATTGGTGTGTGACGCAAGACAGCGCATAATGAGTGCCAACACTGGTCACCCAGGGTCGTGCCATGATTCCATGATTTTAGAAGAAAGTGTGCTATACCGGATGTTTGAAAGTGGTGAAATGCCCCAAGGGTGGCTTATTGGTAAAGTATTATTTTCGGGCAACAACATAAACTCTAAGATTACATACAGACATGTTTTTTTACATTAGTGTTTAGAGAGGTATAGACAGATTAATAACCAACATATGTGTACACCCTGCTTAACCACTTTCCAACCGGGCCATAGCCGAAATACGGCTACGGCGCGGTCGTCTAGTTCTGGGAGGGCGTACATGGATGTCCTCCCAGAATAGCGTACACGGGAGTGTCCGTGCTCGCCGGGTCCCGGGGACCCAACGCATCACGGATCGCACGGCCAATGAGAGCGGTCTTTTACCATGTGTTCGCTCCGTCATTTCTCTCCTCTCCTCGCACGCTGTACATAGCAATCGGTACAGCGTGAGAGGAGAGAAACTGCAGCTGCACGCCTCCTCTGCCTCTGTGCCCCATCCATGCATCATTCATGCCTCATCCGTGCCCGCCCATGCCTCATCCGTGCCCGCCCATGCCACATCCGTGCCCGCCCATACATCAGTGCTCATCTGTGCCATGTCAGTGCTCATCCGTGCCACATTCGTGCCATGTCAGTGCTTATCCATGCCACACCCATGCCACTTCTGTGCTCATACGTGCCACGTCAGTGGTCATCAGTGTCCCATCCATGCCAAGTCAGTGCTCATCTGTGCCACATCCATGCCACGTCAGTGCTCATCTGTGCCTCATCCATGCCACGTCAGTGCCACATCAATGCCACGTCAGTGCTCATCCGTGCCACATCCGTGCCATGTCAGTGCTCATCTGTGTCACATCCATGCCACGTCAGGGTGCTCATCTGTGCCTCATCCATGCAATGTCAGTGCTCATCCGTGCCACATCCATGCCACGTCAGGGCTAATCCATGCCATGTCAGTGCTCATCAGTGCCACATCCATGCCACGTCAGTGCCACTACAATGCTTATCAGTGCCCTACAGTGCCTCACAAAAATGTAATGGGAAGTCAGGAAATGACGGTGCTCCTTGCATGTTGGGCCTCTGTATTTGGTCAGGCTGTGGAAAAGTTTCACATATGTGGTATCGCCATACTCAGGAGGAGTAGCAGAATGTATTTTGGGGTGTCTTTTTTTTTTTTTCTATGTGTAAGAAAAGTCTTATAAATGGACAACTTTGTGTAAAAAAAAAAAAAAAAAATGCGTTTTGGTTTTCTTTCCACATTTTCCAAAAACTTGTGGAAAAAAATGACATGTTCAAAAGACTCATTATGCCTCCTAGATTATGTGTTGGGGTGTTTTATTTCCAAAATGTGGTCATTTTGTGGGCGTTTCAATTGTCCTGGTGCTCCAGGACATTCAAAAGTGTGATGGGTCGTCAGAAAATGATATGTGTAATTATTGCTTCTAGAACGCCTGACGGTGCTACTTCAATGTTGGGCCTCTGTATGTGGTCAGGCTGTGGAAAAGTCTCTCACATGTGGTATCGCCATACTCAGGAGGAGTAGCAGAATGTATTTTGGGGTGTAGTTGCAAGTATGCCTGTACAGTGTGTGAGAAATAACTTCGTAATATGACAATTTTTTAAAAAAATCTTCATTTTGCAAAGAATTGTGGGAAAAAATTACAACTTCAAAAAACTCACCATGCCTCTTACTAAATACCCTGGAATGTCTACTTTCCAAAAAGGGGTCATTTGGGGGGTATTTGTACTGTTCTGACATTTCAGGGTCTCAAGAAATTAGATAGGCCGTCAGTACATCAGGTCTGCTCAATTTTCAATGATTGGTACCATAGCTTGTAGACTCTATAGCCTTCACAAAGACCAAATAATATATACTTATTTGGGTTATTTATGCTAAAGGTATGTAGCAGTATAAATTTTGGCCAAAACTTATGAAGAAAAATGACTAAATTTGCAAAATTTAAAACCGAAACGAAGAAAATTGCATTTTTTTTTTACAAAATTTTTGGTCTTTTTTCATTTATAGCGCAAAAAATAAAAAACCCAATTATGATTAAATACCACCAAAAGAAAGATCTGTTAAAGGACAAAAATGTCATATGGGGACAGTGTTGCATGACTGAGTAATTGTCATTCAAAATGTGAGAGCACTGAAAGCTGAAAATTGGTCTGGTTGGGAAGGGGGTTTAAGTGCCCAGTGGGTAAGTGGTTAAACCCAAGCCTACATAATGTATCCGTTATGAGTTGGCAGGCTGGTTGCACAAAACCAGATCCTCATCTGCTTGTATGTAACCAGCCTACCACCAGCTCACAACTGAAACATTTCAGAAGTTGTCCTAAAGTCAAATTAAGGTGGTTACCCAATCTGTAAATGCTGTCCTAACGCCTCACAAGCAAAACACAAAAGTTATTCCAATGGTATTGATATATCCACAAAGTCCTTTTCATAAGTGAGTCAATATTTGTTGGCTCAATATAGTGTAAGATATCTTCCAGAAGTAATGCCTATGCTAATCTAAGTTGAAACAATTAGCCCGAAAGGTGGGACTTTAATTGAAAGTCCCACCTTTTGGTCTCCTTTTTTCCACTTAGGTCTATTATTGCCTAAATCCCTAATCTATTTCATATGTCAGATCACTTTTTGCTATTATGCTAATATAAGCACACGCCTAGACACACAGATGAGCAGGTTGTGGCCAAAAATTCATCATTGTCTCCCATTTTGATGACAGTCATCTAAAGTCACATGATATGAACTAATGTATATATTTTTTTCTTTTCAGGGGATGCTGGTTACCCGCAGCTGACGTGGCTGATGGCTCCAATCAGGCACCCCTTGGGCCAACCACAACATAATTACAACAGGGCCTTGCAGAGAAGCCGGGGCATCATTGAGTTGACCATAGGTCTTCTCAAATCCCGGTTTCTTTGCTTGGCCCGGCCCGGGGGGGAAATCCTGTACTCTCCTCCAAAGGCTTCCAGGATCATCCTGGCGTGCTGTGTTTTACACAACATGTGCATTGCCCGGGATGAATCCTGGGAGCTGACGGAGGAGAGGGAGCCAGAGGTCCGTCAGCTGGCGGCCCCCAGGTGGCGGAGCACCGCTGCAGGGATGGCCACCCGTAATGGACTGATCGCTAGCCACTTTACATGTAAGTACTGGAACCGCTCGAGATACAGAATGTGTAGTAACTTGTAACTTTGCAGAGTTGACACTCACGGGGAGACAGATTGCAATTAACATCTGCCAATTACACTTGCCAATCTAGATAACGTGTAGTCAACATTCCTAAAATGTGTTACTTGAGCAAGAACACGAACCTCAAATCGAAAACATGTTGGTATTTGGAATAGTGGAGAGGGATGAGAAGACCTGGCAGGTGTTTAGTTGTGTCTGTGCCACCTGTGTAGTTATTGTCAACATGAAAGCCTGCTTGGTATCTTATGGTGTATATATTTTTCAGAATCTGGACATCTTGGATTGGAATCATGGCATTTACCCTGAGAAACCTGTGGTGATGGGCTGTCTTGCGTCACAGGTGTGTATTCAAATGTTTGCAGAAATGATTTCTGGTTAGTGTAAGATGTGTGAAAATGTGTAATTTCCCTCCTGACGTAGAAATAAACTAAAAAATCAAGCGAGCGTGCACTAAGATGTGATTGTCATGATGAACTGGCTTATCCTTTGATGTAATTTTCCAGGAGTGGTACTGCTTGTGGTTGTAGCTGGTAGAAACCCACCTTCATGGATTCCACTCATCTTCGTTTGTGGTCAGTGGATATTTTTGGAGGCACAAGCCCAGAACTGGCCTCGATCACCAACATGAACACCCTGGAACTTCGGAAGTGGCTTGGAAGCTGAACAGCAACCTGGCCATGCCTGTCCTCTATGAGCTGGTAGAGGTGCAGAATTGCTTCTCGACTCTGCATGAACTTCCTCAAGATATCCGAATCCTGCATCTTTTCCTAATGTAGCCATGGAGCAAAGATCGTGGGCTGGCGCAGTAAAGGCACAGGGACTGGAAACTGAAAATATGACCTTGCTGCATCCCTCCTTATGCTGTAAATAAAAACAAATACATTTGCAAATGAACATGTATTTTGTATTTTTTGGGGACTTCAGACTTAAGCTGCCAATGCCGGGGCTTTGCACCTTGCATGTTGCTTGTACTGGTGATGTGAGGGGTTTGAATCTAGGGTAGGGATTTGGACAGTGTTGTGTTGAGGTGTGAGGCAAAGTGTAGTGTTGGACTATGAGGGGCTGTGTTGGTAAAATATGTAGAGGGTCCAATACCAGACACATATATGCTTGGTGTTCATCAAATTCAACAACCATGGTAAATGTGTAAATGATTGCAGCTCAAGAAAAATATGACCACACTCATAGACTTTAAAATTGGGTTTGTTCCATTAGTGTTCTGTATATTTATCTAGGGCTCCCCCCCCCCCCCCCAAAAAAAAAAAAAAAAGCTTGATGGGGAAAATACATCCAAGTATTGTCATTTGAAACCATGACCTTGTTAACTGTAGTTAAGTTGCAAAGCAGTTAGCTATTCTGCAGAATGGAGCTGTTTTGTGAAGAGACTAAAGCCCCGTACACACGTACCGATCGTTGGCCGAACGATTGGCCGTCTTTTGTCCAGGGCTGTCGTGTCTGAAAACTGCAAAAGACTGCACACGAATTTTGACGGCCAACAACAGCCGACTGCAGAAGTGATGTCATGTGATGGTTAACTTTCCTTGTCTTTTTCTTTTCTGAGCATGCCCAGTCTTGCAAATCTGCTGTCTGTCGGACGAAATCTGTACTGACTGGCGAACAATCGGCCGTTCTGGTGTCGGCATACAAAAATTTTAATGCTTGCACGACAGATTCTGTTCGGCCGAAAGTGCGCTGTCGGAAGCATCATACTAACAAGCCGAAAATTGGCTGATCGTTCGGCGGCCGACAATCGGTACGTGTGTACGGGCCTTTAGTGGCTTAAGGCTCAAATGCACATATAGCTAAGGTACTGAACATTGTAGTCTAGGAAGAAGACCATTGAAAAAGTGTGAAGTTTTAATGTGGACCTCAAGTGGTGTAGTGGTTAGAGTGGTTTGCTCTGCACCGTGCAACCATGAGTTCAAATCCAGACAAGATGAGATAATGAAATAGCTGTACATGATGTGACTTTGCAAGCGCTTCACAGGGTATGTGCCATCATGTTATCTGCATGTACTTGTAGTAAGTTTTGGAGCCATAAAAATGATCCAATCTGTCAGTTTTAAAAAAAAAAAAAATCTCTCCCCAACACAACGTAGGTGGAGATGGTCAGACTAGAACCTAAGGCAGAGTGAGATACATGTATCCGAGGATATGTGCAAGATACCACTAGACCATGGTGCTGTGTGTGAGTGCTGCATTCACATTTACATAAGTATGAGAATTTGAAAAGCCGCGATCGCAATTCAGCCAACATCAACGCCCCTGAAGGCGGAATTCACTGTTGCTGTAACGCTGTCCAGTTCGCCACAGCGGGAGTTAATTTGAACGTGGCGAGAAAAAAAAAAAAAGCCAAAGCAGCGTTAAGCTAGAGGTTTAATGAATTAGGCCCTTAGTGACACTTTTGACACTTTTTTGGGGACCAGTGACACTAATACAGTGATCAGTGTTAAAAAATATACACTGTCACTGTACTAATGACACTGGTTGGGAAGGGGTTAATATCAGGGGCGATCAAAGGGTTAAATGTGTGCCTAGCCAGTGTTTGAGTGTAGTGTGGGGGGAGGTGCTTTTACTAGTGGAATGCATGGATCCATGTCCCTGCTTAAGTGCCGGTTTACACTATTGCGTTCATAGACATTGCATATGATTCGGAGCGCACTGCGATGTCTGTGCAGTGCGAATTCAGCCATACAGTTTGTATGGCTGAATTCGCACCACAATCACATTGAACTCGCACAGGACCCCTTTTTTTGGCCCGCTGCAGAATCGGGTGCGATCCGATTCCTGTGCGAACTGTCAGATCCCACTGCGATATGCGATCTGATCTGGGGGTGTGCTTAACCCAGAATTGACACCCCCCCATCGTATTGCATATGGCAGTGTGAACTGCCTGGGCTGCGGATCCGATGCGGGAACACGCAGATATATTCGCAGTGTTCCTGCATCGCATCAGTGTGAACTGGCACTTAGGCCTCCTGTTTTGAGCATCTCGCAGCTTGAAAAACCTCAGTACAGCTTTTATTTTTTCTGAGCTAAAATACGGCCCATTAATTGTAATGTTCCTGTGCACACAGGCGCGTAAACAAGCGCTGTGCATTCTTCAGTAAAAACAAAATAGAAAAATCTGCATTTTTGGTCAGTAATTTAAGCCTCAATGCACGCAAATACACATGAATACGCGCAAATACATACAAAAAAAAGTAGATGCTCAAACAGGAGTATTGTGTGTAAGAGGCCTTACAGGAACACAGGATCAATGCCTTCTGCACTGACAGAACGGCAATCTTGTTTACACAGTCAGACCGAACGATCAGTGGGAGTCGGTGGACATGGAACAAGGGGGACCCGCTGATCGGCTCCTGCTGTGTAAAATCGCTGTGTGGGAGTGAGCTGCCCCGATGGGCACTTGCGCCCGATACCTAAGAAGTGCAGGATCACGTATATTTATATACGTGATCCTGCACAGCCACACTATAGCAGTGAAACTTCTATAGGGCGGCCGGGAACGGGTAAAAAGCCTACCTAAAGTAACACATGGGGGCGCCAGTTAAGCGCAGCATCAATGTGTTTATATTAAAATCAAAAAGCCAAATTTCAACTCACAGAAACATAACATCAAAGAGCTTATCTGCAACCATGCCACTGGAAGAGCCGCTTGTGACAGCAAATAGGGTGTTGTCAGTGTCAAGTCCAATGCTCCAGGAAGTGAGGAAAGACACAGGACAGGATGTGACGTCACTCCGGGGGGCGACTGGTTGCTATGGTAACGTGTCTCCAAACTCCTATTAGCTCCTTTCTCTTGGGTTAAAGAAGGAGCCAATAGGAGTTCCAAAATGCATTGCCATAGCAACCATCCCACCCCCGGGCTTGGCGCATGCTCTGAAACGTGTCGTGTCACCCTTTGCTCCGGTGACGTCACGTGGCGTACGCTGCGCTCCAACCTGGTCCCTGGACATCAGCTGAACCCGGAAGACGCCCGGCCGGCCTTTCCCGTCTACCGGTTCCACCTCATCGGCTGCTTACATCCATCTTTCCGAGACAACTGGACTTTACAGCCTCCCTCCACGGACCACCGGAGCCATTACAAGCCATTGATACCACACTTTTTATGTGAGTTACTACATTCTGTGCTTCCATTGTTATCAATAAATACTGCACTTAGAGGCGCTCTGTGTGTTCTATCTGCTACGTGGGGTGGTCCGGAAGCGGTTAAAATTCAACTCCAGGAGATCAGAATATTCCTCCTCGAAGTGGGGCCACACACACTGCAACATTAATTGTTTGTTTATTTCTAGGAGACTTGTTCAAGTAAATTTACTTACTTATCCCCGGTTCACACTTATGCGATGCGGGAAGACTGCGAATTCGCAGCCTGTTCCCGCATCGCAAACGCACCCCCGGCAGTTCACACTGCCATATGCGATACGCTGGGGGTGTCAATGAAATCTTAACGACACCCCCAGTTTGATCGCATATCGCAGTGCGATCTGACAGTTCGCACAGGATCGGATCGCACAAGTGTGAACCGCTGTGCGATCCGATCCTGATGCGGCTGCAAAAAAGGGTCCTGTGCGTGTTTGCTGTGGGTGCGGTGCGAATTTAGCCATACAAAGTGTATGGCTAAATTCGCACCGCACAGCCGATCGCATGTAATGAAGGAGCAGTGCGCTCCGACATTACATGCGATCGCCGCAGCCGCATGAACGTGAACCGGCTCTTAATCCTCCGATCCCCCTGTGGTGCTAGACTGGCCCCACGGCATCCTCTTCCCCCATACTCCAGTGTCTAAGGTCCTGACATCATCATTACCAATGCAGGATCCATTGCGTGATGACACCGAAGGACAGTCCACTCTGGGGCATCTGCCAGGAAAGCAGAGGATCTGGTAAGTCAAAGTGCTTCTCCTCTCCCCTAGAATAAATGAGTAGTCAACCCTTGCAGTGCTGGTGTCGGGGTTGGGTTTTGAGCTTTTTTTAAAAAAAAGTCCCATATTAACCACTTTAAGACCGGGCCTATTTTTGACACTTGGCTTTTACAAGCTAAAATCTGTTTTTTTTTTTTTTTTGCTAGAAAACTACTTAGAACCCCCAAACATTATATATATATATATTTTTTTTAGCAGCAGAAACCCTAGAGAATAAAATGGAGATCATTGCAATATTTTTTATCCCACCGTATTTGCGCAGCGGTCTTCCAAATGCAATCTTTTTGGAAAAAAAATCACCTTTTTGAATTAAAAAATAAGAAACCAGTAAGGTTAGCCCCGTTTTTTTCCATAATGTGAAAGATAAATGTTACGTCGAGTAAATAGATACCCAACATGTCATGCTTGAAAATTGCGCACGCTCGCGGAATAGCGACACACTTTGGTACTTAAAAATCCCATAGGCGACACTTTTAAAATTTCTACCAGCTTAGAGTTATAGAGGAGGTCTCAAATTATTGCTCTCGCTCTAACGATCGCGGCGATACCTCACATGTGTGGTTTGAACACCGTTTACATATGTGGGCGCGACTTCTGTATGCGTGAGCTTCTGCGCGTGAGCTAACAGGGACAGGGCGCTTTAATTTTTTTTTTTTTTGTCCTATTTATTTTATTCATTTTTTATTTTTACACCGTTTAAAAAAAAAAAAAAATTGATCATTTTTATTCCTATCACAAGGAATGTAAACATCCCTTGTAATAGAAAAATGCATGACAGGTCCTCTTCATTGTGAGATCTGGGGTCAAAAAGACCTCACACCTCACAACTACACTAAAAAAGGACCATAGAGTCGAGTGGGGGCCATCTTGCCCTCACTCGACTTCCTGTCTCAGAGGATCCGGGACCGGATAGTTTTCCTCGCTGTCGGCGGGTCCGGTAAGCGAGGAAAACGGCCGGGACACGGTGGGAGGGGCACCCCTTCCGCCACACCCTAAGGGTTATCCCGTGGCGAATCCGCCACTGGGACCACCCTTATGTGAAAGCCGATCGCCCACCGTTTAAAAAAAAAAAAAAAAATTATTAAAAATAAAATAAATATTTAAAAATTAAAAATATTTAGCGTCAAAGGACCAACGTAAATAGGCGGTCGGCAAGTGGTTAATGAAATGAATACAAATCTGACAAGGGTTCTAACCCCATCACCATTATATCCAAGTAAAAAAATAAAAGTTTTTCCTTTAGATAAACTTTAAATTCCGGTTCACACTGTCTATGCGGATCTAAAAAGCATGGATTCCCATGTCATCTAAAAAAGCATTATTTCCAATGAAGGCTGTTCACATACTGTATATGTGGGTGCACATTTGATTTGGTTCAAAAAAGGGTTCCTGTGCCAATTTAAGCTCCATAGACTGCGGTACCGCAGTATAATTGCAGTCCAGTGCTCACATCACTGCGATTTTTTTTTTTTTTCTTTTTTTCTGCCTAATTTTTAGAAATAAAATTGCAGATGCTACCACTCCTCTCATAAATTCACACTAAAGCCCCGTACACACGTACCGATGGTCGGCTTACAAATGTTCCTCTTTTCTCCCCGGGATGTCGGTGTCTGCTGAAAAGTGCAAAGACAGCACAAGGACAGCACAAGAATTTTGTCCGCCGACTGCAGAAGTGATGTCATGTAATGGTTAACTTTCCCTGTGTTTTCTATTTTCTGAGCATGCCCAGTCTTGCAAATCTGCGGTCTGTCGGCCGAATTCTGTACTGACAGGCGAACAATCGTCCGTTCTGGTGTCGGCATACAAATATTTTCATGTTTGCACGAAAGACTTTTGTCCGCGGATTGTGCGCAGACATCTGTCGGAGGCACCATACTAACACGCGTACAATCGGCAGATCCTTCGTCCACCGACGTTTGTATGCCGACGATCGGTACGTGTGTACGGGCCTTAAGGCTACGTTCTCATCTAGGCGTTGCTATTTTATAGGCGTTTTTCAGGCATTTTCCAGGCGTTTTTATCTGTGTTTTTTGCAGGTGTTTGGAGGAAGGCATTGACATCTAACAAAAACGCCTGTAATCTGCCCAAAAAAGAAGCTCATGTACTTTTTGGAGCGTCGGGCGTTTTGCTCAAGGTGTCGGAACGCTCAGATGTGAACAGGGGGCATTGAAAATGAATAGGATTTGTCTTGTTGGGCGTTTTTTGAGTTGATCCTTAGAGCTGAAAAACGCCCCAAGATGTGAACGTAGCCTAAATTCGCATTATAGTCGCACATGGCAAGCAGAAATTGCAATGGCAATTTGCACTGTAGACCCGTTGAATTTGCTCCGAATTCGCAGCGCATATGTGTGAACCGGTACTTAACCTGTGTGATCCCGGCCCCTTATCCCAGCCCCTTACCAATGACAGCTGATCACGTAATTTAAACAGAAGTCGGTAATCTGCTTTTTTTTTTACCCTTACGCTGACAGGAGAAAAAAAAAGTTGATTACCGACTTGTGTAAATAGGACATGAGTTTCGCACATGGAGAGTCACTGCAGCCTCATCAGTGCCCACCAGTGCCCATAAGTACTGCTAAGCAGTGCCGACCAGTGCCACCGATCAGTGCCCATCAGTTCCTCATCATCTGTGCCAGCTACCAGTGCCACCTATGGTATGCCCACCAGTGCTGCCCATCTGTGCCACCTACCAGTGCCCACCAGTGCCCATAAGTACTGCTAAGCAGTGCCGACCAGTGCCACCGATCAGTGCCCACCAGTGCTGCCCATCAGTGCCCATCAGTTCCTCATCATCTGTGCCAGCTACCAGTGCCACCTATGGTGTGCCCACCAGTACTGCCAATCAGTGCCCCATCATCTGTGCTACCTACCAGTGCCCACCAGTGCCTATAAGTACTGCTAAGCAGTGCCGACCAGTGCCACCGATCAGTGCCCACCAGTGCTGCTCATCAGTGCCTATCAGTGCCCCATCATCTGTGCCACCTACCAGTGCTGCCTATCAGTGTCACCTACCAGTGCCCATCAGTGTCTCCTATCAGTGCACTACAGTGCTGCCTCATCAGTGGCTCCTGATCAGTGCCCACCAGTTCCGCCTCATTAGTGCCCATCAGTGCCACCTATCAGAGCCCACCAGTGCAGCCTCATTAGCGCACATCAATGAAGGAAAAAAGGAAGGAAAAACGAAGAAGGAAAAATTACCTTTTTTTTTTTTAAATGTCATATGGGTACAGTGTAGCATGACTGTGCAATTGTCATTCAAAGAGCGACAGCTCTGAAAGCTGAGAATTGGCCTGGGCAGGAAGGGGGTTTAAGTAAACAAGTGGTTAACAAATCAGAACACTGAAAGATTATTTTGAGAACATTTAGTAAGTGCCAGTTTTCCTCCCATAAAAGTAGCAGCTAAACAAAATGTTACTTTCATTACGCCCGGCTGCACCTGCTTGCTGTACGGATAATAAATGTATTCACCACGGTCCCATCTCCACGGACTTGGAACCGTCTGTGCTGTGCGAATGTCTATAGTACATGCGGAGCGGAGATCCACTTTACTCATCCACAGAGCTAATATATTCTATATAAATACATATCAGTCTCTGCACCACAAGAGCTTACTCTCTAATGTCTCCCCACAGCCACATACTAATATTATTATTATTATTTTTATTATTATTATTATACGTTTATCTATTAAAATACTAAAAGTGCAGCTCTTAACCAGTTCTGGACCCAGAAGATTTCGCCCTTTAATGACCAGGCCATTTTTTTGGGATTCGGCACTGCATTATTTTCACTAACAATTGCGCGGTCGTGCGACGCTTTACCCTAATAAAATTGATGTGCTTTTTTTTCCCCCCACAAACAGAGCTTTCTTTTGGTGGTATTTGATCACCTGTGCGATTCGTGTAATTCGTGTTTTTTTTTGTAATGTTATTTTACTATATAAATCATTAAAAATGAAATATTTTTGTGTTTTCCATAGCTCTTGCTATGTCTCTTAGTATCTTTTATGTGTTTAAATGAGTTTCTATTGTTTTAAAAGTGTGTTTAAAGACCTTAAAATGCTTTTACACGTACAGTGACAGTAAAATAAACATGCCTACAATGCATTTTAATAGGGTTTTTCTATTTTGCTGATTTTCACTTTTCGCGGCTGGGTCTTTTCGCGCAATGGAGGCGGGTTTACTGTAAAATGTTTTCATCATTTTAGGCCAATTTGTATTCTGCTACATATCGTATTTTGATTGGTTTGCGCAAAAGTCATCGCATCTACAAACTAGGGGAAAGATTTATGTCATTTTTATTTATTTATTCATTAGTAATGGCGGCGATCTGCGATTTTTTTTAGTGGGACTGCAACGTTGCGGCGGACAGATCGGACCCCTAACTGACATTTTTGAAATTTTGTGGGGGACCAGCGCCATTTCTACAGTAATCAGTGTTAAAAATATGCACTGTTACTGTAATAATGACACTGGCAGGGAAGGGGTTAACTCAGGGGCTATCAAAGGGTTAAGTGTGAGCCTAAGGGAGTGTTTTCTAACTGTGAGGGGGATGGGCTTGTGAAATCAACACAGAGACCTGTGATCCTATATAGGAGGAGCCCACATTGTCTATGTAACCAGGGATGGAGGCACCTTGCCTACAGGCTGGTGCTTCATTTAAAGTCCCACCATGCGTTTTTGGTGGATGCAGTCTGATTTGACCCCAGTTTTGTCATATACAGGGATGGAGACCATTGCATGACCTGCTTGTCTCATGTAAAGTCCCAAATATTGTATGAAATTAGGGATGGAGGCACTGTGCTATACAGGCAAACTGCCTCATATAAAGTCCCAATCTGTGTTTTACACTGCATCCACCAAGGGATTGGAGGTGTATGCTTCTCAGCTGGTCGTTTTCAGTTTGTACCATCTTAAGAACATTGCTATTAGAGTTTTGAGATACCAGACCAGTCATGGATTGGGGTGGGTTGGGGGAGGTTTGGGCTGCTCCCTCCCGGCTGCCTCCTATCCATCCATTAGCAGCCATGTGCTCCCAGAGTGGAGACACGTCAAATTTAAAAGTGTTAGGACTGCAGGTAAAACAGGGTGCCGTGTCGTGGCTCTGCAGCTTACACATGCGTTTGCAAATGCGTGTCAACTAAACCCCTGTTCTTTATTTATATTATGAGACAGGTCTACTTGGTTGGTGGCAGACTGGAGGGTGAGTACATCAGACTGGGGGCTGGCTGGTTTCCATGCACCTCTCTTAATCCTTTTCAATTTGTTTTTTTAAGGATAGAGGACATGGCTGTAACAAGAAGGGGTAGAGAGCGCATGTTACAAGGAGCAAGAGCTGATAGGGTAAATTAGGTCACCTGCAGTCTATGTGGTGTATATCTCAGCCTTTCCTTTGTTATTTCACTTTGTGCAATCTCTTAAGTGCAGAATCAGAAGTGCGTCCACTTATAGAAATCGCCCCACTTTGAGAATGAGCCCCCAAAAAGCAAACGTGCCTTCCCCAAGAGATGCTGTACTTATATACTCTTAGACCTGGGGTGGAGGCTATTCAATTAAGCAATCAGGAATTGATAAATTACAGCTGTATAGACAGAGCAGGATTTCCACTTCAGAAAGATTTACAAACAGACAACTCCCGCGATTTTTTTTGCGCGATGTTACCGCGATTCGGCAGGCGCAAATCGCGGCAACATCGCACAGCGTTTGGGGTGCTATTGCAAATCAGGGGCAACTCACAAGCGTCCCGCGATTTGCAATGATTTCTGGATCGCGGGCAGAATCGCGGTGATTCTGCCCGCGATCGCTACGCTGACATGTGAATGAAGCCTTACCGTGATTTTCAGGCGTTTTTTTAGGCGTTTTTGGAGGCAGGCATTGACATCTATCCAAAACGCTGGTAATCAGCCCAAAAAGAAGCTCATGTACTTTTTTCAGCTACAGGCGTTTTGCAAAACGCTCAGATGGGAACAGGGGCCATTTAAATTAATGAGGTTTTACTTGTTGGGCGTTTTGGAACGTTTTTTTTTAGCGTTTTTGGAGCTGAAAAACACTCAAAAACGCCCAGGTGTGAATGGAGCCTAAAGGCTATAATGGTTATAAATTAAAGGTAAGAAAACATAGCAAGGACCAGTCTACCGATGGGTAAACAAATAAACATACCACAATTAAAGACACAAAATAGAAAACGCAGGATTCAGAAGTTCAGCATTTTAGAGAGAATCCCTTTAAAATTTTCGGGAATTGGCTTGGTTCTCTTTCCATGGCAGACTCTATGTGAAGGGCAACCTGAAGCATCGCTCTGTAGAGAACCGTGGTTGTCCAAGACTGGAGTGTGGCGCTGTGGAGGAAACAATGGACCATTTCTTGCTTCAGTGCCCCTTCAATATAGAAGTCTATAAGTGGGCGGGTGTGGCTCTGGGTATCCCTTTCTTTTCTCGCTTGAGCCATGCAGAGTGGTCATACGAGTCTTTTGAGTTGCATCAGTATTTTGATTTTGAGACCATTTTTATAGTTAGCCTAGTAGTCTGTTACTTCATGTGAAATGCACGGTGTTAGGTTTCCACTCGGGAAAAAATCCTTCCGGTTGATTTGGGGTCTTGAAAAAGACAGGTGGTGGCCGTTAGCCTGGAAAAAGGCGTGGAGGAATGTTAGGTTCCTAAAACTGCTGTCTGTCAGCCTCTGGGTATGCAGCTTTTTTTCTGTCTTTTCACATCCCCTAAATTTTTTATAAGATCAGATTTTTGAAAAAAGGCTGCATGCATGGGTTAAACATGTAATTGTTTCTTAGCCTGAGTATGTGTCTAGGTGGAGGTTAGGGCTTTGTTGTGCATTAAAAATAAATGTAGCACCCAACTAGGAAGGTAAAGCCCAGAGTCTCCATCTGCTTATCAGGGGAGCCTGATTGTTAGTTTTGCCTGTTGCATGTGTCCATGTGTGATTCATCTGGCCTGAGGGAGTGTCCCCACTGTATCCAATAGGGGGGCCTGTTGGACAGTGGAGGAAACCCAGCCAGTGACACAGGCTTTTGTAACTATCCAGTGGGTTGGCACAAACAGTGGTGTATCCTGGGATATGTTATAAAAGCCGAGGGCACATGTGACAGGGTGTCTTTGGGCGGGAAGCCAGGTCCCCGAAGGAGGGTGACAGTTGTCTCTCCTTCTGCTGCTGTCGATGGTGGTCACAAGCAGTCGGCCATGTGAGCCAGGAGAGTGGAGCTGAGCCAGGAGGTCCAGTGGATGCTGACTAGTGGAGTTGGAGGAAGAGCAACCTTGGAAAAAACAGTGTCCGTGAGTACTGGGAAACTTGCCGGGGGTCTGCCCAGGAAGGGGCCCACTCCAGTGGAGAGTCAGTGGACAGATGCCAGCGCACACAGCAAGTGAGAAAAGGGGTGCCAAGTTAGACCCTGAAGAGTAATTCAAACAGTAACACATTATCTATCTTCACTTCAGTGGCAAGGTGAAGCAGCGGCCTTGCCGCACACTACAGCTAGTTGTCCTCAAGATTGTGCATAGTCCATAGTTGGAGTATTCCACTTATCCCTTCTCCTATCTCAGTTCCAAATAAAAACACAAAAAACCAACATCCCCTGGATTGATTATTGACGGAGCCAATTACTTTCAAATGCTAATTATCTGCTATCAGTTGCTAAGGGTAACCCAGGGGAATCCAGAAAGTGTAATTCTCAGCAATCCTCTAGGGGGCAGTGCTATATACCAACATTATATACATTTGTATATTTGGTTCTGTTTATGTTTTCTGGCAAAAAAGCTCTTTTGTTTTTTTTTTTAATGCTAAAGTAAGCTACTTTTGTGGGTGTCAGGTTTTTATTGCTGTGTCCCCCACTTTCCACTAGGGGATGATTTACATTGCAAAGTCAAAATCTTCTCCAGCAGAGAACCCACAGTCTGTTATTAGAGGAATGACCTGAAGACGGCTCTTAGTGTTTATTTACTGCTCTCTCTGGAGATTAAGTCCTTGGCACGATCAAATCTTTTTTTTTTTTTTTTCCTTAAAGATAATTTTCATGAAGTGCGCACTTGGTACGGGATGAATTCCTGCCGTTCAATGACTAGCATTCAAATCGAATAAATTTGACCTGGAGAGTTGCACAAGAGCAGTTTTGTTTATTGTGCCAATTTCCTGGATTGCTGAAATCTTAAGATCATTATGGTTTTTCTTTAATTATTTTAATGCAATAAATGGAAAATAACCACAGTTGTGAAGCATTAAAGTGACATAGGTTTTTTATTTTTTAAATAATAAAGTTAAAAAAATGATACTCAACAAACAAATGATATTCAAGTATTACTTCTTAACCACTTAAGCCCCGGAGGATTTGGCTGCTCAAAGACCAGGGCCTATTTTGTGATTCGGCACTGCGTGACTTTAACGGACAATTGCGCGGTCGTGTGACACTGTACCCAAATGCAATTGACGTCCTTTTTTTCCCACAAACAGAGCTTTCTTTTGGTGGTATTTGATCACCTGTGCGGATTTAACTTTTTGCGCTATAAGCAAAAAAAGAGCGACAATTTTAAAAAAATAATATTTTTCACATTTTTTAATATGAAATTCCCCCCAAAAAAATGTAAATATCAAAATTTTTTGACATTTTAGGCCAATTTGTTTTCTTCTACATATGTTTGGTAAAAAAAAATCGCAATAAGCAGATTTTGATTGGTTTGCGCAAAAGTTATTGCGTCTACTAACTACGGGAAAGATTTATGTCATTTTTATTGTTTTTTTTTTTTACTAGTAATTGCAGCAATCTGCGATTTTCTTTTTTTCGGGATTGCAACGGACAGATCGGACCCCTGACTGACATTTTTTGACACTTTTGGGGGTACCAGTGACATTACTACAGTAATCAGTGCTATAAATATGCACTGCTACTGTAAAAATGACACTGGCAGGGAAGGGGTTAACTTAGTGATCAGTGGGTTAAATGTATCCCTAGGGGCGTGATTCTAACTGTGGGGGGGCGTGGCTTGTGATGTAACCACAGAGACATACGATCCTACATAGCAGGATCGTATAGTCTCTGCAGTTACACCAGGGAGAATTGCGAGTGGCCGGCGGACATCTGAGTCACCGGTCAGTCGCGCTGGGATGTTAATGAACGAGCGGGGACAGGAGCGTGCCTCCGGCGGTGCATGCTCGCCCCCTAGAGGCTCGTAGGCGAGCGACGTAGCCCTTCGTCGGTTTGCCTGTACGGGGCTGACTGCTGCAGTAAATAGCCGTGCCGGGCGGTCGACAAGCAGTTAACCCAAAAAGCCCCTTCTATTGCTCTCAGCCTTTTCCAAATTCCTTTTTTTTGTTTTTTGCTGCCATAATCTGACTTTGTGACTAGAGGGTGACTATATTCTTTCTCCATGGTCCCACTGTATGTAGGAATGTAGCCACCCTCTCTTGCTCACTCTAGGTATGGATGGAGTAGGGACTATGAGATTTATACAGTGCATAAAACAGTGTACATGACCGCAACTGACGTGCACTGCTTGCCCCAAGCAAAGGCAAATGAGATGGAAAAGGAAAGGTTAGGGAAGTCATGGAGGATGTTGCAAGGAGGCAGAACAACACTTGTAGCTTACCCCGAAGGAGCTGCTGTTTTCTTGGGTCCCTTGTTCCCAGTGTCCATGACTCTGTATATATCGCCACACTCTCCAACACACCCGGGCTGAAGAGAACAACAATATACTGTATATAATAATACAATAACCAAAGAAAGGGAAACAGCGATAACCCCTCAAACTAGTGTACAGTTGGTAAATAAATATATAAACATTAGAAAATAGGATATACTGTTGATAATAAGGCAATGGTCCAGAGAATGACCCCTAAGTCCTACACTGGGGATGGGTTTCCTAAGGGGCATTGCTAAGATAATAGTTTAAAAGTCTCTGTGCACTCATGGCTTTTGACAGTACATTGCGCAGTGATTGTCCAAAGTATACAGGTCAGGTGCATGGTTTGGCCACTGCTACTGCCGCCTGATTATTGGGGAGAATTCCACTGTCACTGATTGGTGCTGCCAGTGGAAGTCAGCAGTAGCAGCAATTTCGCCAACGATCAGATGGCAACAGCAATCAGTGACAGTGAAGCAAGGCCCGAAGCGAAAGAAAAAAAAAAAAAAAAAATAGCGCAGGGCAGACATGACCATGTGAAGAGGGGAGACAGGGCAGGTGTGAGTTAAATTAAATTGTTTTGAGTTGGGGGGTATTCAGGGATTGGTGTATCAGGTTTGGGAGGGGTTGAGGTACAGTTAGGAGGGGTGGCCCCTCAGATTGGAGGTCAGTGGAAGTTCAACGGACGAAGGAAGAAGAAGCTTGGTCACCCACCTTTTTCACTGCAGAGCATCTCACCTCAGCTTCCCTGGTCTGTGATGGCGGATTTGGACGTTTTGCTGGAGCAAATTAAGGCCGCTGCCGCGGTGAAGGGGACTGAGTGGCTCCGGTCCCAGGTCTCCACGTTGATGGGGGTTCAGGACTCTGCACAGGATTCGGAGGGGCTTGCGGTCCCGCGGGCTCGGCGGTCACGGCCGCCGGAGCGTTTTTCACCGGACCCTTCCCCTCGAGCTCAGCGTCATCCTAGGAGCCCCGACAGGGACCCTTCAGGGCCGCCGGCTAAGCGTACTCCTGCTGCGGCCGTGCGCGCCTCTGGGAGGAATCCTCTGCATGGACGGAGCTCTGGGGGTAGTGGGGGGAGGCGGCCTTCGGTCTCTCCCCGTCCCTCTCGCCGGGGTGCTACTGGACTGGCGGGCTCCCCTACTGGCGATGCTCCGGTCGGAGGGGTGCCTCGGCGTGGGAGCGGCTTCATGGCGGCCGGTGGCAGCAGTGATCGGCGGGACTCGGAGTCGGCCTCGGCTGGGCGCAGAGAGATGACGCGGCGGGGCAAGTCACGTGGCCGGGTCATCGGAAGTTCGGCTGGTTCACAGAGGTCTCCGTCGGGCGGAGCTGGAGTACGGGGGCGTGGACGCCTGTCGCTCGGCTCTGCAGATGGCGGGAGTGCGACACCTGGTGGACGGATGTCGGCGGTGCCCGGGGACGATCGTTCGGAAGGCGAAGTGTCCGGATCGGATGTGGAAGAGGATGTCGGTGGTCGGTCGGCGACGAGGGAGGCTGGATCGGCGGCTGGGGGCGCCCCCCCTGGGCAGACAGGTGAGGTCTGTCATGGTCTTACCTTCTTGCTGTTCTCCTTCGTTTGACATGTGCTGGCGGCCATCTTGGTTTCTTGTAGCCTCCCACCCTGCGGCTCCTCCTTCCCACTGGGAGGAGCTGGATGCCTAGCTCATATATATAGGAGGTCTGTGGCTTCAGTTCCCTGCTTGGTCCTCCTGTGTTCACATGCTACCAAGACTGCTGCTACTTCTGGTTCCTGTTCCTGGCTTCGTCTGACTACCCTGTTGGTTCCTGTTCCTGGCTTCGTCTGACTACCCTGTTGGTTCCTGATCCTGGCTTCGTCTGACTACCCTGTTGGTTCCTGATCCCTGGCTTCGCAAAGACTCTGCATCGGTTTCGCCATCACTTTGGACTTTTGCTTTATAGCTTGTTTTTCAATAAAGCTGTCTTATTTTCACTTATCTGTTGTTGTACGTCTGGTTCATGGTTCCGTGACATTAGGACCAAGCCATGAATTCTGACGGTACAGGGCCATCCTCGCTACCCACGCTGGTTGCCAGACTTGATCAGCAGGATCACCTGTTGGGTCGGTTCGCCGTGGCGTTGCAAACCCTGCTTGAACGCACGGTACCACAGGCCACGAATTCTGACGGTACAGGGCCATCCTCACTACCCACGCTGGTTGCCAGACTTGATCAGCAGGATCACCTGTTGGGTCAGTTCGCCGTGGCGTTGCAAACCCTGCTTGAACGCACAGTTCATTTCGCTCCCGTTGCCGATGGGTCGGTTGTCGCTCCTGGGTCCGCTCCTACTGCTGCTCCGGTTGTTGCGCCAGAGTCTACCCCGACACCTGTTGTTGCGCCCGCGGTGTTTCGGGGTATGTCCGGTTCTGCCCCCCTTCCACAGCGCTTTGGGGGAGAGCCAACTCAGTGCCGAGGTTTCCTTAACCAGGTGGGCATTTATTTCGAGTTGCTGCCACATGCCTTTCCTACTGAGAGATCAAAGGTGGGCTTCTTAATCTCGCTGCTCTCGGACAAGGCCTTGGCCTGGGCCAGCCCTTTATGGGAGAACAACAATCCGGTGGTTGCCGAGTTTTCCGGTTTTGTTGCTTCTCTTCGGAAGGTATTCGATGTGCCGGCTCGTGCTGCCTCTGCTGCGAAGCTCCTTATGTCCATCAGACAGGGTTCACGATCCGTAGCTGAATACGCCATTGAGTTTCGTACCCTGGCAGCAGAGGTGGGCTGGAATAATGAGGCTCTGGTTGCTGCTTTCTCTCATGGTCTCTCGGATGCCTTGAAGGATGAGGTTGCAGCTAAGGACCTACCAGTGGAGCTCGAGTCTCTTATTTCTTTCCTGATTTTGATTGACACCCGACTCAGGGAGAGACCTTCCTTTAAGGAGAGTCTGCGGAGGCCTCCTAACAGATTGGCGCCTACCTTTGTTGTCCCACCCGTGCCTCCCTCTCCTCCCACGCCTCCTGGGGATGACTTGTCTGGGGGTGAACCCATGCAGCTGGGGTTTGCTCGCCTGTCCGAGGGGGAGAGGGTACTCCGGAGACGCGAGGGCCGATGCATGTACTGTGGTCTCGGTGGGCATTTTCGGTTGGCTTGTCCGAACCGTCCAGGGAAACGCTCGCACCTGAGATCCTGTCGGGGGCAGATCTTGGGTGGAGTCTCCTCGTCCCCGGTTTCCCGTGTTGACAAACCACTGATCACTGTTTTCCTTTCCTGGGTCGGGGGCTCGGTGACGACCCAGGCGTTGGTGGACTCTGGTGCTGGTGGTTTGTTCATTGATAGTGTGTTCGCTGCCGCCAATTCCATTCCTCTGCAGGCTCGAGGTTCTCCTCTGGCTCTTGAGGCGATAGACGGCAGACCCCTTCTGCCGCCACACGTGACTCATGAGACCCTTCCAGTGGGGTTAGCCATTGGTGCCGTCCACAGAGAGTCGGTCTGCTTCCAGGTGATTTCGTCTCCACACTACTCGGTGGTCTTGGGGTACCCCTGGCTCCAGAAGCATAATCCGATTTTCGATTGGAGATCGGCCGAGATCCTCTCGTGGTCACCGCAGTGTGGGACTAGTTGCATCCATGGGCCTGTCAAGTTGCTGTGTACTTCCTCGGACTCTCTGTTGCCCCCTGAATACGAGGAGTACCGGGATGTATTCGATAAGGTGCGCGCGGTTGCCCTACCTCCGCACCGCCCATACGATTGTGCCATCGAGTTACAATCTGGTGCCATTCCTCCTCGTGGCAAAGTCTATCCACTGTCGGTAGCGGAGAATGAGGCCATGGAGGAGTACGTGAGGGAGGCGCTTTCACGTGGACACATTCGCAAATCCTCGTCCCCGGCAGGGGCTGGATTTTTCTTTGTGAAAAAGAAGGGCGGTGAGTTGAGGCCTTGCATCGATTACAGGGGTCTCAATCGCATCACGATCAAGAACGCTTACCCGATACCCTTGATTTCCGAGCTGTTCGATCGCCTTAAAGGGGCCACGGTCTTTACCAAACTCGACCTGAGGGCGGCATATAACCTCGTAAGGATCAAGGCGGGCGATGAGTGGAAGACCGCGTTTAACACCAGGACCGGTCATTATGAATCCTTGGTTATGCCCTTTGGTCTGTGCAATGCGCCCGCAGTCTTTCAGGAATTCATCAACGATGTTTTCCGTGACCTGTTGCAGCAGTGTGTGGTGGTCTACCTGGATGACATCTTGGTATATTCTGAGTCCATGGAGACCCACATTCTGGATGTCAAACGAGTGTTGCAACGGTTACGAGAGAACAAGCTGTTCGGTAAGCTTGAGAAATGCGAATTTCACCGATCCCAGGTAACCTTCTTAGGTTACATCATTTCCGCTGAGGGGTTCTCCATGGATCCTGAGAAGGTTTCGGCTGTCTTACAGTGGCCCCAGCCCAGTGGTCTTCGCTCCCTGCAGCGCTTTTTGGGCTTCGCCAATTATTATCGGAAGTTCATCAGGGACTTTTCCATGCTAGCCAAGCCTCTCACGGATCTGACCAGGAAGGGCAGTAATTCCCAGGTCTGGCCGCCCGAGGCCATCCGAGCTTTTGAGGCTCTAAAGTCCGCCTTTGTGTCGGCTCCGATTCTGTCGCATCCCAACCCTGGGTTGCCCTTTGTCCTCGAGGTGGACGCGTCTGAGACGGGAGTAGGCGCCCTTCTGTCTCAGCGTAGAACACCAGAGGGTCCTCTGCTTCCTTGTGGGTTTTACTCCCGGAAACTGTCTTCCGCGGAGTGCAACTACCAGATTGGTGACAGGGAGTTATTGGCCATCGTGCAGGCTCTTAAAGAATGGAGGCACTTGCTCGAGGGTTCGGTGGTTCCGGTCCTCATCCTGACGGACCACAAGAATCTGACCTACCTCTCTGAGGCCAAGAGATTGACACCACGTCAGGCCAGATGGGCTCTGTTCTTGTCACGTTTTAATTACGTGGTCTCCTACCTACCCGGTTCCAAGAACATCAGGGCTGATGCCTTATCACGGCAGTACTCCGACCTGTCCAGGGAGGAGTCGATTCCGACTTCGGTCATACCTCCGAATCAGATCCTGGCTGCCATTCGCACCAGCCTGACCTCTCCTCTGGGTGAGCAGATTTTGGCGGCTCAATCTGGTGCTCCCTCTGGGAGACCCAACGGCAGATGTTTTGTGCCTGAGGAGTTGCGCACTCGGTTGTTGCGAACCTACCATAACTCCAAGACCGCGGGGCATCCTGGAAAGAATCAGCTGTCCTGGGCTGTTTCACGTCTGTTCTGGTGGCCTTCCCTACGTTCCGACATCGCCGCATATGTAGCGGCATGCTCCGTTTGTGCCCAGAGTAAGTCCCCTCGGCACCTTCCGTTGGGCCTTCTGCAACCCTTAGCCACCGGGGAGCGCCCATGGTCTCACCTGGGGATGGATTTCATTGTGGACCTCCCTGCATCCCGAGGCCATACGGTCATTCTCATGATTGTGGATCGGTTTTCCAAAATGTGTCACTGTGTTCCTCTCAAGAAGTTACCCTCTGCACAGGAGTTGGCCACGATTTTTGCCAGGGAGGTCTTCCGGTTGCACGGTTTGCCCAAGGAGATTGTGTCGGATCGGGGGAGTCAGTTTGTGTCCAGGTTCTGGCGCGCCTTTTGCTCCCAGTTGGGGATTCATCTCTCCTTCTCCTCGGCCTACCACCCTCAGTCCAATGGGGCCGCAGAACGATCCAATCAGGCCTTGGAGCAATTCCTTCGTTGCTATGTCTCCGATCACCAAGACAATTGGGTTGACCTCCTGCCTTGGGCTGAGTTTGCCAGGAACACGGCGGTGAACTCTTCCTCTGGGACGTCTCCCTTCATGGCCAACTATGGGTTCCAACCTGCCGTGTTACCGGAGGTATTCTCTCCCCAGGATATTCCGGCTGTGGAGGATCACCTTTCCGTCCTACGTGCTTCTTGGGTACAGATCCAGAAGTCCCTTGAGGTCTCTGCGCAGCGCCAGAGACTCCAGGCTGATCGCAGACGAGCGCCTGCTCCTTCCTACCAGGCCGGAGACCGTGTATGGTTGTCCACCCGCAACCTCAACCTTCGAGTGCCCACTCCCAAGCTGGCGCCTCGCTTTGTTGGTCCCTTCCGAGTGCTTCGCAGGGTAAACCCGGTAGCCTATGCCCTTGCGCTTCCTCCTGGCATGCGGATCTCCAACGTGTTTCATGTCTCCCTGTTGAAGCCTCTGGTGTGTAATCGTTTCACTTCCTCGGTTCCTCGGCCTCGTCCGGTCCGAGTGGGCAATCGTGAGGAGTATGAGGTGAGCAATATCCTGGACTCACGCCTGGTCCGCGGTCGGGTGCAGTTTTTGGTTCATTGGCGTGGTTATGGTCCAGAGGAGCGTTCCTGGGTTCCCTCCGCAGATGTCCATGCTCCTGCCTTGCTCCGAGCCTTCCACGCACGCTTCCCTCAGAAACCGTTCTTTACTCCGCGGAGGAGGGGCCCTTGAGGGGGAGGTACTGTCATGGTCTTACCTTCTTGCTGTTCTCCTTCGTTTGACATGTGCTGGCGGCCATCTTGGTTTCTTGTAGCCTCCCACCCTGCGGCTCCTCCTTCCCACTGGGAGGAGCTGGATGCCTAGCTCATATATATAGGAGGTCTGTGGCTTCAGTTCCCTGCTTGGTCCTCCTGTGTTCACATGCTACCAAGACTGCTGCTACTTCTGGTTCCTGTTCCTGGCTTCGTCTGACTACCCTGTTGGTTCCTGTTCCTGGCTTCGTCTGACTACCCTGTTGGTTCCTGATCCTGGCTTCGTCTGACTACCCTGTTGGTTCCTGATCCCTGGCTTCGCAAAGACTCTGCATCGGTTTCGCCATCACTTTGGACTTTTGCTTTATAGCTTGTTTTTCAATAAAGCTGTCTTATTTTCACTTATCTGTTGTTGTACGTCTGGTTCATGGTTCCGTGACAAGGTCACAATTCCTTCTCTGGCTTTGTCTGATTTGCGGGGCTTGTTTGATGTGGGGGGTGGGAGTGCTGGAGGGGCTCGGGGGGTGGGGGTGTCCCGGCCAGTGGGGGCGGGGACCCCGGAAGGGGGTGATAATGGGGGTTTGAGGGGCTTCCTTCTGGGTCTACGGGACCTCTTGGGGCGTTTGCCCCCGGGGGACGGGGGCCGCTTGTCTCCAGCGGCGGCTTGGGTGCCTCCGGCGGGGGGCTCGGGCACGGAGCCGGGGGGGGCCCCGGGGCTGGCGGGGCCGTCTTCCACGGGGCTAGTTGCGGGGGGGGCTGGGGCCCCTCCCCAGGTTGTTGGTGCTCCGGCAGTGGTGGCGGTGACGGCCGGGGCGACGGGGGACAAGACCGGGACGGCGAAGGAGGGGAAGGCGGACGCTGTTCGCCTGGACGATTCAGCGAAAGGTGAGGTATATGTTTGTTTTGAGGGCCCGTTGGGGGCACATTTGAAGCAGGAAGTCCGGGAGAAGATCTGGAAGGGTGAGTACGTGGAAATCTTCACGCTGTTGCCCCTCGAGAAGTTTCACCTGGACAGGGTTAAACCGGAGGAGCGCAAGAAGGAGGACGAGGAGGCGCGACGCTATCGGCTTATCCCTCGGACCTTCGCCAATTGGCTGCAGGCCTTTGCCATTCTGGCGGGCGTCATAGGGGAAAAGGCGCCGGAAAACTGCTCGGCCCTGTTCTGCTACATGGACGCTGTAGGGGAAGCCTATCGGGTTTACGGGGGGTCGGCCTGGCTGCGGTACGACGAACAGTTCCGGCAGCGGAAGGCGGTTAGGCCGTCCTTGCGGTGGGACCACAAGGACATCAGCCTGTGGATGCGGCTCATGTCGTCTGCGAAGGCTCCGAATCAGTTTTTTCCAGGGGGGGCCGGTGGTTCTGCGACCCCGGGACAGCCGGCCGCAAAGAGGAGGGGTTTCTGCTGGCAATTTAATGAGGGTTCCTGTAAGTTCGGTGGCACATGTCGCTTCAAACATGAATGCTCCGGTTGCGGAGGTTCCCATTCCTTGGCTCGGTGTTTTAAGTCCGGAAAAGAGCGGTCCGGAGAGCCTTCGCACAAAGGGGACAACGCCGGTGAGGGTGGAAAGGCTGCGGCCTTTTCTAGATAGGTACCCCGATAGGGCGGCTGCTCGACTTCTGTGGGAGGGTTTTGCGGTGGGTTTTCGTATCCCTTGCTCTTTGGCCTCGGTGCCGCCGGGGGCGAGGAATTTGCGTTCGGCATTGCGCCACCCTTTGGTGGTGTCGGATAAGTTGCACAAGGAAGTGGCTCTCGGTCGCATGGCGGGCCCGTTCTCGGAGGTGCCGGTGCGTGACTTGGTGGTTTCGCCGTTGGGGGTGGTTCCCAAGAAGGAACCCAACAAGTTTCGCCTCATTCACCACCTCTCCTTCCCGAAGGGTGGGTCTGTGAATGACGCCATCGACCCGGAGGCCTGTACGGTGTCTTACATTTCCTTTGACGCCGCGGTGGCCTGGGTGCGACATTATGGGCGGGGGGCCTTGATGGCCAAATCGGACATTGAGGCGGCGTTCAGGTTGCTCCCGGTTCACCCGGACAGTTTTCGATTGCTGGGCTGCCGGTGGCAGGGGGCGTATTATGTGGATCGCTGCCTTCCTATGGGCTGCTCCATATCATGCGCGCTGTTTGAGACCTTCAGTTCCTTTGTGGAGTGGGTGGTTCGGGAGGTTTCCGGTGTGAATTCGGTGATCCACTATTTGGACGACTTTCTGTGTGTGGGCCCGCCCGCTTCCAACGGGTGCGCGATCCTGCTTGCCACGTTGCAGCATGTGGCCGGGAGCTTCGGCATTCCGTTGGCCCCCGACAAGACGGAAGGCCCGACCACGGTGCTCAGCTTCCTGGGCATTGTCGTGGATTCGGAGGCCATGGAGTGTCGCCTACTGGAGGATAAATTGGGGGCTTTGAGAGCTGAAATTGAAGGGGTGCTGGGTTTGCGCAAGATTCAGTTGCGCAGCTTGCAGTCGTTGCTGGGTAAATTGAATTTTGCCTGCCGCATTATGCCCATGGGCCGGGTCTTCTGCCGACGGCTGTCGGCGGCGACTTCGGGGGTGAAGTTGCCCACTCACTTCGTCAGGCTCAACAGGGAACACAGGGATGACTTGCGTCTGTGGCATGGTTTTTTGGCCACATACAATGGTAGATCCTTGTGGATGGCCGGGCCGATCAGCAACTTTGATTTGGAACTGTTTACCGATGCTGCTGGTTCGGCGGGGTACGGGGCTTTTCACCGGGGGGCGTGGAGCGCCGCCCCTTGGCCGGGGGCATGGCAGGTAGCGGGGCTGGTCAGCAACTTGGTGTTGCTGGAACTGTTCCCGGTGGTGGTGGCCCTGGAGATTTGGGGGGCGGAGTTCAGGAACCTGAAGGTTCGCCTCCATTGCGACAATCTCGGGGTGGTTCAGGTGATCAACCGCGCGTCGGCTTCGTCTCAGCCGGTGGTGCGCCTCCTCAGGTATTTGGTTTTGCGGTGTCTACGGTTGAATGTTTTCCTGTACGCTGTGCACATTCCGGGGGTTAAGAATGATATTGCTGACGCGCTGTCTCGTTTTCAGTGGGACAGGTTCCGGGAGTTGGCACCGGCAGCGGAGCAACGCGGAGTCACGTGTCCGGAGTGGCTATGGGGGATTGCCTTGGTGTCCTCGCTGGATGGATCAGGAAGTCGGTGAGCGAGTCCACGTGGTCGGCTTATTGCAAGGTATGGTTGGAGTGGCTCGAGGTGTTGCGGGTGGCATCGGTGGATCCTCTGGGTCCGGAGGTCAGGTGGGTGTTACTTTCTTTTGTCTCTGATCATTTTGAGAGGGGCGCGTCGGCTTCCGCTGTGGCTCGCAAGTTGTCCGGCCTGGCCTTTCTGTTTAAATTTCTGGGTTGTCAGGATTACACGAAGGACTTCGTGGTGAGACAAGCGTTACGGGGCTATTCCAGGGCTTATCGGAGGAGGGACACTAGGCGCCCGGTGTCCTTCGCTCTTTTGCAGGACGTCTGCCGGCAATTGGGGGAGCACTGCGCCTCGAGTTACGAGGTGGTGTTGTTTAAGGCGGCCTTTTCTCTCGCTTTCTTCGGGGCTTTCCGGATTGGGGAATTGGTCAGCTCCTCCCGGACGGTGCCGGGGGGCCTATTGGGTCAGGATGTCTCTGTCGGTCGGGAGGGGGTTACTATCCTCCTTCGACGGTCCAAAACGGACCAGAGTGGCAAGGGGGTCCGTGTCCGGTTGTTCGCGGTGCCGTCTTCACCGCTGTGCCCGGTAGGGGCGGTTCGGGATTACTGGGCACTCCGCCCTTCGCGGCCCGGTTCATTTTTAATGCATGCGGACGGGTCGTCGTTATCTCGTTTTCAATTTGTATCGGTGTTCAGAAGGTGTGTGGGCTCTTTGGGTTTGGATGCCAGTAGGTTTGCATCTCATTCCTTTCGGATCGGGGCGGCCACTGAGGCTGCACGCTGGGGATTGAATGACGATGCGGTCAAACGCATTGGGCGCTGGGAGTCTAGGAGGTTCTTGTTGTACGTTCGTCCACAGCTGTTGGTGTAGGGTATGTACGGGGGGTGGTTTTGTCGCTGGGGGGGTGTGGGCCCGGCTGGTTATCTGATTATTGGTTGGTTTTCTTTTCCTTTTGTCCCCTTTTCTTGTAGGTTTGGAACCCTGCCTTGTTTGGATCGTGGGACACTCGTATGTTTTCTGGGGGGCCCGGAGAGCTGATGTGCGTCCTAATGGTAGACAACTTGGTTTTTCTCGGCACGAGGCTTGTGTCAGGTGGCTGGGGGTGCCGGGGCTTACTTGGGGCAGGGTCCTTCCCGAAGTGCATCGTTTCGCCCGGTTGGACAGGCAGCCAGATGTTTTGGTGCTGCATGCCGGGGGCAACGATTTGGGGGCCAGGTCCGCGCGGGCCTTGATCAGGGACATAAAGTTGGATTTCCTTCGGCTGCGCACGGCTTTTCCGGCGCTGCTTGTAGTTTGGTCGGATATGGTGGCCCGCACGTCCTGGCGCATGGCCAGGTCGGTCGCGCGCCTTAATAAGGCTCGGATTAAGTTGAACAAGGAAGTGGGGCGCTTTGTGTGTCGGAATGGGGGGTTGGTGGTTCGCCACCTGGAGTTGGAAGTGGACACATGGCGGTATCTGCGGGATGATGGAGTCCACCTCAATGCGGTGGGTATAGATTTATGGGCCCTGGGATTACAGGATGGGATCCAGCGAGCCTTGAGGGTTTGGAGGGGCACGCAAGGGTAAGGTGTCACCCTTGGGTGCTGGTGGCGTTTTGTTGGTCTTTGCTGGCGGGGGAGGTGAACAGTTTAGGATAAGGGTATGGTTGGGACTCATCGTTGGTATGGGTCCCTATGGTGCATTCCATTTAATGTCAGTTTAAATGGAATTCAAAATGGTGGCACTGCGGGGAGTGGTTTGTCTCCGAGCCGGTGACGCGGCTGGAGGCCTATCAGGGCACAGGTCCCGCAGTGCAGGATTTGGAATTATTTGGAGGAGCCTCAAAGACCAACAGGCCTAATGACTGATTGTTTTATGTTTGTAAGGAATGTTTTTTCTCCTTATGTTAATTTTAAGGTAAAAGGGTTAATAAAATGGCTGCTGTGGCCAATTAACTCCAAGCACGGTGTGGTCTCAATTATTTAGGTAAAGGGAAAGGTTTATGGCATGGGGGTGGAGCCTTTGGCTTTAAGCAGCCTAAGAGTTTGGGGGTGACCTCTATTCTACATTGATCAAGCAAGGCCCGAAGCGAAAGAAAAAAAAAAAAAAAAAATAGCGCAGGGCAGACATGACCATGTGAAGAGGGGAGACAGGGCAGGTGTGAGTTAAATTAAATTGTTTTGAGTTGGGGGGTATTCAGGGATTGGTGTATCAGGTTTGGGAGGGGTTGAGGTACAGTTAGGAGGGGTGGCCCCTCAGATTGGAGGTCAGTGGAAGTTCAACGGACGAAGGAAGAAGAAGCTTCCCACCCACCCTCCCTAATTTCTGGGACTGTTATGGTTGATTTTGATTCATGTCTTTTGTGCTTTCTGTCCTTTCTGGGGGAATTTTATATTGTCATGGCAGCTGGGCGTTTTGTTGGTCTTTGCTGGCGGGGGAGGTGAACAGTTTAGGATAAGGGTATGGTTGGGACTCATCGTTGGTATGGGTCCCTATGGTGCATTCCATTTAATGTCAGTTTAAATGGAATTCAAAATGGTGGCACTGCGGGGAGTGGTTTGTCTCCGAGCCGGTGACGCGGCTGGAGGCCTATCAGGGCACAGGTCCCGCAGTGCAGGATTTGGAATTATTTGGAGGAGCCTCAAAGACCAACAGGCCTAATGACTGATTGTTTTATGTTTGTAAGGAATGTTTTTTCTCCTTATGTTAATTTTAAGGTAAAAGGGTTAATAAAATGGCTGCTGTGGCCAATTAACTCCAAGCACGGTGTGGTCTCAATTATTTAGGTAAAGGGAGAGGTTTATGGCATGGGGGTGGAGCCTTTGGCTTTAAGCAGCCTAAGAGTTTGGGGGTGACATCTATTCTACATTGGTCATGTTATTCCCCAACGATCAGGTGGCAGCAACAGTCAGTGACAGTGGGGTTCCCCCCAATGATCAGATGGCAGCACCAGTCAGTGACAGTGGGGTTCTCCCCAATGATCAGATGGCAGCACCAGTCAGTGACAGAGGTTTTCTCCCCAATAATCAGATGGCAGCACCAGTCAGTGACAGTGGCGTTCTCCCATATGATCAGGCGGAAGCACCAGTCAGTGACAGTGGAATTTTCCCCAATAATCAGGCGGCAGTAGCAGTCAGCAAAAATGGCGTTCTCCCCAATGATCAGGTGGCAGTGCCAGTCAATGACAGTGGCATTCTCCCCAATGATCAGGTGGTGGCACCAATCAATGACAATGGCATTCTCCCCAATAATCAGGCGGCAGTAGCAGTCAGCAAAAATGGCGTTCTACCTACTGATCAGGTGGCAGAACCAGTCAATGACAGTGGTATTCTCCCCAATAATTAGATGACAGCCCCAGTCAGCGACAGTGGTGTTCTCCCCAATGATCTGATGGCAGCACCAGTCAATGACAGTGGCGTTCTCCCCAATGATCAGGCGGCAGCACCAGTCAGTGACAGTGGAGTTCTCCGCAATAATCAGGTGGCAGTAGCAGTCAGCAAAAATGGCGTTCTCCCCAATGATCAGGCGGCAGCAGTAATCAGTGACAGTGGAATTTTCCCCAATAATCAGGCGGCAGTAGCAGTCATCAAAAATGGTGTTTTCCCCAATGATCAGGTGGCAGCGCCAGTCAATGACAGTGGCATTCTCCCCATTGATCAGGTGGTGGCACCAGTCAATGACAATGGCATTCTCCCCAATAATCAGGCAGCAGTAGCAGTCAGCAAAAATGGCGTTCTACCTACTGATCAGGTGGCAGCACCAGTCAGTGACAGTGGTATTTTCCCCAATAATCAGATGACAGCCCCAGTCAGCGACAGTGGTTTTCTCCCCAATGATCTGATGGCAGCATCAATCAGTGACAGCGGGGTTCTCCCCAATGATCAGATGGCAGTACCAGTCAGCGAAAGTGGCGTTCTCCCCAGCGATCAGAGGGCAGCATCAGTCAGCGACAGTGGCATTCTCCCCAATGTTCACGTAGGAACAACAGTCAGTGACAGTGGCATTCTCCCCAATGTTCACGTAGGAACAACAGTCAGTGACAGTGGCATTCTCCCCAATGTTCACGTAGGAACAACAGTCAGTGACAGTGGCATTCTCCTTAATGATCAGGCAGCAGTACCAGTCAGTGACAGAGACATTCTCCCCAATGATCAGGCGGCAGCACCAGTCAGTGACAGTGGCGTTCTTCCCAATGATTAGGCAGTAGCACCAGTCAGAGACAGTTGTGTTTTCCTCACTGATCAGGAGGCAATGCCAGTCAGTGACAGTGGCATTCTCCTCAATATCAGGAAACAGTACCAGTCAGTGACAATGGCATGCTCCCCAATGTTAGGATGACAGCACCAGTCAGCGACAGTGGCGTTCTCCCCAATGATCTGATGGCAGGATCAGTCAGCGACAGTGGCGTTCTCCCCAATGATCTGATGGCAGGATCAGTCAGCGACAGTGGCATTCTCCCTAATGATCAGATGGCAGCAATAGTCAGCGACAGTGGCCTTCTCCCCAATGATCAGATGGTAGTACCAGAGACAGTAGTGCTCTCCCCAACGTTCAGATGGCAGCACCAGTCAGCGACAGTGGCATTCTTCCCAATGATCAAAGAAAAGATTTACATGTGATCAAATCCCAATAGCTTGTTCATATATTTGAACTATCAGGTGCTAAAGGGGTGTGACCACATAGTAAAACTGCAAATTCTGGGTGGACTCTTTTTTTTCTTTTCATAGTTTGCTGGAAAGAGTGTAGCAGTGTTCAGAGGGTACATCTAGAATTTGTAGCTTCCCAATGATCAGGCGGCAGTACCGATCAGCAAAAATTGCTTTCTTCCCACTGGTAAGATGGCAGCACTAGTCAGTGACAGTGGTGTTTGGTCAGTGGCCTCTCACCAACTCTTGAGGTGACAGCTGTCCTCCCTCAGTTCTATTATGGTGACACAGCGATGTCAGCAGTAGCAGCAATTTCCATCATGATCAGATGGCAGCACCAATCAGTAACAGTGGTGTTCTCCCCATTGATTAAGCGGCAGCACCAGCCAGTGACGGTGGCATTCTCCCCAACCTTTAGACGGCAGCACTGGTCATCGACTGTGGCATTCTCAGGTACCAGGAGATGTCTGCTACTCCACCTCTCTGCATCCCTGATGTGATGGCAAAATGTTCTGCTAAAGTCCTGCAGCACAGTCTGTCTCCCACAATGTCCTCAACCCAGGAACAGACCTTCCTTTTTCTCTCCACAAAGCTCTGGTAATACTGGGATATGCAGTCCCAGGACCAATCTGTGCTACAGGCTCAATCTGTCTGGGGACCACATCTACAAAAAGTCCCAGTTCCTCCCAGTTGGCTTTTGTCACTCCCAAGATGCACCGCAGTCCATATCCCCTTCCTCTTTGCCCTCTTCAACCAATCACAATCTGTCCTGCATATGTATTGGCTCCCCCATAATGGTCACCCCCAACTTTGAAGACACTCCATTGTCCATGGGGGGGGGGTGGCTTTATCCTCCCCCTCCACCTTTGCCACTTGATGGCTACTTGCTTTTGGATTTAACCGGTTGCCGACTGCGCACAGTATATTTACTGCGGCAGTCGGCCCCGGCCAGGCAGAGTGACGTAGGTCTACGTCGCTCGCCTGTCACTCCTTCTAGAGCCAATAGCGGGCGGGCGCGCGCCCGCCTCGGCTCGTTCACGGAGGAGTGCGGGAGTGTGACTGGCGGACCCGATGTCCGCCGGTCACACTACGATCGCCGGTACAGCGGGAGAAAGACAGAGCGGCTTATGTAAACAAGCCGCCTGTCAGTTCTCCCTGTGTAAAAGTGAAGATCAGACAGTTCTACTATGTTGAACTGTTGATCTTTGTTTTTACACTAGTAGACCTGTCCCTGCACAGTTAGAATCACGCCCCTAGGACACACTTAACCCCTCCCTGTCCAATACTGTTAACCCCTTCCCTGCCAGTGTCATTTTTGCAGTAACAGTGCATATATATAGCACTGATTACTGCAGTAATGTCACTGGTACCCCCAAAAGTGTCAAAAATGTCAGTCAAGGGTCCGATCTGTCCGCCGCAATGTCGCAGTACCGCAAAAAAAATCGCAGATCGCCGCCATTACTTGTTAAAAAAAAAAACACCAAAAATGACAAAAATCTTTCCCTTTGTTAGTAAACGCGATAACTTTTGCGCAAACCAATCAAAATACGCTTTTTGCGATTTTTTTTTTACCAAACATAGGTAGCGTAAAACAAATTGGCCGAAAATGTTAAAAAATTTTGATTTTTACATTTTTTTGGGGGGGAATTTCAAATAAAAAAAAGTGAAAAATATTGTTGTTTTTGCAAAAATTACGCTCTTTTTTTGTTTATAGCGCGTGATCAAAAAATCGCACAGGTGATCAAATACCACCAAAAGAAAGCTCTGTTTGTGGGAAAAAAAGGACGTGAAATTCGTTTAGGTACAGCGTCGCACGACCGCGCAATTGTCCGTTAAAGTCACGCAGTAAAAAATCGCAAAAAAAACCCTGGTCTTTTAGCAGGAAAATCCTCCGGTGGTAAAGTGGTTAAATGGAAAGAGCGGGCTGGTAAGCATACTCCTTGCTATATAGATGTTTATTCATGGCACCATGTATATACTGTATATATTTGATTAAAGTGTTTCTAAACCCACAACAGTAAAATCAGTCTGTATATGCAGCAAAGCATGCTTGTTATACTCACTGTGGAACCTAAGGGATTATTCCTCTGCATTGTGTAAAAAAGGCTTTTGATCTTGTCTGCTCTGATCCTTCCCTTGCATTGCCCCAAACATTTCCGGATAAGACAAAGTAAATGGAGTCAAGCTGCACATGCTCAGTTTGGTGTATATTGCTAAAGAGTTTTTTTTTCTTGGGGGAGTGCATGTGATCAGTACATGGCCAATCAGCATTGTCCAGACAAAGGGTCATGGGTCCTGCAGCCTCATAGGACAGTCAGTTCAGTATGCAAACTCCTCCTTCAAGCTTTAACAAGGAGCTGATAGAAGTCACAAGATGATGAGAAAAGGTATTTAGGAGTTTATACCCACTAAAATAATTGCATCTCCATGTTCTGTGTATTGTGGGAGACCGGATATAGTGACTGCAGGCTCCTGGGTTTAGTAACACTTTTAGTATAATTTAACCACTTCAGCCCCCTTCCTGACCAGGCCCATTTTGAGATTCGGCACTGCAATACTTTAACGGACAATTGCGCGGCCGTACGGCGCTGTACCCAAACAAAATTTACATCCTTTTTTTTCCCACAAACAGAGCTTTCTTTTGGTGGCATTTGATCACCTGTGTGATTTATAATTTTTGCGCTATAAACAAAAAAATAGCAACAATTTTGAAAAAAAAATATATATATTTTTCACATTTTGCTATATAACATTCCCAAGAAAAAAAAATTAAAAATGTAAATTTTTTAACATTTTAGGCCAATTTGTTTTCTGCTACAATTTTTTGATAAAAAAATCGCAATAAGAGTATTTTGATTGGTTTGCGCAAAAGTTATTGCGTTTACTAACTACGGGAAAGATTTAGGTCATTTTTATTGGGTTTTTTTTTTTTTAACTAGTAATGGGGGCATTTTTTGCGGGACTGCGACATTGCGGCGGACAGATCGGACCCCTAACTGACATTGACACTTTTTATAAAAATATGCACTGTTACTGTAATAATGACACTGGCAGGGAAGGGGTTAACCTTATGGGTGATCAAAGGGTTAAATGTGAGCCTCATGCTTACTGATGTGTGGGGGGAGGGGTTCTGTGACACAGACAGAGATCGCAGGTTCAGCTATGCTGAATCCTGTGATCTCCTCTTGTCTGTCACTGAGAAGATCCGCCTGCTTTGTTTACATAAGCAGGCGGGTCTTCTCACACTTTCCCCGACGATCGGGGAAGGGAGGTGGCAATCGCCACCTCTCCTCCTCCGGCCCGACTCCCGCTATGTCTAAACAAAGCAAGAGTGCGCCTCCGGCGGCGCGCGCGCGCCGCTGGAATCACTAGGAGTCCGGTGACGTAGGCCTATGTCGCTAGACCCAGGGGAGCCGCACTGCTGAAGTAGGATTACTGTGAGCAGTTGGCAAGTGGTTAATACAAGCTGGTGAGTCACAATAAGAACTATCGTATTGCAGCTTTGTAGGAAATGATAAAAGAGAGCCGGCAACTCTGTTATCTGTATTGTAATTTTATTACATAAAAGAGACATAAAAAAAATCGAACGCATTTTGGTGAGAGCCTTAACCACATCCCGCCTGACCTATAGCAGAATAACGGCCAGGCGGGGGATCAGTTATCCTGATTGGGCATCATATGACATCCAGCAGTATAAGTGGCTCGTGCACGCCCCCGGGGGCACATAGAGCGGCGATCATTGGTGCGGTGCGTCGCTCTGACACACTGCACTTCTGATCTCGGTAAAGATGTAGGCTCTTTACCAAGTGATCAGCTGTGACCAATCACAGCTGATCGCAGAGGTAACCAGGAAGTGCCGGTAATCTGCTTTCCTCAGTTCACGCTGACAAGGCGTGAGTAGAGGAGAGCCAACCAGCACCTCTCCTGACGGGGGGGGGGGGGGGGGGGTCTGTGCTGGTAATCAGCACATTGGTTATCAGAACAGTCCCCATCAGAGATGCTAATTAGTGCCCATCAGATGTCAATCAGTGAAAATAAAAAATACCAATCAGTGCCCACCAGTAATGCCTGTCAGCGCCTCCTCACCAGTGCTGCCAATTAGTGCCATCTATTAGTGCCCATCAGATGTCAATCAGTGAAAATAAAAAATACCAATCAGTGCCCACCAGTAATGCCTGTCAGCGCTTCCTCACCAGTGCTGCCAATTAGTGCCATCTATTAGTGCCCATCAGTGCCACCTGTCAGTGCCCATCAATGTCACCTATTAGTGCCCATCAGTGCCGCCTATCAGTGCCACCTCATCAGTGCTGCATATCAATGCCGCCTATTAGTGCCTCCTCATCAGTGTCCATCAGTGCCATCTCATCAGTGCCCGTCAGTGAAGGAAAAAAGTACTTATTTACAAAATTGTATAACAGAAACAAAGTAAAACTTTTTTTTTTTTTTTTAAATATATCTTTTTTTTTTTTAATTTGTTTAGCAAAAAAAAAAAAACCCAGAGGTGGTCAAATGCCACCAAAAGAAAGCTCTATTTGTGGGGAAAAAAAAATGATAAAAATGTAATATGGGAAGAGTGCTGTATGACGTGCAATTTTCATTCAAAGTGTGACAGCGCGAAAAGCTGAAAATTGGTCTGGGCAGGAAAGGGGTGAAGGTGCCCACTATTGAAGTGATTAGTCATACCATATAACAAACTGAAAAAACAGGACATGTATACATAAAAACTCCACCCATAAACAAATTGGTATAATGCAATAGAATAATTAACTAAATATACAGTACAATTAAAATCAGGGTTTAGAGAGGTAAAGAAGTACGTTCTGGGCGGCAAAAAACAAAACACTGCAAAAGCATAAAAGCGTATAAATGAGTTCAAGTGAGCATATATATATATATATATACACAAACCCGATTCCAAAAAAGTTGGGACACTGAACAAATTGTGAAAAAAAACAGAATGCAATGATGTGAAAGTTTCAAATTTCAATATTTTATTCAGAATACAACATAGATGACATATCAAATGTTTAAACTGAGAAAATTTATCATTTTTAGGGAAAAATAAGTTGATTTTAAATTTCATGGCATCAACACATCTCAAAAAAGTTGGGACAAGGCCATGTTTACCACTGTGTGGCCTCCCCTCTTCTTTTTATAACAGTCTGCAAATGTCTGGGGACTGAGGAGTAGGGATGATCGAACGGTTCGGGTCGACCATCGGTTCGACCCGAACATTGGGCATTCGAATTTCGGCCGCATTCCGCATTTGGTCACCAGAACTGCCCAAAATGCAATGGGACAGGAAGTGGGCTTTAAAAGCCCGTGATTGGCCCAGAAACGTCAGTAAAAGCCAATGAGGGGGCAGGAGTCTGCTAGGAACGTGATTGGAGTGACTACGGGAGGCCAGAGGCCAATCAGGAGTGAATACGCCCCCCAGCATATAACATAGCCCCGCCTAACCTCTAGCACTGTAATACAGAGGCTTTTGAAGAGAGTGGAAGCATTTGTGGTTCTCCTGCTTTTTTACAATGTTTGCTGCATTGTCAAGCTCCAGTGTCATTTTGCAATTATCTTCTGCTGTATGGAGCTGTTCTTTTAGTGTGAGGAAAGGGATATGCAGTGTAGTTAGGGTACTATGTACCACTATAGTTAGATTTAATAATCTAGTTTTTGTAGCGATACTTTTTAGTGTCAGGGTTCCGTCTAGTGAGCACGTTGCACTGCTGATATATCTACAGCAGGTATACGTGCTTGCTAGTCAGCTATTGTGCAAAATGCCACACCCCCTTACAGGAAGCACATGGTGACCCCACTCTGCCATGTTAGGGTGACCGTAGTTTAGGGTGACCTGACTCTGCCATGCCAGGGTGACCCCACTCTGTCATGCCAGGGTGACCCCACTCTGTCATGTCAGGGTGACCGTAGTTTAGGGTGACCTGACTTTGCCATGCCAGGGTGACCCCACTCTGTCATGTCAGGGTGACCGTAGTTTAGGGTGACCTGACTCTGCCATGCCAGGGTGACCCCACTCTGTCATGTCAGGGTGACCGTAGTTTAGGGTGACCTGACTTTGCCATGCCAGGGTGACCCCACTCTGTCATGTCAGGTTGACCGTAGTTTAGGGTGACCTGACTCTGCCATGCCAGGGTGACCATAGTTTAGGGTGACCTGACTCTGATAAAGCCTCAGTGACAACTATACATAAATTAAAATTCATCACAAAAAAAAACAGATTATCAGTAGCGCTGGGATGGTGTTACCCTCCTTTCATAAAGTGCAAATAAATAAAGTGCATAAATTGCATAAATAATCCAAAACATCCAACTAAGCAAAAACAGAGTCCTTCAAAAGTCTTTGTTTATGTAGTGCCAGAGCTGGTGGTGGTGACAATGTATGGTGGTTCCTATAACTGACACCAATTACCCTGCATTAAAGGCACTGTGTATTTCTCTGGCACTACATAAACCAAGATTTTTGAAGGACTCTGTTCTTGCTTAGTTGGATGTTTTGGATTATTTAGGCAATTTATTTATTTGCACTTTATGAAAGGAGGGTAACACCATCCCTGCGCTACTAAAATTCTAAGAAAAATAATCTGTTTTTTTTTCTGGTTCTGGACATGCTACAGAGCTGAAACTTAACAGGTACACTTTTTAGACCCCCCCCCCCCAGACACTAAATCCAAAGAAATCTATTTTTTTTTTTCAATAATTTTTTCAATAATTGGCTCTCTATCAAAAACGACAATTTTAAGAACTTTTTTTTGCCTGATTCATAGTCCCTGGGGCACGACCCAGAACCCTAGGCACTTTTTAGGGGCATTTATTAGGTTTTGGGGCTTCAAAATGGTGTTTTTTGATTCCCGAAGTTCGGGTCCCATTGATTTCAATGGGGTTCTGGAATCCGAACCGAACTTTCGGGAAATTCGGGTGTTCTGGTCGAACCAAACTTTTCAAAATTTCGATCCCTATCCCTAACAAGTTGCTCAAGTTTAGGAATAGGAATGTTGCCCCATTCTTGTCTAATACAGGCTTCTAGTTGCTCAACTGTCTTAGGTCTTCTTTGTCCCATCTTCCTCTTTATGATGCGCCAAATGTTTTCTATGAGTGAAAGATCTGGACTGCAGGCTGGCCATTTCAGTACCCGGATCCTTCTTCTACGCAGCCATGATGTTGTAATTGATGCAGTATGTGGTCTGGCATTGTCATGTTGGAAAATGCAAGGTCTTCCCTGAAAGAGACGACGTCTGGATGGGAGCATATGTTGTTCTAGAACTTGGATTTACCTTTCAGCATTGATGGTGCCTTTCCAGATGTGTAAGCTGCCCATGCCACACGCACTCATGCAACCCCATACCATCAGAGATGCAGGCTTCTGAACTGAGCGCTGATAACAACTTGGGTTGTCCTTGTCCTCTTTAGTCCGAATGACATGGCGTCCCAGTTTTCCAAAAAGAACTTCAAATTTTGATTCGTCTGTAGTCATATATGTTCATTTAACTTTTCCGGCCTCTTATTGCTACCTGTCCCAACTTTTTTGGAATGTGTAGCTCTCATGAAATCCAAAATGAGCCAATATTTGGCATGACATTTCAAAATGTCTCACTTTCAACATTTGATATGCTATCTATATTTTATTGTGAATAAAATATAAGTTTATGAGATTTGTAAATTAGTCCGTTCTTTTTTTCCTCACAATTTGTACAGTGTCCAATTTTTTGGGAATTGGGTTTGTGTATATATATATATATATATATATATATATATACATATATAAATCTATACAATATAACTTTAATGGCATCCCAGTCTTAGTCCGTAGGGTTCAATACTGAGTTGGCCCACTCTTTGCAGCTATAACAGCTTCAACTCTTCTGGGAAGGCTGTCCACAAGGTTTAGCAGTGTGTCTATGGGAATGTTTGACCATTCTTCCAGAAGCGCATTTGTGAGGTAAGGTACTGATTTTGGCCAAGAAGGCCAATACCTTTGGCTGTATAGTGTACCTGCTCTACCTCCCCGATGGAGTATATTAAAGTTATATTTGTATATTGAGGAATATATAGAAGGAACAGTTTCCTTGTGACAGGGAAATGGCATAATGAGGGAGATATTTTAAAGTGTAAACTAAAATCCCTGCATCTATAGATCTCCACAATCTAACACTAACCTATCTAGCCCTGTAAAGAAGAAATCATTATACTTACCTGTGTTGAAGCCGATCCAACCTGATCTCCAGCGCCAGTAGCTCTGCAGAGGACACAGCCGACAACGGCTGTGAAATGAATGGGGAGTGACATCACCCAGAGAGTTACTATGGGGCTTCCATTGTCAGATGTGTCCTCTGCACTTGCCTTCACAGCTCAGCGTAGGACCCTTTCTTTTCCTAAATATATCCTGGAAAGTAATATTTTGCCTGCCATCTGCTGTAAAAGGGTTTTTTCTCTTGATTGGTACATTGAGAATGTAAACCAACTCTGTGAATGAGAGGTCCTCTTAAACTGAAGTGCCCCGCGCCCCCTAGGAACTGAATCTGGCTCTAGCGGTATCCCATAAAAATAGTGTGGGTGGGCTATAAATACACCTACATAGAAAATCTATGGCAGAAAAAAACACATTATTGGAGGCTTCCAGTATCCACCCCAAACATTTATTTCATAGTATACCACATGGACAAAATCTCTAAATCTGGAGGAATAAAACGAATGATGATGACTTTGATGGCGCATTGACGATACTAAGAAATGTTGACACGGATGACAAATATTGGAATATAAGGATACATCGTTAAATAAAGTGTATAAGAGAGTAAAGAACACCTGTTATATAAACCAAATAATTCCTTCCTGACAAACTTACAGAAATAAGGAAAATGAAATTAAAAGTGATTGTAAAGTCTCATTTATTTTTTGTTAGAAATAACCAACATGTTATACTTACCCACTCTGTGCAATGGCTTTGCACAGAGCAGACCCAATCCTTCTCCTCTCAGGTCTCTTTTCGGCGCTCCTGGCCCCTCCCTCCTGTTGAGACCCCCCACTGCAAGCAGCTTTCTATGGGGGCACCAAGCTGCAGCTTCCTGTGTCCATTCAGACACAAAACTGCAGCCTGGCCCCACCCCCTCTCTGTCCTCATTGGCTCATTGAATTTGATTGACAGCAGTGGAAGCCAATGGTGCCACACTGTCATCCCAGCCAATGAGGAGGGAATGTCTCGGGCAGCCGAGACACTCCTGCAACATCGCTGGATCTAGATTGGCTCTGGTAAATATTAGGGGGGCTGAGGGGGGCATAGAATGCATAGAATGCATTAAGATAAAAAACCTTCTGAGTTTACACACACTTCAAACCCAACCCCAGGACACCTTAAACCTAAAAGCAGTTTTACTTAACAGGTCCTTTGCTCCCCCAGTAGATGGTGCTCCCTCATGCTCTGACAGTAGACTGTTCCTCTATGTCCTCTTGTCCAACGCAGGGCAATGGGGCCTCCATCAGTCTTGATGATGTAAGAAGACCTCAGACCACTGTAGTATAGTAGAGAAGAGGCTGTGAGGACAGGTCTAGGTCTAGCAGTGCAGAGGACCCTGTAGGAATGGAGGATCTGGTAAGTCAAACTGCTTTACCAAGTCCCATAGACACTCCAGCCCTACTTCAAGGCAGGAATTTTTAGGCTTCCTAGAATTCAGCTTAATAACATCTTTAGATTTACCGCCACTTTCTCAAGTCAACACAAAGAACTAAATATAATTACATAACCCTAAAAACCCCTACAGAAGGTGAACTGCAAAAAATATTATCGAAGAAGGTAAGTTGTTGGATACACTCATTTACAACATTTGAAGCGTAAAAAAAAAACAAAAAAAAAAAAAAACAGTTACCGGGAAGGCTAACACTCCCATTGGTTGTGCTCTCAATCAAACTGTGAAACCATCCAATGGCTTGTGCCATAACTGATCACATGTGCAGCATCATGGTAGTTGAAGATCCAACAGGCCAAGGTAGCAGCTTCCTTGGCTGAAAATGATAGGAGGGTTTACTTCCACTTTAGGAGATCAGGCATCAACAATCCCATTAACTTTGGTTGTTTTGAGTAAAGTTAAGACCCATACACACTTGATGGAAATCGGACGAAATATCCTCCGATTTTTCTCTCCCATTACCGTTTTTTAGTTGACAGTGCAAAAATGTTCACGAAATTTCTCGTCCGATTTTTTTTTTTTGGGGACATTTGTTCCCAGACTTCCGGGTTGTCAGCAACTTCAGATCATGCGCGGTCTTTTGTATCCGATTTTTCAAGGACGTACTGCATACACATTAAACGAAAATTGGTCGTCTGGGGACGAACGATAAAAATTTTGGTGTTTGTCCCTCCGTTTTTTTTCGTTAAAAATGTCGGCATCGGCTGCTGAAAGTTGTGTACACACTAGCCGAAAATCGTACAATTTTACCTCGGACGGGAATTTTTGGCAGATTTTCTACTAGTGTGTACCCCACTTTAGTGTTGCTCCCCCAATAATTATAGCATTAGGGTATTAGATTTTTTCCAGTAATGACTTAAGGAACTTTTACTATTTTTATTTGTTTTATTTTTTTTAGAAAGTTAAACTTTTATTGTGTACTTTATCAAGGCAGTAAATCTTACAGAATGGAAATAGTAATACAGAACTCGAAGGTGCATCCAATATTACAATAATTGTAGAACAGTATGAGCCACAGCATAGTTTAGGTACAAAATGGCAAATGAAGATAAAGCATAACCAGCACATAATAAAGGTTGGCATTCAGATCAAATGTATCTATCATGGGGTGTTCTTAACCACTTCCGGACCGCCCACTGTGTATTTACGTCACTACTTTGACGTTTAATACTGGGGTTATGGCAGCAGATAATCTGCTTTAACATAAAAGTGGTCCTAGTGGTGGAACCACTTTTTTGGGTGGCGGGAGAGGTGATCAACCCCCCGCCGCTTCCCAGACGTTTTCGGAGCCATCGGTAGCGGGGGAAAAGCGATCCGATCCCCGGTGCAGATGGGCAGGAAGTCATCAAGTGAGGGCAAGATGGCCCCCACTCGACTCTATGCCCTAGGAGAACCGGAGCAACATCAAACGTCCCTTCCGCCAGAAGTGGAACTTCTGCTTTAAGTGCTCCTGACCCCCTGGCATGCCACATTTGGCATGTCATTTTTTTGGAGGGGGGAGTGGGTACCTAGATTTGACAGGTATCCGCTCCCACCCCCTCCCGGCAATCTTCTGGGACACGCCACAGGTCCCAGAAGATTGCCTGGCCATTCACGACGCGCAAGCTGTCACAGCCGGGTGCCCACACTAGTGATGCCGGTGACGGGGAGAGCCAAGGGAGAGAACCGAGGCTTTCGGCGGCCGCATCGCTGGATCGTGGGACAGGTGAGTGTGTGTTTATTAAAAGTCAGCAGATACACTTTTTTGTAGCTGCTGACTTTTAACCAGTTAAGCCCCGGAGGATTTGGCTGCTCAAAGACCAGGGCCTATTTTGCAATTCGGCACTGCGTGCCTTTAACAGACAATTGTGCGGTCGTGCGACGCTGTACCCAAATGAAATTGACGTCCTTTTTTTCCCACAAACAGAGCTTTCTTTTGGTGGTATTTGATCACCTGTGCAATTTTTACTTTTTGCGCTATAAACAAAAAAAGAGCGACAATTTTGAAAAAATAACAATATTTTTCTATTTTTTATATGAAATTCCCCCCCAAAAAAATGTAAAAATCTAAATTTTTAACATTTTAGGCCAATTTGATTTCTGCTACATATTTTTGGTGAAAAAAATTGCAATAAGTGTATTTTGATTGGTTTGCGCAAAAGTTATTGCGTTTACTAACTACGGCAAAGATTTATGTCATTTTTTTTATTTATTTTTTTTACTAGTAATGGCGGCAATCTGCGATTTTAGCAGGACTGCTACATTGCGGCGGACAGATCGGACCCTTGACTGACATTTTTGACACTTTTAGGGGTACCAGTGACATTTCTACAGTAATCAGTGCTATACATATGCACTGTTACTGTAAAAATGACACTGGCAGGGAAGGGGTTAACTTTATTAGTGATCAAGGGGTTAAGTGTGTCCCTAGGGGCGTGATTCTAACTGTCAGGGGGCGTGGCTTGTGATGTAACCACAGAGACATATGATCCTACATAGCAGGATCGTATGATCTCTGCAGTTACACCAGGGAGAATGACAGGCGGTTGTGTTTACATCAGCCGTCTGCCTTTCTCCCTCTCCAGCGGGAGATCGCGAGTGGCCGGCGGAGATCGGAGCCACCGGTCACTCGCGCGGTGATGGCAGTGACTGAGCGGGGGCGGGAGCGCGCCTCCGGCGGAGCGCGCTCGCCCCCTAGAGGCTCCTGGGTGAGTGACGTAGCCCTACGTCGCTTTGCCCAGTAGGTGCTGACCGCCGCAGTAAATAGTCGTGCGGCGGTCGGCAAGTGGTTAATAAACACAAAAATGGCTGAAACACCGCTTTAAAGGGCCCTGTCATGCTTATTTCTATTTCAGGGGATGTTTACATTCCTTGTAATAGGAATAAAAGTGATCAAAGGGACAGTGTAAAAAAAAAAAAAAAGTAAAATAAATAAGAAAAAAAAATGAAAGTGCCCCGTCCCTCCGAGCTTGCGCGCAGAAACGACCGCATACGCAGGTCGCGCCCACATATGTAAACGAAGTTCAAACCACACATGTGAGGTATCGCCGCGATTGTTAGAGTGAGAGTAATAATTCTAGCTCTGGACCTCCTCTGTAACTCTAAACTGGAAATCTGTAGACATTTTTTTTAAATCGTTGCCTATGGAGATTTTTAACCACTTGCCGACCAGCTTCCGTAGTTATACAGGTCGGCTCTGTTAGCGCGAAACAACATACCTGTACATTGTTTTGTGTAGCAGTTAGTGGGGGCGCACATGTGCCTGACTGACTAGAGGGAGAGCCAATCAGTGGGTCCGGCAGATGTGATGTCCGCTGGGCACCTGCGATAGCTCCCCTTGGTCTGCCGAAGTAAACACCGCACACCGCTGTTCTGTCAGTGATGAACACAGGGATCCTGTTTTCCTCCTATTTAGGAACACAGGTCTCTGTGTTCATCTAGTAAGTACATCCCCCACACAGTTAGAAAGCACCCCTTAGGATCACATTTAACCCTTTGATCGCCCCTGGAGTTAACCCCTTCCCTGCCAGTGTCATTAGTACAGTAACAATGCATATTTTTAGGAGCACTGATTACTGTAGTAATGTCACTGGTCCCCCCAAAAGTTTTAAAAATGTCAGGTGTCCAATCTGTCCGCCACAATCTCGCAGTCCCGCTAAAAATCACTGATCACCGCCATTTCTAGTAAAAAAAAAATAAGTAAAAATGGCATACTGTAAATCTTTCCCCTAGTTTGTAGACATGATAACTTTTGCACAAACCAATCAATATACGCTTATTGGGATTTTTTTTTTACCAAAAATATGTAGCAGATTACATATTGGCCTAAAATGATAAAACATTTTTATTTTTATTTTTTTTTTATTTGAAATGCTTTATAGCAGAAAGTAAAAAATATTTTTTTTTTTTTTTCAGAATTGTGTTTATAGCGCAAAAAATAAAGATGGAGAGGTGATCAAATACCACCAAAAGAAAGCTCTTTTTTTAGGCACAGCATCGCACGACCGCGCAATTGACCGTTAAAGTTAGGCAGTGCCGTATCGCAAAAAATGGCCTGGTCATTAAGAGGGTAAAACCTTCCGGTCCTTAAGTGGTTAAGTACCTGTTATACCTGAAGGGTTTCACATGTACTGTCACTTTGTACCAAAATTTGTTGACATTCCATGAGTGTGCGCAATTTTTAAAGCATGACATGTTAGGGATCAATTTACTTGGCATAACATTATTCTCCACATTATAGAACAAAATTTGGCTAACTTTACTGTTTTCCTATTTTTAATTCAAAAAAGTGTATTTTTTTCAAAACAAATTGTGTTTGTAAAACCACTGCATATATAGTGTGACATAAAGTATTGCAACAATCTTCATTTTATTCTCTAGGGTCTCTGCTAAAAAAAATAATAATAATAATGTTTATGGGTTCTAAGATATTTTCTAGCAAAAAATACTGATTTTAACTTGTAAACAACAATTGTCAGAAACAGGCCTAGTCCATAAGTGATTAATAAGTTAACAAAATCGTATGCTTTGAGATTATTAAATTATTTTACCTCCTATGCAGGGTTTTGACTGCGCACTTTTATGTTTTTCCTAAGACAGAACAAAAGAAAAAATCAAGAATGAAAAATCAAGAGGGTAAACCAGTAGGACTTTAAAAGTGCTCCAAATTGCTAACAGTATGATTGCCCCCTGATGTGTATCAAGTAGCTTGCCCTATGATATACAGTGCCTTGCGAAAGTATTCGGCCCCCTTGAACTTTGCGACCTTTTGCCACATTTCAGGCTTCAAACATAAAGATATAAAACTGTAATTTTTTGTGAAGAATCAACAAGTGGGACACAATCACGAAGTGGAACGAAATTTATTGGATATTTCAAACTTTTTTAACAAATAGAAAACTGAACAATTGGGAGTGCAAAATTATTCAGCACCTTTACTTTCAGTGCAGCAAACTCTCTCCAGAAGTTCAGTGAGGATCTCTGAATGATCCAATGTTGACCTAAATGACTAATGATGATAAATAGAATCCACCTGTGTGTAATCAAGTCTCTGTATAAATGCACCTGCACTGTGATAGTCTCAGAGGTCCGTTTAAAGCGCAGAGAGCATCATGAAGAACAAGGAACACACCAGGCAGGTCCGAGATACTGTTGTGGAGAAGTTTAAAGCCAGATTTGGATACAAAAAGATTTCCCAAGCTTTAAACATCCCAAGGAGCACTGTGCAAGCGATAATATTGAAATGGAAGGAGTATCAGACCACTGCAAATCTACGAAGACCTGGCCGTCCCTCTAAACTTTCAGCTCATACAAGGAGAAGACTGATCAGAGATGCAGCCAAGAGGCCCATGATCACTCTGGATGAACTGCAGAGATCTACAGCTGAGGTGGGAGACTCTGTCCATAGGACAACAATCAGTCGTATACTGCACAAATCTGGCCTTTATGGAAGAGTGGCAAGAAGAAAGCAATTTCTTAAAGATATCCATAAAAAGTGTCGTTTAAAGTTTGCCACAAGCCACCTGGGAGACACCAAACATGTGGAAGAAGGTGCTCTGGTCAGATGAAACCAAAATCGAACTTTTTGGCAACAATGCAAAACATTATGTTTGGCATAAAAGCAACACAGCTCATCACCCTGAACACACCATCCGCACTGTCAAACATGGTGGTGGCAGCATCATGGTTTGGGCCTTCTTTTCTTCAGCAGGGACAGGTAAGATGGTTAAAATTGATGGGAAGATGGATGGAGCCAAATACAGGACCATTCTGGAAGAAAACCTGATGGAGTCTGCAAAAGACCTGAGACTGGGATGGAGATTTGTCTTCCAACAAGACAATGATCCAAAACATAAAGCAAAATCTACAATGGAATGGTTCACAAATAAACATATCCAGGTGTTAGAATGGCCAAGTCAAAGTCCAGACCTGAATCCAATCGAGAATCTGTGGAAAGAACTGAAAACTGCTGTTCACAAACGCTCTCCATCCAACCTCACTGAGCTCGAGCTGTTTTCCAAGGAGGAATGGGCAAAAATTTCAGTCTCTCGATGTGCAAAACTGATAGAGACATATCCCAAGTGACTTACAGCTGTAAAAGGTGGCAAAAGGTGGCGCTACAAAGTATTAACTTAAGGGGGCTAAATAATTTTGCACGCCCAATTTTTCAGTTTTTTATTTGTTAAAAAAGTTTGAAATATCCAATAAATTTCGTTCCACTTCATGATTGTGTCCCACTTGTTGTTGATTCTTCACAAAAAATTACAGTTTTATATCTTTATGTTTGAAGCCCGAAATGTGCCAAAAGGTCGCAAAGTTCAAGGGGGACAAATACTTTCACAAGGCACTGTAGGTATGAGAATTAGTAAGTAGAGAAACGTAATTTATAGAGAGAGGGAGAGCAAAGAAGGAAAAAAAAGGGGGTGGAAGTGTGATGGCAGAGGGAAATGTAGGTAATAATACAGCTGGGACCCCAGAGGCCAAGCCACCATGTTGTGGCTCATGTAGTCCTTTGTAGCTCCTCCGACTGTGCTCATTCCCTGGTGAAAGTTGCTAAGAAAGTGTTGAGGATACATAGTTGTAGTTACAGAGAGGCCCAGAGTAAAGGAGAGAAGAGACATGGACAGAGGGCCAGCATGACAGGGGTTAAAGGGGTTTGGGACAAGGAGGAGTTTTCAGCCCAGTGTGATAGAAAATATAAGTGGTGGGACTTTTAATTGGTGTTTTGGCCAGGAAGGGGGAGAGCTATCGGGAGAGGTCAAGCTAGGGACCTCAGGAAGTCTTCAGTCAGAAGAAAGCTACATTGGAGAATATTTCCCACCCTCCCTCCCATTTCTTGTATTTTCTTTTTTTTTTTTTTTCTGACTTTTGGTTTTGCAGTCCACCGCCCTTGTTTTTGGTTTTTGTTTTAACAAAGTCTTTCTTCTTTTGGGGTGGTTCTTTGTCATGGCAGCAAATGGGGTACAAGGTCCTAGTAGGTTAGTATGGTGCAAACTTATACTTGGTAGGGACCCGTCTGAGGTACGACTCCCAGATGGTGCAAACTTATACTTGGTAGGGATCCGTCTGAGGTACGGCTCCCAGATGGTGCAAACTTATACTTGGTAGGGACCCGTCTGAGGTACGACTCCCAGATGGTGCAAACTTATACTTGGTAGGGATCCGTCTGAGGTACGGCTCCCAGATGGTGCAAACTTATACTTGGTAGGGACCCGTCTGAGGTACGGCTCCCAGATGGTGCAAACTTATACTTGGTAGGAACCCGTCTGAGGTACGGCTCCCTGATGGTGCAAACTTGTACTTGGTAGGGACCCGTCTGAGGTACGGCTCCCAGATGGTGCAAACTTATACTTGGTAGGGACCCGTCTGAGGTACGGCTCCCAGATGGTGCAAACTTATACTTGGTAGGGACCCGTCTGAGGTACGGCTCCCTGATGGTGCAAACTTATACTTGGTAGGGACCCGTCTGAGGTACGGCTCCCTGATGGTGCAAACTTATACTTGGTAGGGACCTGTTTGAGGTACGGCTCCCAGTAGTTGGTATGTTGGTACCTGCGACTGGTTGTCTCCGAGCCGGTACTGTGGTGGCTGGAGGCCTAATTAAGTCAGACGCAGGTACCTCCTTCTTTGATGCCTACCGGGACCTTGAGGCTCCAGTAAAAAACTGGGTTTAATGTGTTATTTACCTTTTATGTATACAATTTGTTAATAAAAGGCTGCTATGGCCATTTAACTCCAACCTGTGGTCATGTGGTTATTTATAATGGAGGAGGAGAGTGATGGTCAGAGCAGAATGGAGACAAATCATCTTTAATCCCCTAGTCATGGAATATTGGAAAAAGTGCCAATAGTATCATGTTTTCTGGTACTGTTCCTCTTTACGCCTCATAGTTTCCGTTAAACACTCCATTTCGGCCATTTCATTCACCACAGCGATCCATTGGCCCACTGTTGGGGGGTCTGAGCATTTCCACTTTTGAGGAATACAGAATTTTGCTGCTTAATAAATGTATCAAAAAAATATCTCTTCTATCTATTCTGCAAAAGCGGAGTTAAGTGGAGTAGGACACATCTCTGGCCTATCTTCCAAGTGTATATCGATCAGCTTAAAGACCAGGTCCCGAATCGAGTCCCAGAAGGGGCAGATGGGGGATCATGTCCAGAAAATATGTACAGTAGCATGGTACCGTCATCTTGTTGGCAAAACCAACACCTCATTGAGACTGCAGGGTAGATTCTGTGTAAAAGAGTAGGCACCCTATACCATTGTGTCAAACCTTATATCTCGATTCCTGGAGCCTACTAGCTATGGAAGAGTAATAGGCAAAATACAATTGTTGTTAATCAGTAAGCGTCAAATTCAAGTCCCTTTCCCATCTTCGTATAAAAGGTGACACTTAGCCTTCCAACGGCTTAGACAGGATGAAGTACGTTTTGGAGAGAGCATGATGTAGAGGGGATGGGTCCAGACAGTTATCCTCAAAGGAGGTGTTTAGGCCTCTTGGGATTCCTCCAGCATTAGAGGATGTCAGATAATGTTGAACCTGCATGGCTCTCCAGAAGTCCCATGGGGGTGACACCATCTGCCTGATGTCTTCTATGGTGCCCCAGTTTCCCCGGGTGAAGTGGCAGACTCTAAATTGGTTAGTTTGAAAAAACGCTTGAACGTATGGTTCGTCAAGCCTGGGGTAAAATCGAATGCTCCTATCACCGGGGATAAGAAAGTGAAAGTGGAAAGAGGAGCTCCGGAAAAGCAGCCAGCCTTATTTAGGTTCAGGAGCATAGTTCCAACTAGGGGATGAGATTTAATGCTCGGTGGTAGCAACAGTTTTCTATGGTAGTGTTTGCAGCGGTGCCGGGGACAAATCGTGTTCCAGCCCTACCCAGCCCTTCTCCTGAGCATGTTTGATCTTGTCAAGAGTTTTTGTCATGTGAACAGCGCAATAATATTTGGTTGGGTCTGGGAACCCAATGCCACCATGCAACTTCAGGTGGGCCAAGATGCGATAAGAGATAATTTTTTGTTTTGTTACCCCCCCTATACTGCCTGGAGAACAGTACATGGGAGACGAACTGGGAGTGTCTGTAATAAACATATTAGTCTCAGAAGAACAGTCATTTTCAGAATGCTGTTTCTCCCGAACCATGTAAAGGTTTGTTGGTGTCAGCGCCTGAGATCACCCTTGGTTTTCGCCAACCTGGATAAAGATTTCTTGGATATTGACAGGGTACCCAGATACTTAGCACTCCTTGGTAAAACTTGGAAAATATGCTTAATGACACACCATGCCCTCTGAAGAAGTCCTTTGGGATAAAATGTGTCAGTCAATAGCATGGGGTTTGGTTACAGGGCCTGACCTGGCATACTTCTCCATACCCTCTTGGTGGACATATGATCTGATGAATTCAGGATGGTACTAAATGACAGATAGGTAAGATCCGCCCGCTGCTTACCTGCACTTAACACCATTACTTTGTTGTTTTTAATTATACCATCACTATTGTCTGACATGGTAGACCCTGTTTATAGACGAAAAGTGTAACAGGATGCAAAATCAGCCAAATGGTCAGACAGAGTGTAGCTTTAACTTAAATTTTACTAAACTGGTGCAGAGTAGGGTTAACAATGCAAACAGGGTTAAAATGGCAAAAGGGTGTGCATACAGTATAGAACAATGTTAAGCTGATTATGAAGCTGTAAAAACTGGAGCAATCTACTGAGCTGGCCAGAATCACCTCTGGAGGGAGTGTATTCCACATTTTCACAGCTCTTACGGTGAAAAAAACCTTTCCGTATCTGGAGACTAAATCTCTTTTCATCTAGATGTAAAGAGTGCCATCTTGTCCTCTGTGTTGACCTTAAAGTGAAAAAATCAACACCAACTTCACTATACGGACCCCTTATGTATTTGTACTTGATGATCATATCCCCCTTCTCAAGAGAGAATAAATTCAGTTCCTCTAATCTTTCCTCCCATCTGATCTCCTCCATGCCTCTTATCTGTTTGGTTGCTCTTCTCTGCACTTTCTCCAGTTCCCTGATATCCTTTTTGAAGAAACTGGTGCCCAAAACTGAACTGCATTTTCCAGATGAGGTCTTACTAATGATTTGTACAGGGGCAAAATGATATCTATCTCTCTCTGGAGTCCATGCCTCTCTTAATACATGAAAGGACTTTGCTTGCTTTGGAAACAGCAGCTTGGCATTGCATGCTCTTATTAAGCTTACGATCTACCAGAACACCAAGATCCTTCCCCGCTATGGATTCCCCCAGTTCTACTCCACCTGGTATGTATGATGCATGCATATTCTTAGCCCCCAAGTGCATAACTTTACATTTATCAACATTAAACCTCATTTGCCACATGAAACTGTGCATTGAGGTCAGCTTGTAAATTGGAGACATCCTGTAAGGAAGTTATTCCAATGCATAGCTTGGTATCATCTGCAAAGACTGAAATAGTACTTTTACAACCCTAGAATAACCCTTTCAAATGTAATTAAAAAACTAAAAAAGTATGGGGAACTATCAAACTTTAAGATCAACCTAATAAAATCAGAAATCTTGAATATAGGGCTTAGAAGAGAGAAGAAATAGCGCTGCAGAAGGATTTTCCTTTTACTTGGACAAAATCAGAACTAAAACACTTAGGGATAAACCTAACTCCATCTTTAAAGAAGAATCTGAACTTAGTGGAAAAACATAGTAAGCCACAAACAAAAGTAAAACATAATATATCTCAGATATACAAAATGCTTATGGAAATGGCTGGCCTGAGGATACCTCCATTAATAGAGATGTGGGAAAAGGAGTGAGGAACACGATTAACCGGTTGCCGTCCGCCGCAAGTACATATACTGCGGCGGTCAGCCCCGGCCAGGCAAAGCGACGTACCGGTACGTCACTTGCCTGTCATTAGTTTGTGAGCCAATAGCTGGCGAGCGCGCGCCCGCCCCGGCTCGTTCCCTCGGAAGTCCGTGCGTGTGACCAAAAAAACACCAAAAATGACAAAAATCTTTCCCTTTGTTAGTAAACGCGATAACTTTTGCGCAAACCAATCAAAATACGCTTTTTGCAATTTTTTTTACCAAACATATGTAGCATAAAACAAATTGGCCTAAAATGTTAAAAAAGTTTGATTTTTCCTTTTCTTTTTTGGGGAATTTCATATAAAAAAATGTGAAAAATATTGTTATTTTTGCAAAATTGACGCTCTTTATTTGTTTATAGCGCAAAAAGTAAAAATCGCACAGGTGATCAAATACCACCAAAAGAAAGCTCTGTTTGTGGGGAAAAAAGGACGTCAAATTCGTTTAGGTACAGCGTCGCACGACTGCGCAATTGTCCGTTAAAATCACACAGTGCTGAATCGCAAAAAAAAACCCTGGTCAGGAAGGGGGTAAAATCTTCCGGGGCTTAAGTGGTTAAAGGAACAAGAAGTAAATGTATTGCTGAAGGCTGGCTATAATTATGCGGTCAACATAAATCCCATTGAACTACAAATGTTTATCGAGATGGTATATATCACCGGTAAAAGCACAAAAATATCCCCACTATGCTGGAGGGGTTGTGATTTGCAGGGCACAATGGCTCACGTAGGGTGGGACTGTCCTAAGGTCTGTGATTATTGGCAGAAAGTGCAGCAATGCATTGGTGAAATACAGGAGTAGACATCCTTGGGTATGTTTATTTCATAAAAACAGTAAATCAAAAAAACACTATAAAAATACGATTGTTCCAAATTTATCAAACACGGCAAAGGGGGCAATCACAAAAAAATGGTTAGATCCGGAAAGCCCCAAAATTAGAGATTGGCGTAAAAGAGTAGAATATATATATATATATATATATATATATATATATAATATGGAGTATCTGGGTAGCGGAGAGGACCATACGGTGAGTTTCTCAAACAAATGGGCAGATTTCAAGAAGACCAGGAAATACACAGGAATGTGGGCGAATTAGGATACGAGAGGGAGGTGAGCAAAAAGAGAGGAAGGGGAGGAGGTACAATGGAGGGATGGATGAGTAAAGTGAAGTGGAAGGGAGAGAGGGAGTAATTTTGGGAGGGAGGTGATTTTGGATAACTGGTTTAACAGAATGGTGGAAGTCTATTTTGTATGTTTGTAAATTTTGAAACTCAATAAAAATTTAAAAATAGTACTTTTAATCCCAAACCCTATATCGATTATAAAGTTATTAAAAAGTAAGGGTGCCAACACTGAACCTTGGGGTACACCACTGATAACCTTAGATCATTCAGAGTAAGAATCATTAACCCCTACTCTCTGAATTCTATCTTTTAGACAATTTTCTATCCATTTACAAACTGATCTTTCCAAGCTTTTAGACTTTACCTTACACATTAGCCGTGTGTGGGGAACTGTGCCAAGTATGCTACGTCCACAGCCACCCCTCTGTCCAAGGTTTTACTTACCTCCACATGAAAAGAAATCAGATTTGTTTGACAATTTCTCTTTCATGAAACCATGCTGTCTGTTGCTTAAAATATTTTATCCAGCAAGAACTCATCTATGTGGTCTTTTATTCAATTTTCCAGTATCTTCTCGACTACAGAAGGTAAACTAACAGGTCTATAGTTACTTGGCAAAGACTTTGATCCCTTTTTAAATATAGGCACCAAATTAGCCAAACCAATCCAGTGGTACTATTCAAATCCCTAACAAGTCCCTAAAAATTAGAAACAAAGGCTTAAAAATAACAGAGCTCAATTCTTTTAAGATGCGTGGATGGATGGCATCTGGTCCAGGTGCTTTATCCACCTTTATTCTGTCAAAATATTTCTGGATCTTATCACTTTTGAGCCATCGTGGATCATTTGGGCCTGTGTCAATACCATCCCCATTAGGGTCATGAGCTCCCCCATGCTCCTTTATATACACAAAGCTGAAGAGAGTATGCAATACATTTGCCTTCTCTTTGTCCCCAGTCACCCACTCCAGATTATTTTGTAAAGGGCCTACATGCTCAGACCTAACCTTTTTACTAATAATATTTTTGAAGAATTTTTTGGGGTTTGTCCTACTATCTTTTGCAATCTATCTTTCATTTTGAATTTTTGCGTCCTTGTTATCCTTTTTACGCATTCTGTTATATTCTTTCTTCTATCTATCTTTTCTTTATATTCTATTTATAACAATGATAGTGTTCCTTCATTTTTAAATTTTTAAAAGCTCTTTTCTTATTATTTGTAGCTTTTTTAACTTTGGCCGTGAGCCACATAGGTTTTATTTTTAGCCTTGTAAATGTATTGCCCATGGGAAAATACTTTGCAGTGAGTTCACATGCAGTTTTTTTTGAAGAATTCCCATTTTTGTTCTTTATTCATCGATGCCAATATTCCCTCCCAGTAAGTCTGGGAGAGCAGCCCTCATCCTTGGAAAATTTGCTCTCTTAAAGTTAAGTGTTTTTATATTTCCTGTATGTGTTTGTTGCTTACAGCTAACATTAAATGAAATCCGATTATGGTCACTGCTACACAGATGTTCTTTATATGAATATTGGTAATAAGCTCTGCTTGGTTTGGGATTACCAGGTCCAGCAGAGCATGATTCCTAGTTGGGGCCTCTATGGACTGGACCATATAATTGTCTTGTAGGAGGTTTATACATTTTTGCCCTTTAACTGTTCCAGCAGTGCCATTACTCCAGTCAATGTCTGGGTAGTTAAAATCTCCCATTATTATCACTGTCCCAGTCCTTGTAGCCCTTTCTATCTGTGCCAGGAGCTGAGTCTCCACCTCCTCATTAATAATGGGAGGTCTATAACAAATTTCAATGATAATCTTTGTATTACACACACACATGTACATTTCCACCCATATTGCTCAGACTCATCACACTCTCCATCAACTAGGTCATCATCTTTCACACTCATTTTGAGATCACTTTTAACATAGAGACAGACACCACCACCTCACCGTTTTACCCTGTCTTTCCGAAAGAGAGCATAGCCAGGAATATTAGTAGCCCGGTAATGTGAAGAATGAAGCCAAGACTTTGCAATACCAAATACGATAATCTGATCACTAGTACAGAGCTTTCGAGAGCCAATCGCGACAGTTCATCCGATTTTATCCTATTGGACAAGTGTTATATTCTCCGTGTTGTGAGAGACACAGGACTCTGATCTGGAACAACGGATGTTTATTCAGGACTCACTGTACACTGCAACATGCATTACAGGACAGTATATCGGTATATCAATGCATCTCTTACATGTGTCTAAGATGGCCACTCTGCTCCTTGACCCTTGTCATCACTCCTGGGTGGAGCCAGCCTTAAAGTAATAGTACATGTGAAACCCTTCAGGTATAACACCTTCCATCCATCCCTAAAAAAAAAAAAAAACGAAAAAAAAAACAAAACGAGAACAGGCATAAAACAGAAACTAATAATTGTCCAATACAGTCCTCCACTTGGTGTTGGACGGACAGTTATTCAGATCAGAAGTTTTCTCCATTGTTTCTGGGTGATAACTGAAACTGCTGCTCCTGTGTCTACATCCATCTTGAGTTTCTTTCCTTCCATGGTTACCTCTACAGTCATTGCTGAGGGTGCTGAATGCATAGGATGTATGTCCAATCTGTGGAGCACATCCTCATCCTCTGATTCAGATGACGATGTATATCTTCCCACCATATATGCCTTTGTCCTGGTGTTCAGAGGTTGTTTATTTTGCATCTTCTTACTACGGCAGACTCGTTTCAGATGGCCTGCCTTACCACAATTATGACAGAACTGATCCTTAAACCGGCAGACTTTGTGATCATGGTCTGTATTCCCACAACGTTAGCAAGCTGACTCCCGGCTTGGTGAGGGTCTATATTTCCAGTTTGCTGCAGTTGGCTTGACTGCTGTTCTGAAAACTTCCTCTTTAACTTCTTCCCTTCTGCTCTGGGGGTTCAATGCCTCTGTATCTTTCACAGCCATTTCCATCACTGAAGCTATCTCTATTGCCTTTGTAAGGGTAAGATCTTTCTCTGTTAACAGTCTCTTTTGGCTAGACTCACTATTTAGTCCCATGACAAACGTATCCCTCATTGCAGTCAGTAAGTACTCCCCAAAAGAACAGGTTGAGGCTAGTCTGCGAAGGGCGAGCACATAAGCCTTAATACCTTCACCCGGCTGTCGCTGTCGCTGATAGAACTGGAATCTTTCTGCAATCTCTAGTGGTTTAGGCTGGAAGGGATTCCTTAACAGTGTCAGGAGCTCTGCCAAAGTCTTAGTTGCTGGTTTTTCAGGGAAAAGGAGATCCCTAAGAGTGTCATATGTCCTAGCACCAACCACTGTCAGAAATACTGCTACTTGCCTGTCGCCTGGGATGGCATTTGCACCAAAATACTGTTCCAGTCTCTCAACCCAGGAACTCCAGGATGTCTGTTCTCCATCAAATTCACTTAATGTCCCGATCAATATCATTTTCCTGCTGGGCTCTGTGGGTGTTTGTATCCAGGTGACAATCCAGAGTTTTTTTTTTTTTTTTCTTTCTTTCTTTTCTCACACGGATAGTAACCTTGTAAATCCCATCCTCGTCGCCACTGTTATATTTTCCGTGTCGTGAGAGACACAGGACTCTGATCTGGAACAACGGATGTTTATTCAGGACTCACTGTACACTGCAACATGCATTACAGGACAGTATATCGGTATATCAATGCATCTCTTACATGTGTCTAAGATGGCCACTCTGCTCCTTGACCCTTGTCATCACTCCTGGGTGGAGCCAGCCTTAAAGTAATAGTACATGTGAAACCCTTCAGGTATAACACCTTCCATCCATCCCTAAAAAAAAAAACAAAACGAAAAAAAAAAAACAAAACGAGAACAGGCATAAAACAGAAACTAATAATTGTCCAATACAGTCCTCCACTTGGTGTTGGACGGACAGTTATTCAGATCAGAAGTTTTCTCCATTGTTTCTGGGTGATAACTGAAACTGCTGCTCCTGTGTCTACATCCATCTTGAGTTTCTTTCCTTCCATGGTTACCTCTACAGTCATTGCTGAGGGTGCTGAATGCATAGGATGTATGTCCAATCTGTGGAGCACATCCTCATCCTCTGATTCAGATGACGATGTATATCTTCCCACCATATATGCCTTTGTCCTGGTGTTCAGAGGTTGTTTATTTTGCATCTTCTTACTACGGCAGACTCGTTTCAGATGGCCTGCCTTACCACAATTATGACAGAACTGATCCTTAAACCGGCAGACTTTGTGATCATGGTCTGTATTCCCACAACGTTAGCAAGCTGACTCCCGGCTTGGTGAGGGTCTATATTTCCAGTTTGCTGCAGTTGGCTTGACTGCTGTTCTGAAAACTTCCTCTTTAACTTCTTCCCTTCTGCTCTGGGGGTTCAATGCCTCTGTATCTTTCACAGCCATTTCCATCACTGAAGCTATCTCTATTGCCTTTGTAAGGGTAAGATCTTTCTCTGTTAACAGTCTCTTTTGGCTAGACTCACTATTTAGTCCCATGACAAACGTATCCCTCAGTGCAGTCAGTAAGTACTCCCCAAAAGAACAGGTTGAGGCTAGTCTGCGAAGGGCGAGCACATAAGCCTTAATACCTTCACCCGGCTGTTGCTGTCGCTGATAGAACTGGAATCTTTCTGCAATCTCTAGTGGTTTAGGCTGGAAGGGATTCCTTAACAGTGTCAGGAGCTCTGCCAAAGTCTTAGTTGCTGGTTTTTCAGGGAAAAGAAGATCCCTAAGAGTGTCATATGTCCTAGCACCAACCACTGTCAGAAATACTGCTACTTGCCTGTCGCCTGGGATGGCATTTGCACCAAAATACTGTTCCAGTCTCTCAACCCAGGAACTCCAGGATGTCTGTTCTCCATCAAATTCACTTAATGTCCCGATCAATATCATTTTCCTGCTGGGCTCTGTGGGTGTTTGTATCCAGGTGACAATCCAGAGTTTTTTTTTTTTTTTTTCTTTCTTTCTTTTCTCACACGGATAGTAACCTTGTAAATCCCATCCTCGTCGCCACTGTTATATTTTCCGTGTCGTGAGAGACACAGGACTCTGATCTGGAACAACGGATGTTTATTCAGGACTCACTGTACACTCTAACATGCATTACAGGACAGCTCGGTATATCAATGCATCTCTTACATGTGTCTAAGGTGGCCACTCTGCCCCTTGACCCTTGTCATCACTCCTGGGTGGAGCCAGCCTTAAAGTAACAGTACATGTGAAACCCTTCAAGTATAGCAACAAGCACAACATTTTTTTTCCGTATGGTACCAGATCGTATGACTTTCTTTTTTTTTTTTTTTTGTATGACTTTCATTTAATCATTACAGTTGTCATTCAAAAAACAATACAAATACACTACAACACATTACATCACTTCCAAATTTTTATTCTGTCGTACAAGACTTTTGGTAACTTGCTGGAGGAGTCCCAGGGCTGGTACCCGAGGGAGGCAACTGGACATGCAGAGCCACCCCACTCTGGTATCGACTGGAGTAGTACTCATTACAGTGGCTGTGTCTTTATTAGAATCTGCATGCTATTGGGCTCCTACCCAGCTGCCTATATGCCAGAATAAAGAGTGAAAGTCCACACACCTGGCTGCAAATCACATGTCCAGCCACCTTTGTTCTAACAGGTGTGGTCTCTCTGAGAGGGTGTTAATTCAAAGATTTTGATTAAAAATTTACTTAGTTTGATTTGTAACTTCCCAATAAGATCTGCAAAGTTTGAATAAGCTACCGATATGGAGGTTGTCTTTTATTGTACCCACCGAGCTGTGTACAGATATCGCTGTGCTATCTCGTAGAGTGCTATTAGGGATTAGGTGCATGGCGCTGTACATGGAAGTAATGAATGATGCCAAGAGCAGGACGGGCAATCTCTCTCACTGCACTACATAGGTCGTACGCTCGATCTAGGCTACACCCCGCTGACGAAGTCATCTGATGTAAAGCGTACGGGGGAGGAGCCTACTCGGTGAATGTCAGACCCAGGGAGGTTTTGCCACGGAGATATTATCAGCTGTTCGTAGCCCGCACTGCTTGAAGTGCCGGCAAATGTAATTGAGTTTCCTTTTGACTCTTTAATAAAGCGTTTAAACAGAGAGCACTAGATCCTTCTTCCTTTGTTTCTTTGCTGAGTATCATCGCACTCTGATTATTGGCGAAGGAGAAGTGGAAGGTGTGGAGTGGAAAGAACAGGCTGTCCATTAAATTATCCCAATGCTTGCATGACTCTTTTGAGTCTAACCTTGAGGTGAGCTGCTAATCTAGCACCAATCACTGTGAGCACCTGGTTGAAGTGTTTGGAGCACGATTGCACCTTTAACACACTGGATCACGGATGAAGATATCTTAATGACTCTTTTTTTGATTAAGATTGAGTTTGGGACTCTCTCTTTTTTGATCACTTTAATATAGCACTTTTTTGGACATTTTTGTATTCGCACTTTTATAGTTGCATTTGCACTTAGTTATTTGTATTGGATCACTCTATTATATTTGTATATGGTGATTTATGTTTATACACAATTTTTATTGATTTATATGATTCATATTGATTCACCTTTATTGAATTTTGTCACTTGGCGCAGCAATATTGATTTATTTATATTCTCTGAGAGGGTGGGCAAATAATATTTCAACGGCATGCCCAGGAACCCAGGGGATTGTGGGAAAAATAGTTAAAGGAGCCCATGCCTACCTCTAAGCATGGAGCAGTATACTATACAAGGACTTCCGCAATGGAGATATTAGACTAGCTCTATAGGTGTGTACATACATGGACACTGATGCCTGATGAACTCGATATGTTAGGAGTTGTTTCTCCTTGAGACGACATTGCTATTTATCTTTATCCATGGTCACTGTTCCACTTATATAAAGAATTGACTGTTTGTAACACAATACTGGCTTGATTTAAGTCCTTTTAAAGTGGTGTCCATCCAAAGGTGTATATCTTCAGTCTGTATTTGTTGTGGGCTATTGCCAACTTTGCATAAAAGTTGGATTTTCGAATTCACAGGGGATTACTGTGAGTAGATTGACATTGGACTGGGCCCATGTGTGTTTATCCATGACTATAATTATATCTCTAATTCATGATGCCAAAGCTTAACTATAGGATATAGACTTGCATTTTTAACCTGCTGTTGTGTCCTTACACAGGAATAGAAGCTACACTAGGGATTATGATGTGTCATAAGTGGATTTCTTTATCTTATCATCATAAGTGGCAAGTCAAGTGCCCAGACTGAGATAAAACAAGATTGTGAATATTATATATCTCGAGTGGATCTTTTTATTTCATTATCATCTGTGGCAATTGTTATTTTTTGCCAGATAGAGATTTAATTGGTGTGTGAATACTGGGTGGATCAATATCGTGTTTATCAAAAGCCAAGTGTCCGGACTGGGATGAAATATTATTATATATATAGCAAGGTGATTACCATCTCTAATAATATTCTAGCTCCACATTGGGAGGGAGAAAATACAGTATTTATGCCTTATATATACTATATTACCAAAATTATTGGGACACCTGTCTTTACACGCACATGAACTTTAATGGCATCCCAGTCTTATGCCTCGTACACACGCAACGATTATCGGCCGACCGATCGGCCGTCTTTTGTCCAGAGTGTTGTTGTGTTGGTTGGAATGTGCCTAGACTGCACACAAATTTTCTCGGCCAACAAAAATCAACTTCAGAAGTGATGTCATGTGCTGGTTTACTTTCCGTGTGTTTTTTCTTCTCTGAGCATGCCCAGTCTTGCTCATTAGATTTTTGTCTGCCGAAATCTGTACTGACTGACGGAAAATCAGCCGTTGTGATGACAGCCAACAAAAATTTTATAGCCTGCATACCAGATTTTATTCGGCCGAAAAGTCGGAGTCGGTTGTCGAAAGCATCATACTAACAAGCCAAAAATCGGCCGATCGGACGTTGGCCGAAAATTCACGGCCAACTATCGACCCGTGTGTACGGGGCATTAGTCGGTAGGGTTTAATATTGACTTAGCCCACCCTTTGCAGCTATAACAGCTTCAACTCTTCTGGGAAGGCTGTCCACAAGGTTTAGGAGTGTGTCTATGGGAATGTTTGACCATTCTTCCAGAAGCACATTTGTGAGGACAAGAAAGCCGGGCTCACAGTCTCCACTCTAATTTATTCCAAAGGTGTTCTATTGGGTTGAGGTCAGGACTCTGTGCAGGCCAGTTAAGTTCCAACACCCCAAGCTCACTCATCCATGTCTTTATGGACCTTGCTTTGTGCACTGGTCCAAATAATTTGGTGGAGAGGGGATTATGATGTGGGGTTGTATTTCAGGGGTTGGGCTTGGCCCCTTAGTTCCAGTGAAGGGAACTCTTAAGGGGTCAGCATACAAAGACATTTTCATGCTCCCAACTTTGTAGGAACAGTTCGGGATGAACTAGAGCGGAGACTGGGAGCCAGGTCTTCTCGTCCAACATTAGTGCCTGACCTTACAAATGCGCTTCTGGAAGAATGGTCAAATATTCCCATAGACACTCCTAAACCTTGTGGACAGCCTTCCCAGAAGAGTTGAAGCTGTTATAGCTGCAAAGGGTGGGCCAACTCAATATTGAACGCTACGGACTAAGACTGGGATGCCATTAAAGTACATGTGCGTGTAAAGGCAGGCTTCCTAATACCTTTGACAATATAGTGTATATTCATAGAGCATTTGGAGATAGTAGACTAGATTTGAGACCAGTCTTTGAGCTTCTTGGTTCCTACAAATGTTGGCTGCTGTTCTGAATTCCAAAAATGATCAAAGAGGTGAAGGGAATCTACCAAAAGCTTCTGTGAAACTATTGGTGGGCCATAGTCTTGTATTTCATTTGATAAGTATGGTGTAGAGCAGTGGTCTCCAAAGTTTCTACACAAAGGATAGTTTACTATCCTTGAGGCTTTAGAGCAGGGGTGTCAAACTCAATTTCATCGTGGGCCGCATCAGCATTATGGTTTCCCTCAAAGGGCTGGTTATATCTGTAAGATTAGATGTCCAGAGCACGCCACGCCCCCTTACACCCTTACATGAGATGTCAAAACCCCCCCACCATCAGAAGTCAAAACCCCCCCACCCTTCCTTACATCACTATGCACCCCCTTACCTTGTGCTACTGCCAGGAAGAAGATGAGGTGGATCAGGGAAGAAGAAATTGCAAGGTCTGGAGGACGACCAGAGGAGGGCTGGAGTCAGCTGACAGAGTCTGCTGAATGCTGAGACCAGGGGGAGGCAGAGACAAGGTGATGTTGTGGCTGCACAGAGAGGTGCAGGATCTGTAGGAGGAGTTCTGCCCTCCTCTCTGCTGCAGACTGCTCAAAAGGGGGGGTGGGCAAAGACGAGCCTTTCTGCAGCAGCACAGAGAAGGACAGGATCTGGCAAAGTTCTGTCCTCTCTGCTGCCGACTACTGAGACAAGGTGAGTGCACAGACAAGGGGGTTCTGCAGCTGCAGGAGAGGTGCGAGGGCCACATGAAATGGCCTGGGGGGCTGCATTCGGCCCCCGGGCCTTGTGTTTGACACCTGTGCTTTAGAGGGACCAGACTGTGACCAGTGGCATTAGAAAATGCCCTGGTGTCAATGAGAGTAAATAGTACCCCATCATTGGTTTTAGTGGAAGGAAGAGTGCCCTATTGTTGGTATTAGTAGGAGGAATGTGCCCCATTGTTGGTATAAAAGGAAGGAATGGTGCCCCATTGTTGGTATTAAAGGAAGAAATGGTGCCCCATCATTGGTGTCTATAGGATGAATGGTGCCCCATCATTCGTTGTCTGTAGGAGAAATGTTTCCCCATCATTGGTGTTAGTGGGAGGAATGGTGCCCCATCGTTGTTATCAGCGGGAGGAATGGTGCCCCATCATTGGTGTCTATAGGATGAATGGTGCCCCATCATTGTTATCAACGGGAGGAATGGTGCCCTATCATTGTTATCAACGGGAGGAATGGTGCCCCATCATTGGTGTCTATAGAATGAATGGTGCCCCATCATTCGTTGTCTGTAGGAGAAATGTTTCCCCATCATTGGTGTTAGTGGGAGGAATGGTGCCCCATCATTGTTATCAGCGGGAGGAATGGTGCCCCATCATTGGTGTCTTTAGGATGAATGGTGCCCCATCATTCGTTGTCTGTAGGAGAAATGTTTCCCCATCATTGGTGTTAGTGGGAGCAATGGTGCCCCACCGTTGTTATCAACGGGAGGAATGGTGCCCCATCATTGGTGTCTATAGGATGAATGGTGCCCCATCATTGTTATCAATGGGAGGAATGGTGCCCCATCATTGTTATCAACGGGAGGAATGGTGCCCCATCATTGGTGTCTATAGAATGAATGGTGCCCCATCATTCGTTGTCTGTAGGAGAAATGTTTCCCCATCATTGGTGTTAGTGGGAGGAATGGTGCCCCATCATTATCAGCGGGAGGAATGGTGCCCCATCATTGTTCTCAGCGGGAGGAATGGTGCCTGGTCATTGGTGTCTGTGGGAGGAATGGTGCAACATCACTGGTGTCAGTAGATGGCATGGTGCCCCAAGGGCCACCATGCCATAAAAGCAAGCAAAAGGCCAAATTCAGCCTACAGCTACAGCTTGGACACCACTGATGTAGGGAAACTCAAGTGACCTCCACAAAGCATTGACCTCAGCCCTACATAATGCCTTGAGGATGAAAAGTAGTTATTAAAAGTTATTTTTTATTTTACTTTCTTGAGCAATGCAATGTAATATGGACATTGTGGGGTTTAGCACAGCTTACGGTATGATTTTTACTAACTGATTAATGTGTTCTACTCTTAAGATGTTTCCTGAGAGTTGTTGATGATAAAAAACTGTTGACTCAGTAAATGGAATGTTACTGGAAGGTTCAGCGTAAACATTCAACTTCCAAAAATAGGAGCTCTCCAACACAAGAAGAGCATCATGTACACCTCAATTGGGGTTGTCTATGCCTACCGAGTTCTAAAAATAGTTTATGTAACGTAAGTGTGTGTGTGCATGTTTTTGTAGCGAAAATTCTTGTTCTCATTGTTATTTTATATTATTTTCCAAAAACATAAAAACAGACAGCGTAAATATAACTTCTTCAAACAACAGTGAGCTAATAACAAGTCATTGCACAAAGGGAACACTCTATTTTGAAAAGATTTCATGCAAGATTTACATATTTTTATGCAGGATCCACACATTTTCAAATTGGGTTCAATTTGAAAAATGTGTGTATCCTGGGTGAAAGTTGTGTAGATCTTGAGTAAAAATATTTATATTATTTTAACCACTTTACCACCGGAGGATTTTGCTGTCTTACGTCCAGGCCACTTTTTTGCAATTCGGCACTGTGCAATTTTACCTGACAATTGCGCGGTCATGCAACGCCGTCCAAAAACGAAATTTACGTCTTTTTTTTCCCACAAACAGAGCTTTCTTTTGGTGGTATTTGATCACCTGTGCGATTTTTTGCGCTATAAACAAAAAAAGAGCGTACATTTTGAAAAAATAACAATATTTTTTACATTTTTTTTTATATGAAATTCCCCCCCAAAAAAATGTAAAAATCAAATTTTTTTTACATTTTTGGCCAATTTGTTTTCTGCTACATATGTTTGGTAAAAAAAAAATCACAATAAGCGTATTTTGATTGGTTTGCGCAAAAGCTATTGCGTTTACTAACTAAGGGACAGATTTCTGTCATTTTTGGTGGTTTTTTTTTAACGAGTAATGGTGGCGATCTGCGATTTTTTTGGCGGGACTGCGACATTGTGGCGGACAGATCGGACCCTTGACTGACATTTTTGACACTTTTGGGGGTACCAGTGACATTATTACAGTAATCAATGCTATACATATGCACTGTTACTGTAAAAATGACACTGGCAGGGAAGGGGTTAATTTTATTGGAGAGGGAGGGGTTAATGTATGCCTGGTGCTTACTAACGTGTGTGGGGGGAGGTGACTGAGTGACACAGGGACAGATCACATGTTCAGCTATGCTGAATCCTGCAATCTAACCCTGTCTGTCACTTAGGAGATCTGCCCGCTTTGTTTACACAAGCGGGCGGATCTCCAGCCTCGATTCCCCGACGATCAGGGAAGAGCGGCGGTGATCACCGCCGCTCCTCCCCTGGCCCGACTCCCATTGTAACTTAATACAGCGGGAGCGAGCCTCCGGCGGCGCGCGCGCGCCGCCCACAAGCGGTGGAGTCCAGCGACGTAGGTCTACGTCGCTGGACGGGAACGAGCCACTTTGCCGCAGTACAGTCAACGTGACTGGTTGGCAAGTGGTTAATGTATTTACACTACTGTACATTTATAAATTATACGAATTAATGCGGCCACCTTGCAGCTGCTCTTGTTATCCCAACCATCTCCTACTCTATCTATATGGGCCACTTGACCTCTGTTGCTCATCTTGCAATCCCAACTACTCTCACTCTCTGTATGTGGGCCTCATAACCCATGTTGCTTCTCTTGTGGTCCCAGCCATCCTTCAGTCTTCATATGTTACATACATAGTTAAAAAATTTTGATTTTTACATTTTTTTGGGGGGGAATTTCATATAAAAAAAAGTGAAAAATATTGTTATTTTTGCAAAATTGATGCTCTTTTTTTGTTTATAGCGCATGATCAAAAAATCGCACAGGTGATCAAATACCACCAAAAGAAAGCTCTGTTTGTGGGAAAAAAAGGATGTGAAATTCGTTTAGGTACAGTGTCGCACGACCGCGCAATTTGTCCGTTAAAGTCACGCAGTAAAAAATCGCAAAAAACCCCCTGGTCAGGAAGGGGGTAAAATCTTCCGGGGCTTAAGTGGTTAAGGAATTCTGAGTCAAGATGGCCACCCAAATCTTATTTGATTTCGGTATTCAATAGGATTGCTGTCCTATGCTAAGATGCCTGCCTGGAGCCCACAGCAGGGGACAATTATCCTCAATGGTCTCCTGCCAACCTGAAGAAACAGCACAGTGCCACCTTCAGGTTGGTGGATATACAGCAGACCACAGCTGTCTATGTCCTGGCAAGAAAGCAAGAGAGACGCTGCTCCAGCTGAGCTGATGAGGCTGATTTGGCTCCACGCTCGCTTTTGTGGAACTGGTATCAAAGAAATAAATAATTAAAAAAAAAAAAAAGTAATTGGCACAAAAACAGAGTTCACAATGTCACCTCAACAACTGGGGGATAAATATGGGGACGGGGGAGAGAATACATTTGGACAATCTGGATGCTGCTCACTGTAGCGGCTGCTAATGGAGGAGGTGGAAGTAACTCTGAAGAAATAAGGAAGAGAAAAGCACAGCGCCTTCTAAGTGCAGCAGTTAGGCAACTTTAATGTGGGTATAATAAAAAACGACTCACAAGCGTAAGCTTGTTAAAAGCATGTAGAATCAACAGGGGCGTCTGAACATCGCAGTCCTGGGGTCCTACGGTGTGATATCCCTGCTGGCTCTTATGGTGGAAGGAGATTTCTGGGTGGTGTCCGTGGTTTCCTGGGTCTATGGAACGCAGGGGATCAGCTCCGACAGATCGTGACGTCACTTCCTGGTCACCATGTAAAGATGTAATCGGCTTTACTGCAATAGTGAAACCCCTTTGATATCTATGGGGGACATGTAGGCATCAAAGAATGAAATAGCTGCACACCATGTCAGATGGTTGACGCGTTTCACACAACAATGCTGTGCTCATTCATACCCCCCTCTGATCCGTGAGCCAGGTCTTCTCTCCATCATCAGTGCCTGACCTCACAAATGTGCTTCTGGAAGAATGGTCAAACATTCCCATAGACACTCCTAAACCTTGTGGACAGCCTTCCCAGAAGAGTTGAAGCTGTTATAGGGTGGGCCAACTCAATATTGAACCCTACAGACTAAGACTGGGATGCCATTAAAGTTCATGTGCATGTATAGGCAGGCGTCCCAATACTTTTGGTAATATAGTGTATGTACAGTATGAAAGGCAAGGAATGACCTTACCACGACTCTGCAAGAGAGGAATCAAAACGATGAGTCAGAAAGAGAATGTATGATGGAAAAAGTGACAATTTTGGATTTTTCACATTCCTATCATGCTTACTTGTTTATACATTCAAGGCAGATATTTAATTGAATTGTCTAGTGACCCCGGTGCTCCGAACACCTCTGCATGCCATTCACGCTCGTCAGGTGCAAATGGTGCAAAGACAGCCTCTGGCAACACTAGATCTTTTCATTGAGCACATATCTGTGTTATTATATTGCTTACTTTAAATTTATTTTTTATTTGACTTTCACAATTTACATTGTTGCTTTTCAATGACTGTATCCAGGACTTCCCCTCAAACAGCTATGTGTATTCCCCTGTATTCCTTCCTTATTCTGCAACAGCTGACATAAATCCTCAGTCACGTAGGCTGCACTGGTATCGACCAGTTGGACCTGACTGGTAGACTTGTAGAGGATGGAGGAACACTATAACACAACCAATGTTCAGCTCTCCTAAGCTGGAAGCAGGGTCTGCATTTGTGAGCAAATACTGTATACTAAATATATATTGTGAGGCACTGGCCGGTTGGATTGTGGATGTTGTGTATGTGTCACTAAGGTGCCTCACATGGTCAGGGCCTCCATGGTTTTTCGACTGATGTGGAGAGCAACTTCTTGTTTCCTCAAAATCCTGCCCTGGTTCCTGGAGCTCAGAGGCTTTGTAGAGCTTTGTCTTGGCTGACCACAGGCCTTTATATATGGGAGCTGACTGATGTTCAGGGCTCTCTCGCTGTTTCTGTGTGTCCTTGCTTCATGCATGGTTTACTGATGCCAATACCAGTTGAGGTATATATTTTATTTTTTTATTTATTTTTTTTCATTGACAGACGTTGTCAATTCCCTTTAATTTAGCTGTTCAGCAGTACATAAAAGGTGAGAGTCAACTTGTTACAAGTAATTGTTTAATAAATTGGTTTTACTGCCAGTGTGTCCTATGAGACAATGACCCAGGTCACCTAGCCAGTTGGCACTTCGTTGTTTTTCACAGGAGTGTTTGCACAAACTGAGATATATTGGCTGGGGCACACGGGAAGGCAGACGCTGAAAATGTAACCCATTATATGAAGTTAAGTAATCAAGAAGGGTTTCTTTTACTATTTTAGTCATATACAGTGCCTTGCGAAAGTATTCGGCCCCCTTGAACTTTGCAACCTTTTGCCACATTTCAGGCTTCAAACATAAAGATATAAAACTGTCATTTTTTGTGAAGAATCAACAACAAGTGGGACACAATCATGAAGTGGAACGAAATTTATTGGATATTTCAAACTTTTTTAACAAATAAAAAACTGAAAAATTGAGCGTGCAAAATTATTCAGCCCCCTTAAGTTAATACTTTGTAGCGCCACCTTTTGCTGCGATTACAGCTGTAAGTCGCTTGGGGTATGTCTCTATCAGTTTTGCACATCGAGAGACTGAACTTTTTGCCCATTCCTCCTTGCAAAACAGCTCGAGCTCAGTGAGGTTGGATGGAGAGCGTTTGTGAACAGCAGTTTTCAGTTCTTTCCACAGATTCTCGATTGGATTCAGGTCTGAACTTTGACTTGGTCATTCTAACACCTGGATATGTTTATTTGTGAACCATTCCATTGTAGATTTTGCTTTATATTTTGGATCATTGTCTTGTTGGAAGACAAATCTCCGTCCCAGTCTCAGGTCTTTTGCAGACTCCATCAGGTTTTCTTCCAGAATGGTCCTGTATTTGGCTCCATCCATCTTCCCATCAATTTTAAGCATCTTCCCTGTCCCTGCTGAAGAAAAGCAGGCCCAAACCACGATGCTGCCACCACCATGTTTGACAGTGGGGATGGTGTGTTCAGGGTGATGAGCTGTGTTGCTTTTACGCTAAACATAACATTTTGCATTGTTGCCAAAAAGTTTGATTTTGGTTTCATCTGACCAGAGCACCTTCTTCCACATGTTTGGTGTCTCCCAGGTGGCTTGTGGCAAACTTTAAACGACACTTTTTATGGATATCTTTAAGAAATGGCTTTCTTCTTGCCACTCTTCTATAAAGGCCAGATTTGTGCAGTATACGACTGATTGTTGTCCTATGGACAGAGTCTCCCACCTCAGCTGTAGATCTCTGCAGTTCATCCAGAGTGATCATGGGCCTCTTGGCTGCATCTCTGATCAGTCTTCTCCTTGTATGAGCTGAAAGTTTAGAGGGACGGCCAGGTCTTCGTAGATTTGCAGTGGTCTGATACTCCTTCTATTTCAATATTATCGCTTGCACAGTGCTCCTTGGGATGTTTAAAGCTTGGGAAATCTTTTTGTATCCAAATCCAGCTTTAAACTTCTCCACAACAGTATCTCAGACCTGCCTGGTGTGTTCCTTGTTCTTCATGATGCTCTCTGCGCTTTAAACGGACCTCTGAGACTATCACAGTGCAGGTGCATTTATACGGAGACTTGATTACACACAGGTGGATTCTATTTATCATCATTAGTCATTTAGGTCAACATTGGATCATTCAGAGATCCTCACTGAACTTCTGGAGAAAGTTTGCTGCACTGAAAGTAAAGGGGCTGAATAATTTTGCACGCCCAATTTTTCAGTTTTTTTATTTGTTAACAAAGTTTGAAATATCCAATAAATTTCGTTCCACTTCATGATTGTGTCCCACTTGTTGTTGATTCTTCACAAAAAATTACAGTTTTATATCTTTATGCTTGAAGCCTGAAACGTGGCAAAAGGTTGCAAAGTTCAAGGGGGCCGAATACTTTCGCAAGGCACTGTATTCCACTTCCAATCTTTGAAACGTTCTTTCTCCATAAACCCCCAATATCCCAATAATAGCTCAAGGACTTCTGTTTTACAGGTTCCAGTTTTTAGATGTGCAGTATCCCTTCCAACTATTGAAACATCTCTTGTGCTCTTCCCCTTAGACTGGAGCTTTTTTTCCACTCTGATCTTCTTGTCTCTTTGTAAGAGGAGCTATGTGGTTGGCTGATTTTGGCACCAAAGCACATCCTACCCCCGCTCTAGCCCTGGTAGAACATTGTCCCTCCAGCGGAGGCTGAACCCTCTGCCATCTTGTGCCCTGCTCCTTGCCATAGGCCTCTAAATGACATTTCTGGCCATAGACCTTTATATCCCCATGGAAGGATTGTCCACACATAAAAGTAGTTTCACTGCACTTTATTGGTGGTCTTCAGGAAATGGCATCACAGTTACATCACAAGGGCATACATTCCGGAGTCACTTGGCATTACACAGTCAATCACATTTAGTGGATAGTCCACTATAGTCACAGGTGAAAGCATATGCAGCACCTTAGCAGTCATCTCCCGTTAGTCTCTCCTCCTCCCAGGGTCATTAGTAGTCACTGTGCCCTCAGTAGTCACCTCCTTGCTAGGTACATCTCTCCCAGAAACCTTCTAGGAAAGCAGTATCGCATAGGAATTTCCAGCCTGTCCTGAAAGGCCTTTTGCAATCTGCCCTAGCCCCCAACTCCATAAGGGACAAAATGACTACATCTTGCTCCTTCTATGTGTAGGTCCACTCCACCTGTCCTCCTGCCCTATCCAGGGCCTAGGTGTGCTGGTTTCATCCTCACTGGTATGGGGTGTTTGGCTCCTATGCCCCAAGAGAGTGTGTTCCTCTCCCTACCTGACTTATATATGAGTGCTGACTCACCCCTGACAATACCTAAAAAGGCCTAGCACCTGAAGACCTCACTGAAGACTTCACTTACTGTAACCAGACACTATTCTGGTACAGGGCCATCTAGTGGCAAAGTAGCTTATTTTCTCATCAGATGTGGGGGGTTTGGCTCCCATGCCCCAAGAGATTGTGTTCCCCTCCCTATCTGATTTATATATGGGTTCTGAGTCCTAACATCACTGCAGGAGGGCGCTACCAAAAAGGGCCTAGCACCTGAAGACCTCAATTACTGTAATCTGACACTATTGTGGTACAGAGCCATCTAGTGGCAAAGAACTTTACTTTCTCCCAGGTGTGGAGTGTTTTGCACCCATGCACCAAGAGAATATGTTTCCCTTCCTACCTGACTTTTATATGGGTGATGACTCACCCCTAATATCACTACAGGAGGGCGCTACGTAAAAGAGCCTAGTACCTGAAGACCTCACTTACTGTAACTAGACACTATTATGGTACAGAGCCACCTAGTGGCAAAGAACCTTACTTTCTTCAAGGTGTGGGGTGTTTGGAACCCATGCCCCAAGAGAGAGCGTTCTCCTCCCTACCTGATTTATATATGGGTGCTGAGTCCTGACATCACTGCAGGAGGGCGCTACCTAAAAGGGCCTAGCACCTAAAGACCTTGATTACTGTAATCTAACACTATTGTGGTACAGGGCCATCTAGTGGCAAAGTAGCTTATTTTCTCACAGATGTGGGGGGTTTGGCTCCCATGCCCCAAGAGATTGTGTTCCCCTCCCTACCTGATATATATATATGGGTGCTGAGTCCTAACATCACTGCAGGAGGGCGTTACCTAAAAGGGCCTAGCACCTGAAGACTTCACTTACTGTAACTAGACACTATTCTGGTACAGAGCCACCTAGTGGCAAAGAACCTTACTTTCTTCAAGGTGTGGGGTGTTTGGAACCCATGCCCCAAGAGAGAGCATTCTCCTCCCTACCTGATTTATATATGGGTGCTGAGTCCTGACATCACTGCAGGAAGGCGCTACCTAAAAGGGTCTAGCACCTGAAGACCCCACCTACTGTAATCAGACACTACTCTGGTACAGAGCCCCCTAGTGGCAAAGTAGCTATCTGCACCTGCCTACAGAGCCCCCTAGTGGCAAAGTAGCTATCTGCACCTGCCTACATCCTTCTACAGAAAGAAAAGAGACTGAAATGGAGAGTTCAGAATGCTGTCCTTCTGACTATCTTTAGGTTCTATTCACAGTGCAAACAAATGGCCACTGCCCCCACCTATAACTGGCCTACGCAGCAAGGAGCACATGCAAGGGCAACGCGTGTTAAACAAAACCAAAGAAAATTAGTTTGCACACATTTGCAAATACATATGTAAGCTGCAGTGGCCACAACTAGGCACCCCATTAATATCTGTAGTCCTAACTCTATACATTTTTGAGAGCCTCCATAGTGGAGGAACATGCATTATAATGAATAGGCAGAGGGCAGGTGAGCCTGGAGGAAGCCCAACCCTTCTTAAAAGCATAGGGGAGCCCTTGACACTGCCCTCACCTATAACTGGCCTTCTTGGCAAGGAGCAAAGAAAAGAATATTCCCAGCTCAACTCGCCAGCCAGCCTGCTACCAACCAAATTATCCTGTCTAACAGTTTGCATTAAAAACAGGGGATTAGTTAGCACACATTTGCTAATACATGCGAAAGCTGCGGAGGCCACGACAAGGCAATCCATTCACAGATGAACTGATAGCTTTTGTAATTTTTCGGGCATTTTTTTTTTAAGGGACTTGTACATGGGTTTCTGTGCAGATTTCAGGCTTGAATATTTTCACTTTTACTTCTAGCCAATTGAAATGCTAGTTACTAGGCAAGAAAACAATGCATGTTATGCAAGTTATTCCGGCAGTTTTTCAGCTTCTCCCATTGAAGCCCATTAGGACCTAAAGGTGTGACTCTGCCCAAAAAAGAAGCTCATGTACTTTTTTTGAGTGACGAGTTTCAAGATTCACTGTGCTAAGATGTGAACGAGCAATACTGAGTATAATGGAAACCCAAGTGTTGAGCGTTAGAGCTCTTCTGGTGAAGCTTCAAATTGTGTTTCAGATCACTCATGTATGAACAGGACTTTACACTGTAAGCTCTAATAAGCAAGACATCCATGTGTTCTGTTCCCCATTCGATTATAAGCTCTTATGAACTCTTGTTCCATATAGGAATATAAAATGTAATGACCAGAATTCTCATTCTGCTCAGTATGCAAATCATTCTGTCTGCAGAGTGTTTCACACTGGTCCAATAGGGAGGCATGTTGGAAAGTGATAGGAAACCTGACGAATGGGTGCATAGGCTTTTCATACAGTCCTGATGATATCAGTGGTCTCCAAACTGTGGCCCTTTGCTTATCTGTATACAGCCCTATTCTTCCCTCTGATAAACGGCAATTTCTGCCACTGACACCAACAATGGGCAATTATTCCTCCCACTGACACCAACATTGGGGCACTATTCCTCCCACTGACAGCAATGATGGGTGCTATTCCCCCCACTTGTTCCATATAGGAATATAAAATGTAATGACCAGAATTCTCATTGTAGCACCCTCCTAGGTAGGTGCTAGTGAGAAAGTATAGTTTTGAACTCTGTCTGCTTACCAGAAGAGCTGCAGGTTAATCTATATTGTTCTCTGCCTACCAGAGAGCAGGATCTATAAGCGAGGTCTGCTCATTCTGCTCAGTATGCAAATCATTCTGTCTGGAGAGTGTTTCACACTGGTCCAATAGGAAGGCATGTTGGACAGTGATAGAAAACCTGACGAATGGGTGCACAGGCTTTTGATACAGTCCTGATGATTGGCAGAGGGAAAGTGCCACAGTACATGTTGGGATACTGTATAAAAGCCAGGAGCACATGTACTTGACGTCTTTCGTCTGAATGGCGGAGTACCGGAGGGAGGGGGCGGCTGCCTCCTCCGCTGTAGAGGTGACCTCAGGATGTCGTCCTGAGGGCCTGAAGAGTAGTAGTGAGGACCTGAACCCAGAGGTCCAGAAGGGCTGACTGAGAGGGGAGACAATAGAGGATATGTCTCTGCAAAATAGTGAGTACAGAATCTCGTGTCAAGGGGCCTGACCTGAGTGGGGCCACCCCTGCTCCTAGGATATTCAGTGGATGGGTGTCAGTTGAAAGGGGATGCTAGTGAGAGTGTCCTGAGGATAAGTCATTACCCACCAAATTGTCTTGTTAGGAAGTAAAGAGCAAGAGACTTAACCCTTTCTACACTTGTGGCAGTGTGGATTAAGCAGCCTAGCTGCTTCCAATTCACCTGGAAGGCCTAAAGATAGAAGTCCTCAATTAATGTGAATAGTTCAACTGGAGTGTCCCACTATTCCTGTCTCCTATCCCAGTTCCAAATAAACACCAGAAAAACCAACACCCCTAGACTGTTTATTTGTGTGATGAGCCATCAGAAGCAAGGAGGGATTCACAGACTGCATTTCAAGGTAACCGTGTGCTGGTAATCAAGAGAGCCCGTCAAGTCACTATTCAGCAGGCCCTGCGGGGACAGCGCTACATCATGTCTATTTATTATATGATAGGTCTAATAAGCATGGACATCATAGCTCAAATCTTCCTTTAGATTGTAAAAGAGAAGGATCCTTGTAGCTCCTATGACACCATTACCTCTAAAAACACCGGACCAACCTGTTCCCTCTCTGATGGTAATCTCTAATAAGCAAGGCCCTTGTACCCAAATTACTAATTATACATTGTCTGTACATACCGACTAGTGATATGGCAGATACCTGGCGGTGTGAAAAAGCAATACCATTATGGGTTTCCGTGTTTAGAGGGATGGGTGATCTCAGCCAAGTCTTGAAGCAGCGAGCATTTTGGCTTTTCCTTTCTCTTTTTGTCATATATATCTGACTGGGTGAGAAGGGTTACAGATAAAAGGGGATACAAGCTGTGGCGTTGGATGACAACAAGTGCATTGTGACCACTCTAAAGCAGGGGGTCATAGCTCTTTGGTAAGCCACCATTTTATTCACTGTGGTTACACAGAGCAGTAGTGAAGGGCACCATTGAGGATTTTGGATGTTTCAGCATTCACATTTGGATTTGGTGGACTTGCATGGACTTGTGTTATATAATGAGCATTTTATTTTATAAGAAAATTAAAAAAAAAAAAAAAAACTTTTTTTCCACCGATATCAATGGTCTCCAAACTGTGGCCCTTTGCTTATCTTTATACAGCCCTATTCTTCCCTCTGATAAAAGGCAATTTCTGCCACTGACACCAACAATGGGCAATTATTCCTCTCACTGACAGAAATGTCTGGGCACTATTCCTCCCACTGACACCAACATTGGGGCACTATTCCTCCCACTGACACCAACATTGGGGCACTATTCCTCCCACTGACACCAACATTGGGGCACTATTCCTCCCACTGACAGCAATGATGGGTGCTATTCTTCCCACTGCCACCAACATTGGGGCGCTATTCCTCCCACTGACAGCAATGATGGGTGCTATTCTTCCCACTGACATTGGGGCCCTATTCCTCCCACTGACACCAACATTGGGGCGCTATTCCTCCCACTGACACCAACGATGGAGCACTATTCCTCTCACTGATACCAACATTGGGGCACTTCCCCCCACTGACACCAATGATAGGGCACTATTCCTCCCACTGCCACCAATGATGGGGCACTATTCCTCCCACTAACACCAATGATAGGCACATAGGTGTGTGCACAGGGTGTGCCGGGTGTGTCTAGCCACACCCTAATCACCCCATGTGCATTAGTATTATCGCTCTGTGTGCCGGCAGGAAGATGAGAAAGTTCCCCCTCTTACTGGCTCTGCCATAAGAGAAGTGTTTATGCACTTCTCTTTCAATGTGCTGTCAGGGAGATCAATGTGCCAGGGTCATATATATATGTAGAGACACACAAACACGTGTGTTTGAGATTTAGGGTGCACACCCTAATTCAAAAGGCTGTGCACACCTGTGGATGGAGCACTATTCCTCCCATTGACACCAATGATGGGGCGCTATTCCTCCCACAGATACCAATGCTAGGGCACAATTCCTCCCACTGCCACCAATAGTGGGGTGCTATTTCTCCCACTGACACTGATGATGGAGTGCTATACCTCCCACTGTTACCAACGATGGGGCACTATTCCTACCACTGACACCAATATTGGGGCACTATTCTTCCCACTGACACCAAAAATGGGGTGCTATTCCTCCCACTGACACCAATGATGGGCACTATTCCTCCCATAGTCACCAATGATGGGGAGCCATTCCTCCCACTGCCACTAATGATAGGGCACAATTCCTCTCACTGCCACCAATGATGGGTCGCTATTCTTCCCACTGACACCAATGACAGAGTGCTTTACCTCCCACTGACACCAACATTAGGGAGCTATTTCTTCCCCTAATACCAACATTGGGGCACTATTCCTTCTCTCTAATACCAAAGATGGGGCATTGTTCACTCCCACTGATGTCAGAACATTTTATACTCCCACTGGTCACAGTCCAGCCCCCCTAAATACTGAAGGACAGTAAAAAGCTTAGAGACCCTTGATTTCACTTTTTATGTTTATTCACTTTTTGATTGTTTATTACAACTGCAAGTTTTAGAATAGAGCCACACTTTTCAGTTATTTCAATTAAACTGTATATTCTCAGAACAGGGACTTCATATCTCTGGTTCCCTCTTAGATTAATAGTAATATTGACCAAAGTCCTAACACTTCATGTTTCTTATTTGATTATAACATCTAATTAGCAGTATTTCCTTATCTCCCGTCCATGGGTAGATTGGTTGTTAGAAGATAAATTCTAATAATCAGGACACTTCTTAAGCCCCGTACACACGTACCGATCTTCGGCCAAACGATCGGCCGTCTTTTGTCCCCGGGCTGTCGTGTCTGTTGAAAAGTGCAAAAGACTGCACAAGAATTTTGTCCGCCGACTACAGCCGACTGCAGAAGTGATGTCATGTGATGGTTCACTTTCCCTGTGTTTTTTCTTTTCTGAGCATGCCCAGTCTTGCAAATCTGCTGTGTGTCGGCCAAATTCTGTACTGACTGACGAACAATCGGCCGTTCTGGTGTCGGCATACAAAAATTTTAATGCTTGCATGACAGATTCTGTTCGGCCGAAAGTGCGCTGTCGGCTGTCGGAAGCATCATACTAACAAGCCGAAAATCGGCCGATCGTTCGGCGGCCGAACATTTTCGGCCGACATTCGGTACGTGTGTACGGGCCTTTACTCTCCGTAGACTGTCAGCTCTAATGAACAACATCCTCACATCTCCTGTTTGCAATTAAACTGTAAGCTCTATAACAGTGGTCTCCAAACTGCTGCCCGGGTCCAGATGTGGCTCTTTGCTTGCCTTTATCCAGCGCTTGGATACCAACAATGGAGCACCATTCCTTCTACTGACACCAATGATGGGACACTATTCCCTCCCTGATATCAACGATTGCCAATATCCTCCTTCTATTACAAGGGACTGTTCCTCAGACTGATACCAACAAAGGAGCAACTTTTCTCCGATTACCTATAAAGATAGGGCACTATTCCAACAATTGCCACACTCTTCCCGCTAATATCAATAGTGAAGCATTGTATACTTCCATTGGCGCCAAAGCATTTTCTACTCTGGCCACATTTCGACCCACAGAGAGTCTGAAAGACAGTAAACTGGCCCTTTGTTTATAAAATTTGGAGACCCCTGCTGTATAGAGTAGGCCACTCATATTTACTGTTCCCTATTAGACTGTAGCCTTTGAACAGTGTCCTCATACCCCGTGTTCTCTATTAGCATGTTAGCTCTGGCCATAACACTCATACCTCCTGTTCCCTATTAGATTATATGCTCTGACTGGGACCCTCATACCTCGTGTTCCCTATCAGAATGTAGCCTCTGACTAGTACTGTCAAACCTCATACTCCCTATTAGGCTGTAAGCTCTGATCAGGATCTTCATACCTCCTGTATCCTATTAGACTGTAGGCTGCTCTGGCAAGGACCCTCATGCTTCTGGTCCCCTTTAGACTCTAAGCTTTAATGCGATGGACCCTCATACCTCTTCTTCCCTATTAGATTGTAAGCTCTGACCAGGACCCTCATATCTCATGTTCCCTATTAGAATGTTAGAGCTGACCAAAACACTCATGTCTCTTCAGTGTTCCTAAACTGTAAGCTCTGACTGGGATCCTCATACCTCCTGTACCCTACTAGATTGTAGGCTCCGACCAGGGCCCTCATACCAGGGGCGTAACTATTGGGGTTGCAATTGCGACCCGGCCCCATTGCTCCAGGGGGCCATGTCGCTCCCCTGTACAAATGGATAGGAGGGACGGCATGTAGAGAAACTGATTCCCCCATCTTCCTCCTGCAGCTTCTCCTCCACTCTCTCCCATCAGCATTCAGCGCCACCCTCGCCGCCCCTCCTATCCAGGTTACTTGTCTCTTATGCCTCGTTTCCACTGAGTGGTACGGTACGGTTTAGTTTGGTACTGTTCGGAACGGTACACCTTGCATTTCCACTGCCAATAGTGCCCTTTCATGATAGGCGTGGTGTAGCAGGAAAGCTGCGATAGACGATTCTCTGTCAACCAATCAAAGTTCTGCAGAGTGTAGCTCCACCCTGTTGGTACGGTACTAATGTGCTTGGTACCCCAACGAAACGGTCCCAAAAAAGTGGTACAGTACGGTTCGGAATTAGGGTACCATTCACAATGGAAACGGCAAAAATAGCGTACCGTACCGAACCAAACCGTACCGTACCGATCAGTGGAAACGAGCCTTTACTGCCCCTGTGTGCTCTCTTGGACCCCCCTCATCCCCCCGATGGCTTTTCCACGTCCCTCTCCAACCGGCTGCTGCAGCGTATGTGATTGTAGAAAAAGAAAAATGGTGGCACACTGCAACGAGGTCAAAATATAAAGAATTATTTTATTGTCACCATGCCAGACAAAAAGAAGACACAGGGATAGGTATACCCGTGTCACACTAATCACTCGTGCTATCTCATAATTCATAAATAATGCTGCAGAGTATGCGTAAGGATGGAGAGCAGGGAATTGGCCTGTACAAATGTAATTTTCCCGCCACCTTCCCTTTCTGAATGGACAGAGTCCCTGATCGGTACCGATCACTGACTGTCCATTTATAACTGAAGCATAGTAAACTGTGTTTACGATGATTCCCTTTGTGAATGAATGGGAAGCTCTGTATACAGCTATTCCTGTCCTTTCATTCTGTGCAGCTGAGGGCTGTGTCCTTAATCACCTTTATCTGTCTCAAATGTGAAACATCAGGGATCTGTTTAGACCCCCAAACGTTTCTTTTTAGTTTTGGATAGAGTGGAGGTGGATTATAGCACTTATTAGATCTTTATTGCTACCTCTGCCCCCGATGGGGAGATTCATCCTCTCTATTTGTCCTAGTAAAGTAAAACAAGCTGCGCTAAAAGCAATGAAACAGTGCTATGACAACACGTGTGTATCAGATACTGTTATAAGAAAAAAATATGTATAATAATAAAGTCCATAGAGTCTCTATTCAAATATTATCCACAACGGTAAATTCGCAGGATTCGCTAGATGTAGTGGGACCTCCACTAGTAGTGCAAACTGCTTACCAGAGTGTAATGAATATTAAGCCAGTTCAGGGGGTATCACACCCGAGACCTCCGAAGGATATCACTCTTGTGGGTCAGTAATCCACTGTATTCAAAAATCCCGGACCATACAGTAGCCTCAGCCGACATCACACCATGTACATAGGAAAAAAGATATAGGATCCCATAGCGTAATACTGATAAATATCGTACAGACACGAGGGAGAAAAACTATGGAGTGTGCAGGGTGTGTTATACGTGAATGTAAATCACAAAAAAACTGTGAAAGATCCAGAAAGTGGCAGATGTCCAATACACGGCCAGATTCCACAAAAGTATAATGACCACCACCAAATGTACAAACTGCTTACCAGAATAAATATATTAAGTCGCCAAAAATTGATATTAGATGATTCAAGCACTATGTTCCACTCAAAGAATAGTGACCACCACCAATAGTACAAACTGCTTACCAGAAGTAAACATATAATTGCAGAGTGAAGGAATTAAGGGACAATCCGGATGTGAACCAGACTTCACCTATTCGGAACAGTGACCACCACCCGAAGATGCAAACTTCTTACCAGATATTAATTGTATGGAATATATTTCACCAAGGGTCTCGTATGCTCCAGCATTCTGGTTATGAAGAGACTCAATTGACCTCCAATTAGTAATGGGTTCAAGACTCACAGTATTGGCATCAATCACCAGGTCACATATAAAAAGTAAAAATATACCCCATAGCGTTAAACTGTATATTTTATTTAAAATCAATAAAGAAAAAAACGTACAAACATCAAATGGGGAGAGCGCTTTGAAAGATAACAAGCCGCCGACCGGTCGGCTCTTCCGCCCGCCCTTGGTCTCACTCAGATGACGTCAGCACGCCGCGACCGACGTACGTTTCGTCAGAGATGACGTTTGAAAACTATCTTTAAAGAAAAATATTTTTTTCTTATAACAGTATCTGATACACACGTGTTGTCATAGCACTGTTTCACTGCTTTTAGCGCAGCTTGTTTTACTTTTATTTATTATTGGTGTTGTCACACTTGAAGCTGCCGCTTTATTTCTTTAAACCACTTAGCGCGGTTGAAAGTAAAAAAAAGACCCTCATTTTGTGTTGTCCCCATAAAAGTAATAGGGGGGAAATCTTCCATTAGGGGTACTAGTTCTGGTGACCTGGGGGTCCCCAAAGATTGCTCTTAATTTACAGGTATTTTATCCCACTTCCTGTTTTGGCTATGGGACAGGAAGTGAAGGTTAATCTCTCCAATGGGATGCAGATGGCAAAAAATAAACTGATAGGGTTTACAACATTACGCTATCCAAAAAGGAAAAAAAAACGTTTTGCCTATAGTTCTATTTTTAAAAAAATTGTGAAGAATAATACAAAATAAAATTGTAAAAAAATTTAAAAAAAAATGGTAAAAAAAATTAATAAAAAATCTACTGACACCAGGTTGGGCTACCATGGTCGCAAAGGTCACATTTGAGACCGGGGGCCCTGACGTTCGGCCATCGGGCTCAGAGGGAAGGGCCCTGGGCTCAGGGGGAAGGGCACCGATCGGAGGTCAGGGGGGCCTTTTGTGGTTTCTTGTGCTGGGGCTCTGAAGGTTCTAGTCTGCCTCATACTACCCATTCCCTTTAAGATTGCAAGCTCAAACCAGGACCCTCAAACTATCTGTTCCCTATTAGATTGTAAACTCTGACCAGGTCCCTCATACCTCCTGTCTACTATTATATTGTAAACTCTAAACAAGACCCTCCTTATTAGATTATAAGCAGGGCTTTTTTTCAGTGGGAACGTGGGGGAATGCAGCTCCAGAACTGAATGTATGTAATGGCAAGAGGTGCTGGGGTGTGTTGAAGGGTCTATTGATGCTGGGTAATAGGGAATCTATTGTTGCTGGAGGGGATATATTTTTGCAGAGGATGGGGATCTGTTGTTGCTGGGGAGGTCTTATGTTGCTCGGGGGTCAGTTGTTGCTGGGAGGGACTTATTGTTGAGGGAGGGGTCTTTGTTGCTGGCTGCTGGAGGGTCTATTGATGCTGGCTATTGGGGAATCTATTGTTGCTGCTGAAGAGGATCTATTTGCTGCTGGAGGAGATCTATTTGCGCAGAGGGTCTATTGTTGCTGGGGAAGTCTGTTGTTGCTGGTGGGGTATCTATTATTGCTGGGGTGGGTCTTATGTTGCAAGGGGTCAATCATTGCTGGGAGGGATCTACTGTTGAGGGAAGGGTCTAATGTTGCTGACTGCTGGAGGGTCTATTGATGCAGGGGTGTCCATTGTTGCTAGATCTATTATATTGCCTTTTTTGTTATCGTTAATTCTCTAAAAGGGGTGGTACTGGGAGGTGGGTAAGAGGTGAAGCCAAGGAACGGTGCTCGGAGGTGTGGTAGGGGGCGGAGTCAAGGGGTGACTCAGAAGGGAGGAGTTCCTGTGCCTATTCTCTGAGGAAAAATAGCCCTGATTATAAGAAAGGTTGAGCTGGACCCTCACACCTCCTTTCCCCTGTTAGATTGTAAGCTCTACCTTCATAGCTCCTGTTCCTGATTGTGACGTGAGCAGTGGTGTATTTTGGTTTTGGGCTGCCCTAGGCAAGACTAAAATTGCCCCCCCCCCCCCCCTCACTATGTAAATTTGCCCTTCAGAGAGAGAGAGAGAGAAGGGGGAGAGAGAGAGAAAGAGAAAGAGAGAGGTGGTTCTAGCAACCAGTGGCCAATAGAGTCTCAGGAGGAGGGGGTGGCTTTTTTGCTGCCCCCCTGCAAAGTGCCGCCCTAGGCCTGCGCCTTGTTGGCCTAGGCCAAAATACAGCACTGGACGTGAGCATTACCTTCATAACTCCTGTTCCTGATTGTGACGTGAGCATTACCTTCATAACTCCTGTTCCTGATTGTGACGTGAGCATTACCTTCATAACTCCTGTTCCTTGGAAGCCCCAACAAGTATCACACATTTGATGTCACTTGTGTTCTGTGAATCTATTGGATGCCATGGATGGCAGAATATGCTCATGCTAATCAAGTATATATTTGTTAATAATTTGTCCTGGCTATTAAATGGCAAGGTGTATAGGATATAAATTCCTTGTATTCTGGTGTCAGATAATCCACCCAGACACAACATGTCCTTCAGCTGTGATAACATTGGTGGTTGAATCAAGTTTCAAATCTCGCACTATTGTGTAATAGGTAAACATTCTACAAATGGCTGGTCACACCTGGAAATACTATCTGGCCCTGTAACAATAGACTGAAAGATTTATAGTGACATCTGCATGTACTTCAGGTTCTATTGTCTAATAATTGGGCTCCTGCTACTTTTTTTTAAAGTATGTAAAGTATTCGTAATAGCTGCTGTGAAATCATTTCAGCCACCTTGGGGAAGCATTGTTTCCATTGAGTCAGCTGACTCATAGACTTGTGCTATGAGAAGGAGCAGTAAAGCACGACTACTGCGTAGCGCTGCAAATCAGGAAGTAGAGTCTGCATGTGCAATGAGAAAATATGGTTATCCTGATGTATATACAGTATCTCACAAAAGTAAATACACCCCTCACGTAAACCCCTCACATTTTTGTAAATCTTTTATTCTATCTTTTCATGTGACAACACTGAAGAAATTACACTTTGCTACAATGTAAAGTAGTGAGTGTACAGCTTGTATAACAGTGTAAATTTGCTGTCCCCTCAAAATAACTCAAAACACAACCATTAATGTCTAAACTGCTGGCAACAAAAGTGAGTACACCCCTAAGTGAAAATGTCCAAATTTAGCCCATTGTGTCAACATTTTGTGTGGCCACCATTATTTTCCAGCACTGCCTTAACCCTCTTGGCCATGGAGTTCACCAGAGCTTCACAGGTTGCCACTGGAGTCCTCTTCCACTCCTCCATGATGACATCTTAGAGCTGGTGGATGTTAGAGACCTGGCGCTCCTCCACCTTACGTTTGAGGATGCCCCACAGATGCTCAATAGGGTTTAGGTCTGGAGATATGCTTGGCCAGTCCATCACTCTTACCCTCAGCTTCTTTAGCAAGGCAGTGGTCGTCTTGGAGGTGTGTTTGGGGTCGTTATCATGTTGGAATACTGCCCTGCGGCCCAGTCTCCGAAGGGAGGGGGATCATGCTCTGCTTCAGTATGTCACAGTACATGTTGGCATTCATTATTCACTCAATGAATTGTAGCTTCCCAGTGCCAGCATCACTCATGCAGCCCCAGATCATGACACTCCCACCACCATGCTTGACTGTAGGCACGACACACTGGTCTTTGTACTCCTCACCTGGTTGCCGCCACAAACGCTTGACACCATCTGAACCAAATAAGTTTATCTTGGTCTCATCAGACCACAGGACATGGTTCCAGTAATCCATATCCTTAGTCTGCTTGTCTTCAGCAAACTGTTTGTAGGCTTTCTTGTGCATCACCTTTAGAAGAGGCTTCCTTCTGGGATGACAGCCATGCAGACCAATTTGATGCAGTGTGCGGCGTATGGTCTGAGCACTGACAGGCTGACCCCCCACCTCTTCATCCTCTGCAGCAATGCTGTCAGCGCTCATACGCCTATTTCCCAAATACAACCTCTGGATACGACGCTGAGCACGTGCACTCAACTCCTTTGGTCGACCATGGTGAGGCCTGTTCTGAGTGGAACCTGTCCTGTTAAACCGCTGTATGGTATTGGCCACCGTGCTGCAGCTCAGTTTAAGGGTCTTAGCAATCTTCCTATAGCCTAGGCCATCTTTATGTAGAGCAACAATTCTTTTTTTTAGATCCTCAGAGAGTTCTTTGCCATGAGGTGCCATGTTGAAGTTCCAGTGACCAGTATGAGAACGATAACACCTAATTTAACTACTTGCCGCCCGGCCACCTTCAAATAACAGCGGAGCGGTGCAGCTCTTATTCTGGGAAGACGTCATATGATGGCAAACTAGCAGAAAATGAGATCCTATATGTAGGTTGCTGGCAGTGTAGGGTTATATAGAGACAACATACAGGTTCTATAAGTGATGATCTGACTGCCAAAGAAGAAAAGACCTTTATGGGAAAACAGTCATCTTGCATAGCTTATGGCCAGTTCCTATCATCTGGCAAAAAAAAAAAAAAAAAAGGAGAAGCTGAATTAATTAGCTCCTATAAAACCCAGGAGATCCCTGGGTATCCATGCCATGTCCCCAACCATGTGCAAATTGGGCTCTCACATATAAGCAGTTCCTCGTACTTCTGAGAACACATAAACATAGTCCAGTATGTAACCATGTATGCCTGAATTTCTCTTCTCTACCTCTGAGAGTCGCCATAAGATTCTCCATTCTATGGATTTCAGCAATTTTTGAAAATTTAAAATATTTTAAGGTGATCGATGAGGGAATCTACTGCTTCCTAAGTGCCGGGATGCACGCCTTAGCCACATTGACTAGGTAAATTAACATTGTCTTTTTGTATTTGCATCAGGGTAGATGAGAAAGGTGTGTTGGTTTTGTTGTATACATGCAAAAGCTTCAGTAAAAATTATTGGATTAAAAAAAAAGACGTGAAAAGTGTAACAGTTAGTGGGTCGGGTCTAGTCCCAAGTCAAAATCGGTTAACAGTTTGATGAATGACCTGACCTGTCTCCAGAAGGGTTGCAATTTGTCACTTGATCAAAATACATCAAAAAGTGCTCCCTCTGCCCTCCCGCATTGCCAACCGCTGCTGGATGTTTGAAGATTTATCTTCTTCAAAACTGATGAAATGCAATACCACCTGGTTAGGACTTTATAGCCCAGCCCCTGGTAGTTGTTCACAATTGAAAAGTACTGGGCAAAGTACAACGAGTCCCAAATGAGCAAAAATGGGGGAATAAAGTCCTCAGATGGCCTAGCTAAAAGTCTATATGCAGCTGAGACACTGGGAGAGGAGTGCTCAGTCTTAAAACACAAGAATTCAAATCAGTGTCGGCTGGTGCTCAAAATTTTTTGGGGGGGGCGCAAACAGAAAAATGTAATAGGCATTGCTTTGCGGCAAAAAATGCTGTAAAATATTGCGTGACTTTGAGGACGCAAAAGTGTGAAAGGGGCCTCCTCGGGCAATGGCATGGGGTTTGCCTTGCGGCTAATCAGGAAGCGCGTATCGGACGCGCTTCCTGATTGGCCAGGAGGAGAATCGGTGTGACAATAGCGAATTTTCATTCGCTATTGTCACACAATGGGTGGGCTCGGGGCGCACTGCTCTGCGCCCCGGCTCCACCCTTTGCATCACCCTATTAGAGCCTCTGGCTCTAATCAGGTGATTTAAAAAAAAAACATTAAGCTCGATGCGTCCGGCGCCTCTGCATGCAGATTAGGGGGCCGGACGCATGGATGGGGGGGCGGCGCCCCTGCGCCCTCAATACACCGGCCACCACTGATTAAAATGAGGTTATTTTGATACAAACAGGTCCCAATCTGGCCACCAATGCAAGGTAGTGGCCCAGTTACTGAAGGCGCCAGGGATCTAGGGGAGGATGACACATCTGTCGAAGTATACTTGCCAGTTTAGGGCTGACACCAGTTTCAAGAGACAGGAATCATGGGAAAATCTGAAACAGGGATAAAGAGAGAAATAAAAATTTAAGAAAGTAAAAAATATTGTTGGAACTGAAAGGTTATTCTATTGGTGGTACTGTCCAGTAGTATTGTAATGACGTTGCGTTGGTACAGTATACGTGATCTGGATACTCGGCAGGCAGGATCTACACCCCAGAGGATCTGCACAGTTTTCTTGCTTTGCAGTACAATACAGTACAAGTAAGAATTAAAACACCACACCACTGTTCAACAGTCCAAATACATTTTTTTTTCCAGTAAGTGTCAAAAAGACAAATCTTGTGCACAGCTGGCTTGGCTGCCAGTCCAGCTACTGATGAGATTTGTGTAGAATATCACATTGGATATAAGACTCTTCAAGTTCCTGTTAATATTTGGTCCTTCTTCGTTTCCTATTGCAAGTCCTGTTGAAGAGGGTGTTTTTGGGTCTCCAAAATAGGTTGGATATTTTTTTAATGACCCTTATTGGAATAAAATTGTGGTTGGACTATTTGTGTGGCGTTTTAGTTCCTTTTTTTGCTGTACAGAAATAAAAATATGACAGGGGTTTAGCCTGGGCATAAAAAAGGGGTCTCCAAACTGCAGCCCGTGGGCCACATCTGGCCTGCTGCATGATTTTTTTCAGCCAGTGGATAGTGTCAGTCTGCCTATGGTCTCCACTTCACTTTCCTGATGTAGGGGGGGGACTCTGATGGGGACTCTGATATAAGGGGGCTCCGATGGGGATAGTGATGTAAGTGAATCTCTGACGGGAACCCTGATATGAGGAGGGCTCTGATGGGGATGCTGATATAAGGAAATCTCTGACGGGGACCCTGATATAAGGGGGGCTCTGATGTGAATGCTCATGTAAGGGAAATTCTGATATGGACCCTGATGTAAAGGGGGCTCTGAAGGGAATGCTGATGTAAGGGAAACTCTGATGGTGACAATAAGGGGGCTCTGATGGGGATGCAGATGTAAGGGAAACTCTGATGGGGACCCTGATGTAAAGGCAGCTCTGATAGGGATACTGATGTAAGGAAAACTCAGATGGGGACCCTGATGTAAGGGGGCTCTTATGGGGATCCTGATGTAAAGGGGGCTCTTATAGGTATACTGATGTAAGGGAAACTCCAATGAGGACCCTGACGTAAGGGGGCTCTGATGAGGATGCTGATGTAAGCAAAACTCTGATGGGGACCCTGATGTAAATGGGGCTCTGATGGGGATGCTGATGTAAGCGAAACTCTGATGGGGACCCTGATGTAAAGGGGGCTCTGATAGGGATACTGATGTAAGCGAAACTCTGACGGGGACTCTGATATAAGAGGGGCTCTGATGGGAATGCTGATATAAGGGAAACTCTGATGGGGACCGTGATGTAAAGGGGGCTCTGATGAGGATGCTGATATAAGTGTAGCACCCTCCTAGGTAGGTGCTAGGTAGTGAGTATATCTTACTCTGCCTGCTTATCAGGGAGCAGGATTTCTAGTTAGGCCTGTTGCATGTGTTCACTGTGTGATTCATCTGGGATGATGGAGTGTCCCCACTGTATCCAATAGTGAGGCACATTGGACAGTGGAGGAAACCCAGCACAACCCCCAGGATTGCTTCCGCGGACCACCGTATAGACACAGCGATTAGTGGGAACCTGCTGCCGTAGAACTGCGGCGGCTGGTCGGCAAGTGGTTTAAAATGCATCCGATTCGCATATATGTGAAGTGAGCCTTAGGGAACTCTTTCTTTATGCATCCCCTCTATTGACAGCCGATCTCATGGCGTGCCGTGACTGCATTCTACTGCAGGCTACAGACCATAAATTCCAATTATCTAAAAAAGATAAGAAAACAGTTTTACAACCGGCCTGGCCAGACAGCAGAAATGATGCAAAGTTACTATATAAAGCGGATCTTCACTGCATCTGAGCACCACAAACCGAAAACACGATATCATTCTTTTTTGTAACCACTTTACGACAAGTGACGTAGACCTACGTCGGCTGACTTTGCGTGGTTATACCGGGATGATGCCTCTAGCTAGAGGCATCATCCCGGTACCGTTTTTTTAGAGCCGGCGGTTGGCTTTCTGGCAGTAACGACTGATGCGGCTCGGGAGCCGCTCGATCGTTACACCGGCGAGCGGGAGGGGACGCCCCCCCTCCAGCCACCTTCCGCGGCTCTGCTCGGGTCTCCCGTCCCACCGGGAGACCCGAGCACCCAACCGGCACATCCGTCGGCTGGATGAAGTCCCGATCAAAGCTGGAAGTGGCTTTGATTGGGTCTCCGATGACGTAACCCGGAGGCCGCGTCCATGACGTCACTTCCGGGTTACTCTGCTGCTAAAGGCGGCAGATTCAAAAAGTGAGTGTATTCAAAAATGCCGTTTTCGGCGTTTTGAATACATGGAAGTGTAGTGGAGGGGTTTGGGGTCTTTTAGACCCCCGATCCCTCCATAAAGAGTACCTGTCACTGCCTACTACTGTCACAAGGGATGTTTGCATTGCTTATGACAGCAATAAAAGTGATCAGATTTTTAATTTTTTTTTAAAGCCTCTGTTAAAATTAAAAAAATAAATAAATAAATAGGAAATTAAAAAAAATAATAATTTACCTGCCCCCGTTAGCTCGCGCACGAAAGAAAAAGTATATGGAAGTCGCGCCACAAATGAAATCGCTGTTCAAACCACACATGTGATGTATCACCGCGATCGCCAGAGCGTGAGCAACAATGTAAAAAAAAAAGAGCTACACTCTAACTCTAAACTGGTAACCGTTAAAAAAATTTAAAGCGTCGCCTATGGAGATTTCTATTGACCGTAGTTTGTCGCCATTCCACGGGTGTGTGCAATTTTAAACCGTAACATGTTGGGTATCTATTTACTCGGCATGACATCATCTTTCACAATATACAAAAAAAATGGGCTAACTTTACTGTTTAGTATTTTTTAAATGCAGTGAAATGTGATTTTTCGTATTTTTTCCAAAAAAATGTCGTTTGAAAGACCGCTGCGCAAATACCGCGTGACAAAAAATATTGCAATGACCGACATTTTATTCTCCAGAGTCTTTGCTAAAAAAATATATATAATGTTTTCTAGCAAAAAAATACTGAATTTAACGTGTAAACAAAAAGTGTCAAAAATAGGCCTGAGGCTTAAAGTGGTTAATATTCAAAGCAAACTCCCCCATCCGTCCATGTCCCCATGCTTTATTTTGGAGAGAAATCACTTTGAAAAACAACCCCCTAGCATTTCTGGCCGTGGCCATCTTGAGTAAGGGCAAATGATTCATGTAGCATTTACTTCCTGCCCTTAGCTCAAGCATGCATGCAGGAGGGTGTGCTTAGCTGAGAAAACCCCTCCTCCTCTCCTGAAGACTCCTGGGATGGACAGTATGACATCATTTGCCTAGGCATGGAACTATACCTCCCAACTTTCTGAGATGGGAATGAGGGACACCTATTAGCAAATGTATGTAGGCATAGGACACACCCACTGCCACGCCCCCTTAAAGGAGAATTATATTTTAAAAAAAATGATTGGTTAACACCACAAGCGTTTTTTTTTTTTACCACTACTATTCCTTTATACTGGTGTTTTGACATTTATAAATGCAGCAATTTAGAACTTTTAGCACTTTTTAGCACCTTTGGATTGACAAATAGTGCAATTTATATACAACTATATAGATCAGACCAAAAATGAGGGACAGATAAAGAGCAAAAGGGACAGAGAGAGACATTTTTTCCAAATCAGGGACAGTCCCTCAAAATCAGGGACAGTCCCTCAAAATCAGGGACAGTTGGAAGCTATGATGAAACCAGGAAGTAACTGAAGAAATGTAAAAAAAAAAAAAAAGTTTAAAACAAGTAATTATAATATACTTTCCTATCTATTTACTAATGCTAGCAGCATGAGGATTAACCGCTTGCCGGTTTTACGGCGGCAGGTCGGCTCTGTCTCGTGAATTGGCGTACCTGTATGTCGCTTTGCGGGACCACCAGCAGGGGGCGCGCATGCTTATTACCAGCAGGGAAGCTAATCAGCTGGTCCGGCGGCCGCGATGTCAGCCTGGCACCTGCGATCGCTCCACCCCCCAGTCCCCCCCCCCCCCCCCCCCGTGGAGACAGAACGGCAGTCTGCCGGTGTAAACACCGCTGTTCTGTCAGCTATGAACACAGAGATCCTGTGTTCCTCCTATTTAGGATCACAGGTCTCTGTGTTCATGCAGCAAGCCCATCCCCCACACAGTTAGAAAGCACCCCCTAGGGACACATTTAACCCTTTGATCGCCCCTGGTGTTAACCCCTTCCCTGCCAGTGTCATTAGTACAGTAACAGTGCATATTTTTAGCACTGGTTACTGTAGTAATGTCACTGGTCCCCCCAAAAGTGTCAAAAATGTCAGTTAGGGGTCCGATCTGTCCGCCGCAATGTCGCAGTCCCGCTAAAAATCGCAGATCGCCGCCATTACTAGTAAAAAAATTAAATAAATAAAAATTACATAAATCTTTCCCGTAGTTTGTAGACGCTGTAACTTTTGCGCAAACCGATCAATATACACTTATTGGGTTTTTTTTTTTTTTTAACAAAAATATGTGGCAGACAACAAATTGGCCTAAAATGTTAAAAAATTTAGATTTTTACATTTTTTTTTTTTTTTTTAGAATGTTACAGTATACAGCAGAATGTGAAAAATATATATATATATTTTTTTTTTTTCAGAATTGTCGCTCTTTTTTTGTTTAAAGCGCAAAAAAATAAAAATCGCAGAGGTGATCAAATACCACCAAAAGAAAATCAAATGTTTAAAGCCGGCAATGTAAGAGCTGTATGTTATATCTTTGATATTTAATACAAATATTTTGGAAGAAAAAAAAAAGGAAAGCTGTATTTGTGGGGGAAAAAAGGACGTCAATTTTATTTAAGTACAACGTCGCACGACCGCGCAATTGTCCGTTAAAGTAACGCAGTGCCGAATCGCGAAATATGGCCTGGTCATTAAGGGGGTAAAACCTTCCGGTCAAGAAGTGGTTAAAAATCATCAATGTTGATTGGGAGAGTGAAGTTCAGCCCTTTTTTCCCCAGGTCTTTCCCTAGGAGGGAATATTTCGGATGATGTTCAGGGACTTCCATTCCAATAATTCTTCTTCTGGAATATTCTATACCAGCTGGATGGATTGATGAAAACCCATCTGAGGTCACATGTCTGTATGACAGATACTCTTCTCACTAAAGGCCTATAGACACCATCAAAAAAACGGGTGAGAATTTTCGTCCAAAGAACTTTCGTACAATTTTCGTATAGTGTGTACGCAGCTTTCTACAGCCAAATCCGAACTTCTGAGCGAAACATTTCAGAAGGGACAAGCTCCTTTTCTCATACGGGAAGAGAACGAACGATTTTCGCTTAACCACTTCTGGACTGGAACATTTTCCCCCTTAATGACCAGGCCATTTTTTGCAATTCTGCACTGCATTACTTTATCGGACAATCGCGCGGTCGTGCGACGCTGTACCCAAATAAAATTGATGTCCTTTTTTCCCCACAAATAGAGGTTTTTTTTGGTGGTATATTTTTTCACATTCTGCTATATAAACTTCCCAACAAAAAAAAAAAAAAATTAAATCACATTTTTTCATCATTTTAGAACGATTTGTATTCTGCTACATATTTTTTAATAAAAAAAAAAAAAAATCCTATTAACCACTTAAGCCCCGGAAGATTTCACCCCCTTCCTGACCAGGGGGTATTTTGCGATTCGGCACTGCGTGATTTTAACGGACAATTGCGACGCTGTACCTAAACTAATTTGACGTCCTTTTTTTCCCACAAACAGAGCTTTCTTTTGGTGGTATTTGATCACCTGTGCGATTTTTTGATCATGCGCTATAAACAAAAAAAGAGCGTCAATTTTGCAAAAATAACAATATTTTTCACATTTTTTTATATGAAATTCCCCCCAAAAAAAAAGTAAAAATCAAAATTTTTTAAAATTTTCGGCCAATTTGTTTTCTGCTACATATGTTTGGTAAAAAAAATTGCAAAAAGCGTATTTTGATTGGTTTGCGCAAAAGTTATCGCGTTTACTAACAAAGGGAAAGATTTTTGTCATTTTTGTTGTTTTTTTTTTTAACGCGTAATGGCGGCGATCTGCGATTTTTTTTTGTGGTACTGTGACATTGGGGCGGACAGATCGGACCCTTGACTGACATTTGTGACACTTTTGGGGTTACCAGTGACATTTCTACAGTAATCAGTGCTATACATATTCACTGTTACTGTAAAAATACACTGGTTGTGAAGGGGTTAACTTTATTTGGGAGGGAGGGGCTGTGTGTATCCCTAGGGGCGTGCTTTCTACTGTGATTGGCTGTGGCTTCAGCTGTAAGGACACTGATCAACGGATCTACATACTAGATCCGTTTGATCAGTGTCTTTACAGCGAGGAGAATGACAGGTGGCTTGTTTACACAAGCTGCCTGACATTCTCCCTCTCCCCCGCCGATCGCCGAGTGACCGGCGGACATCGGGTCCGCTGGTCACACGCGCGGGGGGGTCCGTGACCACGCGGGAGCGGGAGCGCGCCTCCGGGGGCGCGCGCTCGCTCCCTAGACCCTCACAAGCTAGTGACGTAGCCCTACGTCACTTTGCCTGTGAGGGGCTGACCGCCGACGTAGATCGGCGTTAGGCAGTCGGCAAGTGGTTAAGAGTCTATTGATTGGTTTGCGTAAAAGTTATCGCGTCTACAAACTAGGGGAAAGATTTATGTCATTTTTATTTATATATGTATTTATTTTTTACTAGTAATGGCGGCAATCTGCGATTTTTAGCGGGAATGCGACGATTTTTAGCGGGAATGCGACATTGCGGCGGACGGATCGGACCCCTAACTGACATTTTTGACACTTTTGGGGGGACCAGTGACATTACTACAGTAATCAGTGCTAAAAATATGCACTGTTACTGTAATGACACTGGCAGGGAAGGGGTTAACCCAGGGGCGATCAAAGGGTTAAGTGTGCCCTTAGGGAGGTGTTTCTAACTGTGGGGGATGGGCTTATGGAATGAACACAGAGGCCTGTGATCCTAAATAGGTGGATCAGAGGATCCTTGTGTTCATTACTGACAGAAAGGCATCAGTCATTGTCATCTTACACATCAAAGACTGGAAAACATCCTCTGTACTGCGATTATCTGAAGGAAAACTGTACTGTGCCTTATTGAAGAGTTAAGGGCCATACACACTATCAGATTATCTGAAGACTTTTTCCTTCAGATTTACCTTTTCTATGTAGTGCAAGGGCCTGCCGGATTGCATACAAATTGGAAAGTGTTTAGGTGTGACCTCATATTATATGGTTTTGGTAACTCTACAGACAAAAGCCCTCTTTCTCACAATCCCATTCACTTAATCACCCTTGATTTTTTCCCACCTCAGCACTTTTCACCATTTTGGTGTTTTTTTGGTGGTTTGGTTTGGAATTTTCTCTCTACTCATTTCTCACTAACCAATCTTTTTTCACCATTTTTTAGACGGTTCAGATCACTTTATTCATCTCCCTCGATCAACTCAAACTATTAATTCATCCAGGTATAATACTTACCTTCACATTGATTCCATTAATTTATATTTGTCACTGTTACACCAGTGAAAATATCTTCATATTAATGTTATCTATTTATCCATGTAGAAATCCTTGGAGATTAATATCTGAGATATCACCCCTCAATGCTTCAGTCACCCCTATGCAACATGGAATGCCTATGTGATATCCCTCGGCCGCGTTTTGGGCCCCTACAGCTCCCGGAGCAGACTTCTCTGACCTTTTTGATCACTGTCCACATTAATTCCCTATATACATATCCCCCCTTGCCTATGATGATTTGGAGTGTACCGGCTCCTGATGAGTGGAATTCATCCACGAAACGCGTCGAGCCTAATATGGATGTACTCCCCACCTTTACCTACTCTATACTTTTTAACGTTGTTCCCCATTAATGACCTAATCTTTCCAGTGCACATCCCAACATTTTTGATATGATCTTGTGTTTAGTATGTTCTCAATTACTCTTTGTTTGTATCATCATACATATGCAATTTTGATGTAGCTTGTATATATTTGTATATGTTATCAATCAATAAATCTATGCTTTTTACTAGATGACTGTACCATTTTACTGTGACCACCGACCCCACACACCTCACTCAAAGTCCCGATTTTCTCTCCCCCCTATCCCGTCCTACCATATTATAGTATTGGGTAACGGCTCTTTTAACCACTTGCCGACCGCCGCACGCCGATCTACGTCGGCGGTCAGCCCCTCACAGGCAAAGTGACGTAGGGCTACGTCACTAGCTTGTGAGGGTCTAGGGAGCGAGCGCGCGCCGCCGGAGGCGCGCTCCCGCGTGGTCACGGACCCCTCCGCGCGTGTGACCGGCGGACCCGATGTCCGCCGGCCACTCTGCGATCGGCGGGGGAGAGGGAGAAAGTCAGGCAGCTTGTGTAAACAAGCTGCCTGTCATTCTCCCCTCTGTATGAGAGCTGATCATATGGATCTACTATGTAGATCCGTTGATCACTCTGCATACAGCTGAAGCCACAGCCAATCACAGTAAGAATCACGCCCCTAGGGACACACACAGCCCCTCCCTCTCAAATAAAGTTAACCCTTTCACTACCAGTGTATTTTTACAGTAACAGTGCATATATATAGCACTGATTACTGTAGAAATGTCACTGGTAACCCCAAAAGTGTCAAAAATGTCAGTCAAGGGTCCGATCTGTCTGCCGCAATGTCGCAGTCCCGCAAAAAAAATCGCAGATCGCCGCCATTACGCGTTAAAAAAAAAACAACAAAAATGACAAAAATCTTTCCCTTAGTCAGTAAACGCAATAACTTTTGCGCAAACCAATCAAAATACGCTTTTTGCGATTTTTTTTACCAAACATTGGTAGCATAAAACAAATTGCCCGACAATGTTAAAAAATTTAGATTTTTACATTTTTTTGGGGGGGGAATTTCATATAAAAAAAGGGAAAAATATTGCTATTTTTGCAAAATTGACGCTCTTTTTTTGTTTATAGCGCGTGATCAAAAAATCGCACAGGTGATCAAATACCGCCAAAAGAAAGCTCTGTTTGTGGGAAAAAAAGGACGCCAAATTCGTTTAGGTACAGCATCGCACGACCGCGCAATTGTCCGTTCAAGTCACGCAGTATCGAATCGCAAAATAACCCCTGGTCGTTTAGCAGCCAAATCCTCCGGGGCTTAAGTGGTTAAGATTAATACCAATATTATGTTATCAACATACTTGTTACTTTTTCATATAACCTTATATATCCTATCCAATATGCCGACCCCATAATACCTTAATATCCATTTTATTCCCCCCCCCCCCCCCCCTTTGCCTTTATATACAGACAAAAGTCTTCAGATAAGCTGATAGTGTGTATGGCCCATTAGACTGCCTGTGGATGGTGCCAAGTCAGCAGGTGACCACGCTGTGCGGACAGATTGGGGGACTAGACATGTGCAGAACGAAAAAATTAGTTTAGTTCAATTTTGATTCGTAATTCACATGTATTCATTTAGTTAAATTAGTTTAATTCGTTTTCAGAATTCCTTTTTTGTTTAATCGAATTCAAATTGTTTGAAATTTTTTAAATTCCATTCCATTGCGTTTGAATCGAATTCTATTCGCAATCAATATTATTCTAAACAAAATTAAAATTTTGGTAGATGGTTATTATATTCTCTGTTTTCCATTCTATTTTTTTTTTTTATATTCTATTCTTTTATGTTCTATTTTATTATTTTATTTTCTATTATATTCTATTCAAATTTGAATTTATTCTATTCGAAATTAGAATTTCCAAAAATTGTTATATACATTTTATTCTATTCTATTTTTTTATTTGTTTATTCTATTTTATTATTTTCTATTATTTTTTTTTTTTCTATTCTATTCTTTTCTATTCAAATTCTAATTTATTCTGTTTGAAATTCAAATTTCGGAAGATGGTTGTATTCTTTCTATTATAACTCCTTTATTTTCTATTCAATTTTATTCTGTTATTTTATTTTCTATTCTATTTTGTCCTGTTTTTACTTTATTATTTTATTTTCTATTTCTAGATTGTAAGCTCTAAGGAGCAAGGCCCTCTAAATCCTCCTGTATTGAATTGTATTGTAACTATATTGTCTTCCCCCATATTGTAAAGCGCTGCGCAAACTGTCGGTGCTATATAAATCCTGTATAATAAATAATAATAAATTCTATCCCTTTTTTTTTTCTATTCTATTTTTTCAATTTTTTTTTTATTAATTTATTTTTTTTATTTTGTGTTCTGTTCTGTTCTGTTCTCTTTTACTCCATTATATTCTGTTCTTGTATTTCCTGCTCTATTCTTTTCTATTCTATTATATTCTTTTTTTTTTCCCTTATTTTCTATTCTATTATATTATCTCTTCATAAACTCGAAATCGATTCGAAAACTATTTGAATTTGATTAGAAAACTATTCAAATTCGATTAGAAAACTTTTTGAATTTCGTCCAAAATTTTAATTAGTTATTTCGGATTAGTTTAAATTGGTTACTATTGTAATTCGGAAATTTGGATACAATTTTAGATTACAATATGAATTTCCAAATAAAGTAAAATTTTTCAGAATTTTAATTTGGAACGAAACGAATAGGGATTAAGAAGGTAAGTCAAGAAATTGGTATTTCAAACAGAACATGCAGTGAGCCATAGAAACATGGGAAGAAACAGTGCATGCACAATGCAGTAGCAATGCTAAAGGCAGGGCCGGTCCTACCATGGGTCCCACTGGGTCCATCGGACCCAGACAGAACTTGGAGAGGGGCAGCAAAATGACTCCCAAGATTTTTTTTTATAGCAGTTTTGTGTGTCCTCAGTTTGGGGCACGTTACGGGTTACGGGTGGCATTTCCCCATTTCATACTGCCACCCGTAGAGAAAACTGATGAGTATGAGGAAGTGGAGCGTCTTCTTCAGAGGAACGTCCCTTACATGATCGTGTGCGCAATGACGTCAGACATCAGCGCACTCCATCTCACGCAGGGCAGGCTGGATCTTCTAGGGCGGTGGGGGCGGCAGACACGGGAGTGACAGGAGGACTGAGGACAGACAGTGGCCGTCGGGTGGACCGGTCCGGTGGTGAGTTATGGAAGAAGATAACAGTATACATAAAATTTTCTAAAGGTGATATTTAAATAAAATAATAAAATAATGGATGTGGGGGCCTTTTTTTGGGCGTAACATTTTTTTTTTTTTTTTGGGGGGGGGGGGTCAGCATTTCATTCTTGGCATTTCCCCATTTCATACTGCCACCCGTAGAGAAAACTGATGAGTATGAGGAGGTGGAGCATCTTCTTCGGAGGAACGTCCCTTACGTGATCGTGTGCGCAATGACGTCAGACATCAGCGCACTCCATCTCATGCAGGGCAGGCTGGATCTTCTAGGGCGGTGGGGGCGGCAGACACAGGAGTGACAGGAGGACTGAGGACAGACAGTGGGTGTTGGGTGGACCGGTCCGGTGGTGAGTTATGGAAGAAGATAACAGTATACACACTGGTGTATTTTGGTTTTGTGCTGCCCTAGGCAAGACTAAAATTGGGCTCCCCCCATCTAAATTTGTCCCACCCCTTCCTGTTTAAGATTATACCCCCTTCATCTGTTATTATTATTGAAGCCCCCAGTTCTCCTTGCAGGCAGGCAGACTGGTGGACGGCCCCCTGCCCCCCCCCCCATATATTATTCACTGCCTCTCTATCACCCCATGTATTATATATACACTGAACCCCAATATATTATATATACACTGACCCCCATATATTATATATACACTGACCCCCATATATTATATATACACACTGACCCCCATTGTATTATATATACAATGACCCCCAAATACTATATATATATACAATGACCCCCAAATACTATATATATATATACACTGACCTCCCATGTATGATATGGGGCTTTTTGGGTGCGCCAGACAGATTTTACTCCCGACCCAGTCCACCCTTATAAGACTTAGGGGTATCTTTTGGTGACGCCCCCCTGGAAAGTGCCGCCCTTGGCCTAGGCCAAGATACAGCCCTGAGTATACATAATATTTTCTAGAGGTTACAGGGGCTACAACAGCATGCAGATTGTTGCCACCGCTATCCAGGAAGGATAGCTCAGTAGATGGTTCAGCTGATATTTTCAAGGAAAATCAAATTCGATTACGCAAACGAAAGGTGCGCATAACTGGTGGGGTCTTTATGTGCGTGCATGCTAAGGTAAGTGTAAGCATAATACCTCCTGGTATTTATTACCTCTCACTGAGATCACAGTACTCCCCCTGACCATACCTTTATCTGCTTTTCTCTCCAGAAGGTTGGAGCCATCTTTCTACTGGCATTTTCCAGGGTCACCATCTCTACTTCCTGGGCTGAGATGCCGGCTCAGAGATGTCACAGCCATAAAGATCCTGGTGCCTGTGCAGTTCTTGGCCATGTTCACAAAATGACCATTTATGATGAGACAGTCCAAGTCTTTTCCTAGGAAGAAATAATTGGAATGATGTTCAGCCTGACATTCATTTAATTATTATACTGATGTAATCTATACTATCTTGTAGGGCTGGAGAAGACACATCCCAGGTCTGTACTCACATGTGCATACCTTCGCAATGATTACCACCATGACCCCAAGGACTTTGCACTATGATCATTTCCAGCAGATGTGCTATTAGTTGGAGATAATGGGTAGTCAACATTTGTCATGGTTGTCATGTAACTATGTCATTATCTTATCTTTAAGTTATCTGTGACTTCCCATGATTTGACTGGAAAAGACAAGTACTAGAAACCTGTCACCTTCAGCCTAATTGCCTATAATGTGTCCTGTTTAACCTGCTACCCGTTCCTGTACCTGACCTTCTGCTGCTGACCTGATCTGCCTCTGTCTGAACTCAGCCTGCACTGACCCCCGGCTTGTCTCTAGATTACGTCTCTGCCTGCTCCTTATGCTGATCTGCCTTACTGTTACTGACCCTGGCCTGGACCCTGACTACTCTCCTGTCTTCTGTTTGTCCTTGACCTGTCTGGAAGTGACTGATCCGAACCTATGCCTGCCAACATGTACTCAGCTACCTACCAGTCTGCCAGTGCCTGCTGCCTGTCTACCGATGACTTGCCAGCCTCTACCACACTCTCCATGGCCTGTCTTCTCTGCTGCTTGGCAATCATGGTCCAGCCTGTGTCTGGAAACGCATAGACGACTCATCCGCACCTATCACCGCAAGAACTGCCAAGCACTCATGCTACTTCTTGCTCCGATGCCTCCTGTTACCTTACCATTGGCTCCGGAGGTGTAAAAGACGACTACCTATTCACTCCAGGCTCCACCACCAGGTATGTGACAGAATGTTTTTTTATTTATGCTTTATCTGTTTTTTTTCCAGCTGAAGGAGATTTACCTTAAAAAACTTTAGTGGGCAAGTTTGACAACCTGTCAAATTCGAAATGCTGAGTCAAAATTGCTGCAATGTGAAGCATCGCAGACACGGCAGTGTGTACTCAACAAATTGGCCGCCATGTTTGTTTGAAGGTGGGTGGTCAGACAGGGACGAATAATTTCACAATTTCAATTATCTAAAGAAGGATAAGTAAACAAATGTATAACTGGTCAGAGATTACTGAATACAATACCCAAGCTCTATTGCCACTTATACTGTCCAAGGGTAAAAACCAGTGCTCATGGCTGGGATGTGCAGGCTCTTTTAACGTTGATAGATAGAATCCGGTGGACTTAAAAAATCTTTATTGGCTACAAAAGTACAATGCTAACATGTTTCAAATTTCTTCATTAATTTAGGCCAAAATGTATTCTGCTACAAGTTTTTTTTTGGTAAACAAATAAAACCATAATAAGTGTACAGTAAACCCCCCTCCATTGCGGGGGTTACTTTCCGGACCCAGCCGCGAAAAGTGAAAATCCGCGAAATAGAAAAACCCTATTAAAATGCATTGTAGGCATGTTTTTTTACTGTCACTGTACGTGTAGAAGCATTTTAAGGTCTTTAAACACACTTTTAAAACAATAGAAACTCATTTAACCACTTGCCGTCTGAGTACCGTAGTACTACTGCGGCAAAGTGGCTCGTTATCGTCTGACGACGTAGTACTACGTCATCAGACACTCCCCTTTCTCGGTGGCACAAGCGCGCCGCCAGAGGCTCGCGCGTGCCGCCGGAGGCTCGCTCCCGCTGTATTCAGTCACAGCGGGAGTCGGGCCAGGGGAGGAGCAGCGGCGATCGCCGCTGCTCTTCCCTGATCGTCGGGGATCTAGTGTGGAGATCCGCCTGCTTGTGTAAACACAAGCGGGCGGATCTCCCAAGTGACAGACAGTGACAGATTGCAGGGTTCAGCATAGCTGAACATGCGATCTGTCCTTGTGTCACACAGTCACCTCCCCCCCCCCCCCACACGTCAGTAAGCACCAGGCATACATTAACCCCTCCCTCTCCAATAAAATTAACCCCTTCCCTGCCAGTGTCATTTTTACAGTAACAGTGCATATTTATAGCACTGATTACTGCAGTAATGTCACTGGTACCCCCAAAAGTGTCAAAAATGTCATTCAAGGGTCCGATCTGTCCGCCGCAATGTCGCAGTCCCGCAAAAAAAATCGCAGATCACCGCCATTACGCGTTAAAAAAAAAAACACCAAAAATGACAGAAATCTTTCCCTTTGTTAGTAAACGCAATAACTTTTGCGCAAACCAATCAAAAAACGCTTATTGTGAATTTTTTTTACCAAACATAGGTAGCAGAAAACAAATTGGCCAAAAATTTAAAAAAAATTTGATTTTTACATTTTTTTGGGGTGAATTTCATATAAAAAAATGAGAAAAATATTGTTATTTTTTCAAAATTTACGCTCTTTTTTTGTTTATAGCGCAAAAAGTAAAAATCGCACAGGTGATCAAATGCCACCAAAAGAAAGCTCTGTTTGTGGGAAAAAAAGGACGTAAATTTTGTTTGGGTACGGTGTCGCACGACCGCACAATTGTCAGTTAAAGTCGCACAGCGCCAAATCGCAAAAAGTGGCCCAGACGTAAGACAGCAAAATCCTCTAGTGGTTAAGTGGTTAAACACATAAAAGATACTGAGAGACATAGCAAGAGCTATGGAAAACACAAAAATATTTCATTTTTAATGATTTATATAGTAAAATAACATTACAAAAAAAAAACGCGATATACCGGGACCGCAAAAACTGAACCGCGATGTAGCGGGGGTTTACTGTATATGGATTTGTTTGCGTGAAAGTTATAGCGTCTACAAATGATGGTATATACACTATATTACCAAAAGTATTGGGACACCTGCCTTTACAGGCACATGAACTTTAATGGCGTTCCAGTCTTAATCTGTAGGGTTCAATATTGAGTTGGCCCATCCTTTGCAGCTATAACAGCTTCAACTCTTCTGGGAAGGCTGTCCACAAGGTTTAGGAGTGTCTATGGGAATGTTTGACCATTCTTCCAGAAGCGCATTTGTGAGGTCAGGCACTGATGTTGGAATTCTTTTGTAGTGACCATCAATGTAAGGGAGGGTCTCTCTCCACTGACCATCAATGTACGGGATCAGATTTCCACTTACCACCAATGTAAGGAAGCCCTTCTCCATTTACCATCAATATAGGGGTATTCTTTTGTACTGACCATCAACGTACGGCAAGGGCCTTCTCCACTGATCATCAATGTAAGGGATCAGTTTTCCACTTATCACCAATGTAAGGAAGCCCTTCTCCATTTACTGGGTTTTTATTTTTTTGCTAAACAAAAGAAAAAAAAAAAAGTTTTTCTTTTCTTTTATAACATTTTACAAATGAGAAATTTTTATTCTTCACTGATGCGCGATGATGAGGCTGCACTGATCAGGCTGAACTGATGGGCACTGATGAGGCTGAACTGATGGGCACTGATGAGGCTGCACTGATCAGGCTGAACTGATGGGCACTGATGAGGCTGCACTGATCAGGCTGAACTGATGGGCACTGATGAGGCTGAACTGATGGGAACTGATGAGGCTGCACTGATCAGGCTGAACTGATGGGCACTGATGAGGCTGCACTGATCAGGCTGAACTGATGGGCACTGATGAGGCTGCACTGATCAGGCCGAACTGATGGGCACTGATGAGGCTGCACTGATGAGGCTGAACTGATGGGCACTAATGAGGCTGCACTGATGGGCACTCATGGGTACTGATGAGGCCACACTGATGGGCACTGATGAGGCTGCGCTGCTGAGGCTAAACTGATGGGCACTGATTAAGCTGAACTGATGGGCACTGATAATGCTGCACTGATGGGCACTAGTGGGTCTGATAAGAACTAGAGAGCCGCACTGATGGGCACTCATGGGTACTGATGAGGCCGCACTGATGGGCACTCATGGGTACAGATGAGGCTGCACTGATGGGCACTCATGAGTACTGATCAGGCCGAACTGATGGGCACTAATGAGGCTGCACTGATGAGGCTGAACTGATGGGCACTGATGAGGCTGCACTGATGGGCACTCATGGGTACTGATGAGGCTGCACTGATGGGCACTCATGGGTACTGATCAGGCCGAACTGATGGGCACTGATGAGACTGCACTGATGCGGCTGCACTGATGAGGCTGCTCTGATGAGGCTGCACTGATGAGCACTGATGAGGCTGCACTGATGGGCACTCATGGGTACTGATGAGGCCACACTGATGGGCACTGATGAGGCTGCACTGATGGGCACTAGTATGGCATGGTATTGAAATGGTGATTCACAATCACAGAAAGAAAGAGTGGGTGACACTAATGTGAACGCAGAGTTTTATTTACAAGGACTCTCTCTATTTCAATGGCTGCAGGAGGAAAATGGAGAGGCTCGGTTTCTGTATATGCCGCCCCCACCGCCCTCCTCTGTCCAAGTGTAATTCAGAATGTAACAGGGAAGATGCATGGGTCTCCTGGAGCATGGGGTGGGGTTGTGACCCCTGAAGCTACACCAGCGGTTGGGTGGGGGGGGGGTGGAAATAAGTTTCATTTTTTTATAAAGGAAGTCTGGGGCCCCCTCTTGTGGGGGGACCTGGGACAATTGCCCCTTTTGCTCCCTTATAAATCTGAAACTGCTTTCCACTTTCTCATGGTGACTTTCTAAGTCCTCATTTTGAAGAACTTTTTTTGCCATTATTTGCATCAATGTTTAAAAGATTTAACAGCTAGCTTAATCCATGCTATGAGGCTATGAGGCTATGAGGCATGATATACAATATATATATATTTACACTCACCGGCCACTTTATTAGGTACACCTTGCTAGTACCGGGTTGGACCCCCTTTTGACTTTAGAACTGCCTTCATTCTTTGTGGCATAGATTCAGCAAGGTGTTGGAAACGTTCCTCAGAGATTTTGGTCCATAGTGACATGATAGCATCACACAGTTGCTGCAGATTGGTCGGCTGCACATCCATGATGGGAATTTCCCATTCCACCACATCCCAAAGGTTCTATATTGGATAAGATCTGGTGAGTGTGGAGGTCATTGGAGTACAGTGACCAGATCTGGTGAGTATGGAGGCCATTGGAGTACAGTGACCTGATCTGGTGAGTGTGGAGGCCATTGGAGTACAGTGACCGGATCTGGTGAGTGTGGAAGTCATTGGAGTACAGTGACCTGATCTGGTGAGTGTGGAGGCCATTGGAGTACAGTGACCTGATCTGGTGAGTGTGGAGGCCATTGAAGTACAGTGACCTGATCTGGTGAGTGTGGAGGCCATTGGATTAAAGTGACCTGATCTGGTGAGTGTGGGGGCCATTGGAGTACAGTGACCTGATCTGGTGAGTGTGGAGGCCATTGGAGTACAGTGACCTGATCTGGTGAGTGTGGAAGTCATTGGAGTACAGTGACCGGATCTCGTGAGTGTGGAGGCCATTGGAGGACAGTGACCTGATCTGGTGAGTGTGGAGGCCATTGGAGTACAGTGACCTGATCTGGTGAGTGTGGAGGCCATTGGAGTACAGTGACCTGATCTGGTGAGTATGGAGGCCATTGGAGTACAGTGACCTGATCTGGTGAGTGTGGAGGCCATTGGAGTACAGTGACCTGATCTGGTGAGTGTGGAGGCCATTGGAGTACAGTGACCTGATCTGGTGAGTGTGGAGGCCATTGGAGTACAGTGACCTGATCTGGTGAGTGTGGAGACCATTGGAGTACAGTGACCTCATCTGGTGAGTGTGGAGGCCATTGGAGTACAGTGACCTCATCTGGTGAGTGTGGAGGCCATTGGAGTACAGTGACCTCATCTGGTGAGTGTGGAGGCCATTGGAGTACAGTGACCTCATTGTCATAGTGAAGAAACCAGTGGTGAGATGATTGGAGCTTTGTGACATGGTGCATTATCCTGCTGGAAGGAGCCATCAGAAGTTGGGGACACTGTAGTCATAAAGGGATGGACATGGTCAGCAACATCACTCAGGTAGGCCGTGGCATTTAAACTATGCTCAATTGGTACTAAGGGGCCCAAAGTGTGCCAAGAAAACATCCCCCACACCATTTCACCACCACCACCAGCCTGAACCATTGATACAAGGCAGGATGGATCCATGCTTTCATGTTGTTTATACCAAATTCTGACCCAACCATCTGAATGTCACAGCTGAAATTGTCCAATGTTGGTGAGCCTGTGTGAATTGTAGCCTCCGTTTCCTATTCTTAGCTGACAGGAGTGGCACCCGGTGTGGTCTTCTGTTGCTGTAGCCCATCTACTTCAAGGTTGTATGTGTTGTGCATTCAGAGATGGTATTCTGCATACCTTGGCTGTAACGAGTAGTTAGTTGAGTTACTGTTGCCTTTCTATTATCTGGAACCGGTCTGCTCATTCTCCTCTGACATCAACAAGGCATTTTCCTCCACACAACAGCCGCTCACTGGATATTTTCTCTTTTCGGACCTTTCTCTGTAAACCCGAGAGATGGTTGTGTGTGAAAATCCCAGTAGATCAGCAGTTTTTGAAAAACTCAGACCAGTCCGTCTGGCACCAACAACCATGCCACGTTCAAAGTCACTTAAATCCCATTTCTTCCCCATTCTGATGCTTGGTTTGGACTTCAGCAAGTCGTCTTCACCATGTCGAGATGCCTAAATGCATTGAGTTGCTGACATGTGATTGGCTGATTAGCAGTTTGTGTTACCAATCAACTGAACAGGTGTACCTAATAAAGTGGCCAGTGAGTGTATACAGTATCCCACAAAAGTAAGTACACCCCTCACACTTTTGTAAATATTTTATTATATCTTTTCATGTGACAACACTGAAGAAATGACACTTTGCTACAATGTAAAGTAGTGAGTGTACAGCTTGTATAACAGTGTAAATTTGCTGTCCCCTCAAAATAACTCAACACACAGCCATTAATGTCTAAACCGCTGGCAACAAAAGTGAGTACACCCCTAAGGGAAAAAATCCAAATTTGGCCCAATTAGCTATTTTTCCTCCCCAGGTGTCATGTGACTCGTTAGTGTTACAAGGTCTCAGGTGTGAATGGGGAGCGGGTGTGGTAAATTTGGTGTTATCGCTCTCACTCACTCATACTGGTCACTGGAAGTTCAACATGGCACCTCATGGCAAAGAACTCTCTGAGGATCTGAAAAGATCTATAAGAAGATTGCCAAGACCCTGATACTGAGCTGCAGCACGGTGGCCAAGCCCATACAGCAGTTTAACAGGACAGGTTCCACTCAGAACAGGCCTAGCCATGGTCGACCAAAGAAGTTGAGTGCACGTGCTCAGCGTCATATCCAGAGGTCTTTGGGAAATAGATGTATGAGTGCTGCCAGCATTGCTGCAGAGGTTGAAGGGGTGGGGAGTCAGCCTGTCAGTGCTCAGACCATACGCCGCACACTGCATCAAATTGGTCTGCATGGCTGTCGTCCCAGAAGGAAGCCTCTTCTAAAGATGATGCACAAGAAAGCCCACAAACAGTTTGCTGAAGACAAGCAGACTAAGGACATGGATTACTGGAACCATGTACTGTGGTCTGATGAGACCAAGTTAAACTTATTTGGTTCAGATGGTGTCAAGCGTGTGTGGCGGCAACCAGGTGAGGAGTACAAAGACAAGTGTGTCTTCCTACAGTCAAGAATGGTGGTGGGAGTGTCATGGTCTGGGGCTGCATGAGTGCTGCCGGCACTGGGGAGTTACAGTTCATTGAGGGAACCATGAATGCCAACATGTACTGTGACATACTGAAGCAGAGCATGTACCCCTCCCTTCATAGACTGGGCCACAGGACAGTATTCCAACATGATAACGACCCCAAACACACCTCCAAGATGACCACTGCCTTGCTAAAGAAGCTGAGGGTAAAGGTAATGGACTGGCCAAGCATGTCTCCAGACCTAAACCCTATTGAGCATCTGTGGGGAATCCTCAAATGGAAGATGGAGGAGCGCAAGATCTCTAACATCCACCAGCCCTGTGATGTCCCATGGAGGAGTGGAAGAGGACTCCAGTGGCTCCCTGTGAAGCTCCGGTGAACTTCATACCCAAGAGGGTTAAGGCAGTGCTGGAAAATAATGGCGGCCACACAAAATATTGACACTTTGGGCCCAATTTGGACATTTTCACTTAGGGGTGTACTCACTTTTGTTGGCAGTGGTTTAGACATTAATGGCTGTGTGTTGAGTTATTTTGAGAGGACAGCAAATTGACACTGTTATACAAGCTGTACACTCACTACTTTACATTGTAGCAAAGTGTCATTTCTTCAGTGTTGTCACATGAAAAGGTATAATAAAATATTTACAAAAATGTGAGGGGTGTACTTACTTATGTGAGATACTGTATGTATATATATATATATATATTTTTTTTTTTTTTTCCCTCTTTTAAAGTGGTTGTAAACCTCTGAAATGAAAAATGAACAAAGCATTCCCTTCTATAGTGTGTACTTGTCTCTATCCAAAGCACCCAATGTGATTTCTGTCTCTCTCTGACACCAGACAAACCCAGGAGAAGACCCCAAACCCCTCCAGCAAAGAGCAGGTGATTCACTGCCTCAGATGTGCAGATTTCCCTATGAGACTGTGTAGAGGAGGGTGTGTCCTTTCCCTTTACTCACATCTCAGATTACACTCAGCTCCCTGCTCTACGCTGTACAGAGTGTTACATCAGATTCCTGCCCCCTGCATTCTGCATTTGAGAAATACTGGGTAAAATGTGTGCTTTATAAGACTGTAAAGAAGAGAAGACTGCAGATAGACAGGTAACACTTATGCAGCAGGATTTGCTTAATTTCTGTTTATCACCAGTCACTTTACTGTGTATATGTGAGGGTTTACAACCATCTTTATAACATAAGATGCATGCCTTACATATACCCAGTGAAGTGACTGGTAATACACAGAAATTAAGCAAATCCTCCTGCATAAGTTGTACCTGTTTATCTGCAGTCTTCTCTTCTCTACATCCATTCAAACTGCTGAATTTATAAAGCTTGTCTGAGAGATCAGAAAAAGAGGGCGGAGAGCCGAAGTTACACTCTGCAGAGTTCAGTGAGGAGAGCTTTGAGAGCTAAAATGGAGGGAAAGGAAGACGCACATCACACAGCACACAGGAACAGAGCTGAGGCTGTCAGTCACAGGCTGTGTGCTGGAGATCCCTCCCCTGTCCCCCACTGTTTCTTGGTGTCAGGAAAACTTGTCAGAAGTGACTCATTCTGATAGAAGAGGAAGGAGGCAGACGAC
>NC_138771.1:638979339-639224339 GCF_965119305.1 Pelophylax lessonae | reverse complement strand
TTTTCAGGTTGGAGAGAAAACATTTGTGGCTTAAAAATAAAGGGTCAGTGCCCTTACAACTGTTCTGTGTAGATTCCGGGTGGATGAGTCACTTAATTGTGAGGATTCTTGTGTTGTCTCTGCACACTGGTTGCCTTCTATAACCGTTATGAGGGTGAATTATCCCCACGCTGGTTTTTATTTTATATTAAAGGGATTGCAGCCAGGGCCGGTCCTGGGCGGGTGCACAGGGTTCAATGCACCCAGGCGCCGCAAGCTGAGGCGGAGGAGGGGCGCCGAAGCTCCAGCAGTGGCAGAGTCCTCCCCTCCTCCAGCACTAGTAATCTAACTAATTACTGTTTCCCCTGTTGTTACTGACCAGCAGTGTAACAGATCCATCCGCATCCAGCGATGATTGGTGGGCAAGCAGGGGGCGGCCAAAATGACAGTGAGTGGAACTGTCAAAATCAAGCATTGATGTCGGGGTGGGCGGGGCCGGAATACGGGGCTCCGCCCCCTTGTTCCATACACAGACTAACAGCAGCTGCTGGGGAGAAAGTTGGCAGGGGGCGGGACAATTGTAACTTCTCTATCTGCACACATAGTGGTGTATAATAAACCTGAATTATACACTGCTGTGGGTGCATATACAATAGTTACAATTGGTCCTACCCCCTGACACCTTCCTCCCCAGCCAGCAATGTCTTCTAGAAAATGTCAGCACCTTACTAACATATCATGTGAAGGGAAAAGCAGGAACTTTAAGTTCAGTGAAAAAGTACACTGGGGACTGTTTTGGAGAGTGCACCAATCCACATCACATACAGGAAATGCTGGTGTTGCTGGCACTTGTTACCTGGCAGATGGAAGTAAGAGTGCCTGAATGCTGTGTAATTTCAGGGAGGGGGGGTCTGAATATTCTTTCCTATAGACAGGTGAGTCAGATAAGATGGTGACCTGAGCCTGACTTTCCATCCCTGGGCATCACTGATGATATGTGTATAGTGCACCACTACCAGGGTCAGCCATGTGTGTTTCCAGTAGGTAGTGCATCCCCCTCTATCACTCAGGAATAAGCACTGTGGGATCTTCTTTTCTTTTTTTCTTTAGGCTCCTTTCACACGGTCTGCTGCCTGGTGCGGACCGTTCTCTGCTCAGCGGGGGATCGATCCGCCGATCCCCGCTGAGCAGGCAGATGAGAGCTCCGTCTCTGCTCTGTGTGCGGAGAGGGAGGTGTCAGATTCCCGCTGTCCTCTATGGGGGAATCGGAAGAGAACAGACTGCCTGTCCGTTCTCATCCGACCCGATCCGCTGGACAGATGGAAAATAGGGTTTCCATCCGTCCGGATTTCACGGACAGGATCGGATGCAGATGGCAGCAGGTGTCAGCAGACATGTCACCGCTGACATCCGCTGCCCCATAGGTATGCATGGAGGATCCGATTAGGTCCACCTAAAAAACTGACAGGCGGATCTGATCGGATCATTCGTGTGAAAGGGGCCTTATGCTTATTGAAGTGGTGGGGTCCCACCAGAAGTTTTTACTGGGATTCTTCATCAGAGCATTTCTTTATTTTAGAGCTGCCTATATTATTCTGATTAGTATTAAATGAGTATCCCTGTGTCTGTTTCTTTCTTGTTTTATTTGGTTTGTGTATAAGATGTGCAGTGGTTTCCCTAATGTGGTACTAAACCCCAAAACAAAAAATAATATATCAGTTTACTAATTCTTAGTGCCGGTTCACACTTCTGCGATGCGGGAAGGCTGCAAATATGCAGCGTGTTCCCGCATCGCATCCGTACCCCTGGCAGTTCACACTGCCATATGCGATATGCAGGGGGTGTCAATAAAAAGTTAATGACACTCCCAGTTGCGATCGCATATCGCAGTGCGATCTGCAAGTTTGCACAGAATCGGAGCGCACTAGTGTGAACCACTGTGTGATCCGATTCTGATGCGGCTCAAAAAATGCCTCATGTGCGAGTTTGCTGCGGATGCGCTGCAAATCCAGCCATACAAAGTGTATGGCTGAACTCGCATCCGCACATCAGATCGCATGTAATTTAGGAGCAATGCGCTCCGAATTACATGCGATCTCGAAAACCGCAATAATGTGAACCGGCACTTAAAGCAGAAATGAAGTTCCAAAAGACATGCAAAGTGTCTTCTGCAATAAATGACACCTACCTACCTGATCACAGCAATCCCTGAAATGTAAGCTGAGCTGCGCAAGCCTACAGCAACTGGCCTGATCTTGTGTGCCGGGATGACTAGCTCCCACGCATGCGCAGTAGTGATGTGACTCCAAACTGACCGCTAAAGAGGCCTGAAAACTGCCACAGAGGAGCTTATGCCAGCATCAGAGGGACTGTTGGAAACGTGAGTATCTTTCTTCCATCCTAGGGAGGACATGGATCAGTGTGCCAGCGCCATAGACTTGTATTAACTACACACATGAAGCGTCACACCTGGAAAAAACTCTCATTTTGCACTGTTGCTTCGGTGGTGGATGGGGTGGGACAAGACACATCATTTCCATCATTAACCAACCAGAGGCAGAGTAGTACAACATTAAAATGGTGTAGATTAGTGTACAATGTTTTCAAATAAGAATTGATTTTATTTAGTAATCTGCATTTGATGGGCTCTGGTAAGCTGCATTTGGTGGGCACTGGTAGGCTGCATTTGGTGGGCACTGGCATTTGGTGGGCACTGGTAGGCTGCATTTGGTGGGCAATGGTAATCTGCATTTGGTGGGCTCTGGTAAGCTGCATTTGGTTGGCTCTGGTAGGCTGCATTTGGTGGGCACTGGTAGGCTGCATTTCGTGGGCACTGGTAGGCTGCATTTGGTTGGCTCTGGTAAGCTGCATTTGGTGGGCACTGGTAAGCTGCATTTGGTGGGCACTGGTAATCTGCATTTGGTGGGCTCTGGTAAGCTGCATTTGGTTGGCTCTGGTAGGCTGCATTTGGTGGGCACTAGTAGGCTGCATTTGGTGGGCACTGGTAGGCTGCATTTCGTGGGCACTGGTAGGCTGCATTTGGTGGGCACTGGTAGGCTGCATTTGGTGGGCACTGGTAATCTGCATTTGGTGGGCACTGGTAATCTGCATTTGGTGGGCACTGGTAATCTGCATTTGGTGGGCTCTGGTAGACTGCATTTGGTGGGCACTGATGAGGCTGCATCAATGCAGCCTTCCTTACCCCTTCCCGGGGTAAGGAAGACTCCTTAGGGGAGCATCTCTGTGTTTGAGCCATTGCCATAGAAACATTTGTAAAGGGGAGGAGTTAGTAAGATAACCACGCCCATGTGAGGGCGCCAGAAAAATTTCTGCACCCAGGCGCCTGTGACCCTAGGATCGGCCCTGATTGCAGCATAAGGAGTGAGACTCAGTGAGGAGAGACAGTTGAGAGATGATCTTGTTTCAGTCAGCAGTTCCTAGAGAAAAAAAGGACCTCTTTCCTGCTCCAAATAAAAAGTGCTGTTGAACAGAGCCATGTCTATACAGACGGGATGTCACAGTCTATGGCTACCATTCTATGACTAGGTCACACAGCCTATGGCTACTATTCTATGACTAGGTCATACAGCCTATGGCTACCATTCTATGACTAGGTCATACAGCCTATGGCTACCATTCTATGACTAGGTCATACAGTCTATGGCTACCATTCTATGACTTGTTCAGACAGTCTATGGCTACCATTCTATGACTAGGTCATACAGTCTATGGCTACCATTCTATGACTTGTTCAGACAGTCTATGGCTACCATTCTATGACTAGGATGGACAGTCTATGGCTACCATTCTATGACTAGGTCACACAGTCTATGGCTACCATTCTATGACTTGGTCAAACAGTTTATGGCTACCATTCTATGACTAGGTCGGACACTCTATGGCTACCATTCTATGACTAGGTCGGACAGTCAATGGCTACCATTCTATGACTAGGTCGGACACTCTATGGCTACCATTCTATGACTAGGTCGGACAGTCTATGACTACCATTCTATGACTTGGTTGAACAGTCTATAGCTACCATTCTATGACTAGGTCACACAGCCTATGGCTACCATTCTATGACTAGGTCGGACAGTCAATGGCTACCATTCTATGATTAGGTCTGACAGTCAATGGCTACCATTCTATGACTTGGTCGAACAGTCTATGGCTACCATTCTATGACTAGGTCACACAGCCTATGGCTACCATTCTATGACTAGGTCATACAGTCTATGGCTACCATTCTATGACTAGTTCAGACAGTCTATGTCTACCATTCTATGACTAGTTCAGACAGTCTATGTCTACCATTCTATGACTAGTTCGGACAGTCTATGGCTACTATTCTATGACTAGGTCACATTGTCTATGGCTCCCAATCTATGGCTGGGGAACACAATCTATGGCTACCAATCTATGGCTAGGTCACATTGTCTATGGCTCCCAATCTATGGCTGGGGAACACAATCTATGGCTACCAATCTATGGCTAGGTCACATTGTCTATGGCTACCAATCTATGGCTAGGTCACATTGTCTATGGCTACCAATCTATAGCTAGGGGACACAATCTATGGCTACCAATCAATGGCTAGGTCTCAGTCAATAGCCCCCAAACTATGACTAGGTTGCACAGTGCATGGCTACCAATCTATGGCTAGGTCATACAGTAAATGACTACCAATCTATGGCTAGGTCATACAGTAAATGACTACCAATCTATGGCTAGGTCATACAGTAAATGACTACCAATCTATGGCTAGGTCTCACAGTCTATTACTTCAAATCCACTACTAGGTTGCACAGTCTATGACTACCAATCTATAGCTAAGTCGCACAGTCTTTGGCTTCCATTCTTTGGGAAGATTATGCAGTCTATGGCTAGGTGACAGATTCTATGGCCACCAATCTATGGAAAGGTCCCATGGGATGTGGCTACCAATCTATAGATCACGCGGCTACCAAACTATAGCTAGGTCATATTGTCTATGACTACCAAAGTATAGCTAGGTCACATTGTCTATGGCTACCAAAGTATAGCTAGGTCACATTGTCTATGGCTACCAAAGTATAGCTAGGTCACATTGTCTATGGTTAGGTCTCACAGTCCATTGCTTCCAATCTACTGCTAGTTCACACAGCCTATGGCTTCCATTCTATGGCTACCAGTCTATGGATTGGTCACATGGGCAATGGCTACCAATCATTATTGCAGATAATTGTTTTCAATTGGCAATGAGATAAGAAGCTCAAAAGTGGACTGTCCCTTCAACTTCCTGACCTCACACGTCATCTCCCAGCTCCTGAGTGTGCGGTGTAGTTCACAGGGCAGTAACTCTCAGGGTTCAGGTGCAACTATAAGAAGGGGGGAATAAAATTATTTTAAGTATCCTTGCTCAGTTTTACTAATTTAAAGGAAATCCGTACCGAGGATATCTATAGGTCGCCATCGCTAAACTCATCTGAAAATACCGGTTGCCTAGCTGTCATCATGCACCACTAACTTCAGTACTTTTATAAGTCATTGAACCACAGCAAGCAATCAGATGATTTAAATGTACAGTCTATAGATTTAGCCACCAAGCTGAGAGAGCATTCATTGTGTTTCAACTGTGAACTATCAGCGTGCCCCTGTGCGCGCTCCTACTTATGTGACTGAACCGTCCCCTGGCAACTCCTGGTCTCAGCTAATACGCAGGAACCAATCTCAGGGAGGCTTCCGATCATGTGATCACCACAACAGAAAATCACGATGACCACTGAAAATTTGTTGACAATCAAACTGTTCTAATTTGACAATATCCTGTTCTATCTGTGTCCCCGGATCAGCTAAGCAGAAAAGAGATCCTGTGTTGTCATATACTTCTTTATAATGCATTATAAACTGTTATATATAAAAAAAAAAAACAATAAAAAATAAATAAATAGTAAAAAAAAAAATAATAATAATAATAATAAAACAATAATAATAATAAAAAAATGTTTTATATATATATATATATATATATATATATATATATATATATATATATATATAAACCCAATAAAAAATCAATAAAAATAATAAAATAATAATAATAATATAATAATACTTATAATAATAATAACAATGTTAACAATAATAAAAAGAACTGTTATATATAAAAAAAAACCAATAACAAAATAAATAAAAAATAATAAAATAATATTAATAATAATAACAAAAATAATAATAATAATAAAAAAACGGTTATATAAATAAATAAATAACAAAATAATAATAATAATAATATAATAATACTACAACAAATAATAATAATAATAATGTAAATAATAATTTAAAAACCTGTTATATATAAAAAACCCAGTAAAAAAATATTGAAATTCAGGCCTCTTTCACACCTTGTGCGACTTGTCCTGCGACTTGGGACTGCAAAGTCGCATGACAAGTCGTACCCATGATTTCAAATGAGTACCGTTCATATCTGTGCAACTTCAAAGTAGTCCCTGCGCTACTTTGGCCCGACTTTGATGAGACTTGAGGTCCACAGACCTCAAGATTACACACACAGCCATTGCTTCAAGTCCAGTCAAAATCTCGTCAAAAAAAATCGCAGCAAAGTTGTGCGACTTTCAGATCCCGCAAGCATGAAAGGAGCCTTAAAAAATAAAAACTGTTATATGTAAAATAACTTTTAATTTTTTTTTTTTTTACATTCTTGTTCATTTGTCAGCTTGTAATAAAAACATGAGTAGACGATATTAATACAAAGTAACAAAATCCTTTTAGGCCCCTTTCACACTGGTGCGACTTGTAATGCGATTTGGGACTGCAAAATCGCATGACAAGTCCTTCTCCATTATTTCCAAAGAGTACCATTCATATCTGTGCGACTTGAAGTCGCACCGACTTCAAAGTAGTCCCTGTGATATTTTGGCACGATTTTGATGCGTTTTGAGGTCCAAAGACATTGAAGCCCAGTCAAACTTGCATCAAAATCGTGGCAACAAAGTCGCGGCAAAATCCTCGTAAGGCTGTGTGAAAGTGGCCTTACGCCTGTAGAATACAATGTAAAAATGATGTGGATGGGCAAGTCTGTCATTTACAAGGACTGCCGCTTCTGTGAAAAGTGATCCACATTCAAATTGCTTTTCAGAGTAGTTTGACAGGCAGTGTGGAGGTGATACATCGCCTGCCCACTGCCCGTTTTATTCCCCTGTGTTGGGGGGTGGGAACGCAACCACAAGTCTAAATCAGCCCTCAGGGCTCATTTACACCACAATCCCTGTGTTTAGTGTTCAGACCGGCACATGCGTTTACATTTGCAGTGCATTTCTGGCCTTTTTTTTTTAAGGGTTCATTCACACCACAACGCATGCATTTGACATTGCGTTTTTTTGTGTTGCATTTTGCATGCGTTGCAGGGGGTTATTTTTGCCTTGACTTGCCTTGCAGAGCGTTTTTGGGTGTTTGCATGCATTTTAATACGTTGCGATGTGCTGAAGTCTCAATATTTGTGCAGGGCATAGCGTGTTATACCCCCAGGAACCTGGGGGCGGTTTGAGGATCTGAGGGTGAGCCCACATTACCTGCTAAGCTTGACGCAATGTCTTTATTTTTATTGGGGATCAACCAATTATCAGCAAAGCTGATATATTGAGGGTCGATCTGCACTTTCCCCGATATATCGGAATCGGCCCCCTGAGGTTACCGATATTGCCGATATTTCGGGAAAGTGCTGTACCGGAGTGATGCCTGCAGCTAGAGGCATCACCCCGGTACCGGCGTCCATAGCCGATGGTCAGCTGTCTTGTAATGACAACCGATGCGGCTGAGAACCCGCTCGACTGTCATTACAAGGAGTGGGAGGGGACGTCCCCCCCCCCCGCTGCCTTCCGCGGCTCGCCTGGGTCTCCGGTCCCACCAGGAGACCCGGGCAACCAGCCTGCACGGCCGCCGAAGACCCGATCAAAGCCGCATTCGGCTCTGATCGGGTCTCCATGTAAGAACCCGGAAGTGATCTCATGACATCCCTTCCGGGTACTCGGTGCCAGATTCAAAATAAATAATTTGGCATTTTGAATGCTTTTAAATGCAGAGGAAGGGTTTCGGGTCCTTTAGATCCCTCCACAAGAGTACCTGTCAAAAAAAAAAAATAATGTATGAAAATATCGGCCCATATCAACCGATACCGATTTGCAATGACCAAAATATCAGTACTGGCAATAAAAAAACGATATCGGTCGATCACTAGTTGTAAACCTCAGACATGAAATATGAACAAAGCACATCCCTCTAGTGTGTACTTGTCTCAATCCAGAGCTCTAAGTGTAATTTCTATCTACTGCCGCATTCCTCTGCTATTAGCATGAATGACTTCTGACAATTTTTTGACACCAAGAGATAAAAGGTGATGGGGAGGGAGCTCCAGCACACAGCCTGTGATTGACAGCCTCAGCTCTGTTTCTGTGTGGAGGGGAGGAGGAGGGTGGGTGGTGCCCTTTTTCCTCCAATCAGCTCTCAGAGCTCTCATCACTGCAGAGCTCTGCAAAGTGTAACTTCATCTCGCCACCCCCTTTTTTCTGAATTCTCAGATGAGCTTTATAGTTCAGGACTTTCAATGGATGTAGAGAAGAGAAGACTGCAGATAAACAGGTACAACTTGTAGGAGGATTTTTTTTCATCTCTGGGTATAACCTAAGGGCAGTCACTTCACTGGGTATATGGAAGAGTATACAACCACTTTAACCACTTGCCGACCATTTGCCGCCTATATACGGCGGCAGGTCGACAGGTTCCGGCGAATTGCCGTACCTCTACCGGTTGGTGGGAGCGCTCCTGGGGCCGTGCCCACTTGCCAGCGGGGAAGCCAATTTATGGGGCCAACGGCTGCGATTGCCGCTGAGCACCAGCGATCGCTACCCATGAAGAGAGAACAGCGGTCTGCTGTTGTAAACACTGCAGACCGTTGTTCTCTTAGGAATCAGCACAGAGAGCCTGTGATCCTCCTATTTAGGATCACAGGTCTCTGTGTTGATTTCAAAAGCCCCCCCCCCCCCACAGTTAGAATCACTCCCCTAGGCTTTCATTTAATCCTTTGATCACCCACTGTGTTAACCCCTTTCCTGCCAGTGTCATTATTACAGTAACAGTGCATATGTATAGCACTGATTACTGTAGTAATGTCACTTGTACCCCCAAAAGTGTCAAAAATGTCAGTTAGGGGTCCGATCTGTCCGACGCAATGTTAAAGTCACACTAAAACCTGCAGATCGCCGCCATTACTACTAAAAAAAAAAACAATAAAAATGACATAAATCTTTCCCCTAGTTTGTAGACGCGATAACTTTTGCGCAAACCAATCGAAATACGCTTGTTGCAATTTTTTTTTTACCAAAAATATGTAGCAGAAAACAAATTGGCCTAAAATGATGAAAATTTAGATTTTTATTTTTTTCTTTTTGGGAATGTTATATAGCAGAATGTGAAAAATATTATTATTTATTTTTTATTTTTTTTTTTCAGAATCGTCGCTCTTTTTTTGTTTATAGCACAAACAATAGTCGGGCCAGGGGAGGAGCGGCGGTGATCACCGCCGCTCTTCCCCGATCGTCGGGGAATCGAGTCTGGAGATCCGCCCGCTTGTGTAAACAAAGCGGGCGGATCTCCTAAGTGACAGACAGTGACAGATTGCAGGGTTCAGCATAGCTGAACATGCGATCTGTCCTTGTGTCACTCAGTCACCTCCCCCCACACACGTCAGTAAGCACCAGGCATACATTAACCCCTCCCTCTCCAATAAAAATTAACCCCTTCCCTGCCAGTGTCATTTTTACAGTAACAGTGCATATGTATAGCACTGATTACTGTAGTAATGTCACTGGTAACCCCAAAAGTGTCAAAAATGTCAGTCAAGGGTCCGATCTGTCCGCCGCAATGTCGCAGTCCCGCAAAAAAAATCGCAGATCGCCGCCATTACTCGTTAAAAAAAACCACCAAAAATGACAAAAATCTTTCCCTTAGTTAGTAAACGCAATAACTTTTGCGCAAACCAATCAAAATACGCTTATTGCAATTTTTTTTACCAAACATATGTAGCAGAAAACAAATTGGCCTAAAAAAATAAAAAAAATTTGATTTTTACATTTTTGGGGGGGATTTCATATAACAAAATGTGAAAAATATTGTTATTTTTTCAAAATTGTCGCTCTTTTTTTGTTTATAGCACAAAAAGTAAAAATCGCACAGGTGATCAAATACCACCAAAAGAAAGCTCTGTTTGTGGGAAAAAAAGGACGTAAATTTCGTAAATTACGGCATTGCACGACCGCGCAATTGTCAGTTAAATTCGCACAGTGCCGAATCGCAAAAAGTGGCCCAGACGTAAGATAATACGTAATAGACGTAATAGGGCCTGGTCATTAAGCAGGACAATCTTCCGGTCCAGAAGTGGTTAAGGGGGAAAATCTTCTGGTCCAGAAGTGGTTTGGGCCTCCCAAGAGGAGCCCATCAGAACTTTGGGCTGTGGAGAGGAGAACTGAGGCCGGGTGCTGAGATATCTTCAGGAATCTAAGTTCACATATAACTGTCCCTATTCACATGTAACTGTGTAATGTGCAGTTACATGCAAACAGCCATGGCCAGCCACAGCCCCGGTCATCCTACCATCGATCTGTATGGGCTTTCTGATCCTCACCATTTATTTATGCAGATTCTGCCACCCTAACCGAGCTTGTAAATAACAAGTTACAAAATTGTGTATTTTTCCTGTAATTACTCATTTTTGTAAAGAAGGACAGGAAGAAATATTTGCATTTCTAATCATCTTCCAGTCCTTGAAACGTGTTTTCGTGTTTTATACATTGTACTGAATGGGCAGTAAAAATGATTCATTGTAACAAACAGGAATAACAACACGGGACGCCGAGATCTTTCAGGGTTAACATCCTTGTGTTTCACTCTTCAAGGATTTATTTTTTGTGCCAGATGTTGCAACAGCAAGTCCCACGCCTCAACAGAAGACAGTAGGGCATTGTGGAACTGTGAAAGTCCTTATATGTCACCGGTCCTGACTGTGTGCTTAGATCCGGGAGTGACCTTCTGCTCACCTAGAACGGCCCATCTCCTTCCTTGATTCCTAAGGCCACCAGAATTGGTTAGCACCTTGAAGTCCTGGGTATGACTCCTGTGACAGGTGCCTATTACATGAAATGTGTATTTCCTCCAGGGGCACAACTACAAATCATGGGGCCCTCCGGGCAACTTTGTCCATGGCATCTGGCAGTGTCAATACGTGTCATTGATGGTAATATAAATGTAGCACTGTCCTTCGTGGGGACATCTCGATATTCACTCTGTGGGTCCCCCTGGCTACCAGCACTCAGCTATAGCAGATACAATCTCTTAATTCTTCTTGGCTCTTACTTCAATAATCAGTCCAGGGGTATTTGGTTGTTTTGTTGCTTAATATATAATGGGGATAGAAGAAGGAAATAGTGGGATACTCCGATTTAACTATTCACAGTATTTGAGGACTCCTATCTTCTCTAATTTGCTTGAGGTGTGGAACAGCAAGGCTGTTGACCAGTGGCGGCTCGTGCATGGAAATTGGGGGGGGGTGGCAAAACCAACAGCCCCCCCCCCACCCCCGTGGGACGGGACCACGCCCTCCTGGGACGAACAGACAGCTGGCATCCTTATGTCCTCCTTCCCCGAGCGGCTGTGAGTCTTCTCCGGCCGTACGTCTCCTCCCTCTTCCTGGCCAATGGCCAGTAATATCGCTCCTCTTTTCAGCCAATCAGGAAAGGGGTCTCACGACCCGCTTCCTGATTGGCTGGGAGGAAAATAAGTGTGATAATAGCGAATATTCATTCGCTATGTCATACAACTGGTTGGGCCCCTGCGCCCCCTCAATAGACGGGCTGCCACTGCTGTTGACTCATCCTGCCACATTGGATGAATAGAAATGAAGTCTCTTATCTTCAAGACGACTTGTTGAACAATTGGTTGTCTTCAGGACATTCTCTCCCTAGTATCCTCTCTCTCTTCTTGCTGACACCCATCCACTGATTATCCTATGAGCAGGGGTGGCCCCCCTCAGGTCAGGCCCCTTGACATGAGTCCTTGTACTCACGATACTGCAGCCCCAGGGACTCCAGTGTCTCCCCTCTCAGTCAGCTTCCCTGGACCTCTGGGTTCAGCTTCTCTCAACCGCTCCTGCGGCTTCAGGTCGACCTCCTGCCATCACATGGCATTTCTACAGAGGAGGAGGTAGCCGCCCCCTCCCTTCGGGACTCCGCTTTCCACGAAAGACCTCGAGCACATATCCTCCTGGCTTTTATACAGTATCCCAGAATGTACCGAGGCGACCTGCCCTCTGCCAATCCTCAGGACTGTAACAAGAGCCTATGCACCCATTCGTCAGGTTTCCTCCCACTGTCCAACATGCCTCCCTATTGGACCAGTGTGAAACACTCTTCTGACTGAATGAATCGCATACTGAGCAAAATGAGCAGACCTCACTAACAGATCCTGCTCTCTGGTAGGCAGAGAACAATATAGATTTACCTGCAGCCCCTCTGGTAAGCAGACAGAGCTCAAACTATACTCTCTGACTAGCACCTACCTAGGAGGGGGCTACATAAAGTATTCCTGAACCAAGGGCAGGCGGCAGGAGAGCTCAGCACATTCAGTATGCTACTAGGGAGGAGCTTGGGTGTGGCCTAACGTATAGATCGGACCCAGAAGGAAGTTGTTTTGGAACAAACCTGAACTCACAAAATCTTTTTTTGTGCAAATACAAACCTTAACTGTACTGGTGACATTAGAGTGTAAGCTCCTCTGGTGCAGAGACTGATGTGATTGGCTCAGTGTTCTCCATACAGCACGGTGGAATATTTCAGAACTAAATAAATGTGTTCTCTGTACAGCTCTGTGGTATATCTCAGAGCCATATAAATGTGCTATAATAATAATTATAGTGTTTGACTGTGGTGAGGGCATGAGAAAGAGGTTACCATTTGTCCCCATTTCCTAGGGACCCGGGTGAAGATAACAGTTCGGTGTGGGGTCTTTCCCACTGTGGGGGCCCTTCTTGCCTGGTGTGCCAATTATCAGCCACCATGTTACATACTGACATTACTGACAGCATGTATAACATTTTCTGACCCCCCTGCACTCTGTGCTACTTACTCATGATCCCTGAACTCTGGAATACCTAATCCTGACACCTGAACACTGAATTACTTACTCCTGACCCGTAAACTCTCTACATTACTTAATTCTGACCGCAAACTCTATATGTTAATTACTCCTGACCCCTGAACTCTGAACTACTTACTCCTGACCCTTGAACTCTGCATTATTTACTCCTGACCCCTGAACTCTGCATTATTTACTCCTGACCCCTGAACTCTGCATTACGTACTCCTGACCCCTAAACTCTCTACGTTACTTAATTATTACTCCTTACCCTTTAACTCTGCACTACTTGCTCCTGACCCTTGAACTCTGCATTGCTTACTCCCGACTCCTGCACTCTGCATTATTTACTCCTGACCCATGAACTCTGCATTATTTACTCCTGACCCCTGCACTCTACGTTACTTACTCCTGACCCCTGAACTCTCTATGTTACTTAATTATTACTCCTGACCCCTGCACTCTGCATTACTTACTCCTAACCCCTGAACTCTGCATTATTTACTCCTCCTGACCCCTAAACTCTGCATTACTTACTCCTGACCCCTGAACTCTGCATTACTTACTCCTGACCCCTGAACTCTCTATGTTACTTAATTATTACTCCTGACCCCTGAACTCTGCATTACTTACTCCTGACCCTTGAACTCTGCATTAGTTACTCCTGACCCCTGCACTCTGCATTACTTACTCCTTACCCTTTAACTCTGCACTACTTGCTCCTGACCCTTGAACTCTGCATTGCTTACTCCTGACCCCTGTACTCTGCATTATTTACTCCTGACCCCTGTACACTGCATTACTTATTCCTGACACCTGAACTCTGCATTACTAACTACTGACCCCTGAACTCTGCATTACTTAAATCTGACACCTATAATCTGCTTTACTTCTGATCCCTGAACTTCGTGGTACATATTACTGACCCTTGAAATCTGAATTACTAACTACTGACCCATGAACTTTGCGTTACTTAATCCTGACCCCTAAAATCTGCATTACTTACTACTAATCTATGAATTCTTAATGATTTAATCCTGACCCACAGAACCCTGCATTAGGTAATCCTGACTGCCTGAACCTTGCATTATGCATTACATAATCCTGACCCTCTGAACCCTGCATTAGTTAATCCTGACCTGTTAACTCTAAGTTACCTTCTCCTGACCCCTGAACTTTGCATCATTTAATCCTGACCCCTAAACTCTGAGGTACATATTACTGACCCCTGAAATCTGCTTAATTACTACTGACCCATGAACTCTGTAATACTTATCACTGACCTATGACTTCTTATCTAATCCTGGCTCGTAAACTTTGTGGTACATACCATTGACCACTGAAATCTGCATTACTTACTACTGACCTATGAACTCTGCACTACCTAATCCCAACCCCTGCACTCTGCATTACTTAATCCTGACCCCCTACTTTGCATTACCTTATCTTGACCCATGCACTCTGCATTACTTTTTTCCAACTCCTGAACTCTGCATTACCTAATCCTGATCCACTGAACTCTGCATTACCTAATCCTGACCCCTGAACTCTACTTTACTGAATTCTGACCCCTATACTCTGCATTACCTAATCCCAACCCCTATACTCTGCATTACCTAATCCTGACCCCTATACTCTGCATTACCTAATCCTGATCCACTGAACTCTGCAGGGGCATAACTACAGGGGTTGCAGGGGTTGCAATCGCAACCGGGCCCCATGCTCAAGGGGGCCCATGTGGCTCCCCTGTACACCTGAATAGGAGGGGTGGCGGGGGCAGCATGTAGAGAAATCACTGTCCTCCTTTTTTCCTTCTGTAGCTGCAGGAGGAAAATGGAGGGGATTGGTCCCTCTGTATGCTGCCCCCCGCCACTTCTCCTATCCAGTATACTTGTGTTCTGCTGTCTCTGGGCCCCTGTGTGCTCCCCTGGTCCCCCCCCCCCTTCTGTGCTGCCCCCCCCCCCTTCAGAATGCTCCCTTCCCTCTCCTGCCGGCTGCTGCAGGGGATGTGTCACAATAGAGAACCAGGAAGGGGTCGGTAAATATGTAATTTACAAGCTCCTTCCTTTTCTGAATGGACAGAGTCATAGTCAGTGACATTGTAAAAAAATTAAATAAAGTGATAAAAATAATACAATTAAAATACCAAAAAAAAAACTACTGACACCAGTGGGTGAACTTCCAGGATCACAAAGGTCACACTTGGGACAGGGCCCTGGCATTCCACCACCGTGGGTAGGCCCCAAGATGGCAGGAAAGGGGCCCACTACAGAACTTGTGAAAGGGTCCCGCTGCGGGACTGTAATAAAGGACCCCGCAACTAGAGTAAAGGGCCCCAGGGCGCCAGGGGTCCAGGGGGCCCTTCATGGTTTCTTGCACCGGGGCCCTGAAGGTTCTAGTTACGCCTCTGGAACTCTGCATTACCTAATCCTGACCCCTGAACTCTACTTTACTGAATTCTGACCCCTATACTCTGCATTACCTAATCCCAACCCCTATACTCTGCATTACCTAATCCTGACCCCTATACTCTGCATTACCTAATCCCAACCCCTATACTCTGCATTACCTAATCCTGACCCACTGAACTCTGCATTACCTAATCCTGACCCCTGAACTCTACTTTACTGAATTCTGACCCCTATACTCTGCATTACCTAATCCTGATCCACTGAACTCTGCATTACCTAATCCTGACCCCTGAACTCTACTTTACTGAATTCTGACCCCTATACTCTGCATTACCTAACCCCAACCCCTATACTCTGCATAACCTAATCCTGACCCCTATACTGTGCATTACCTAATCCTGATCCACTGAACTCTGCATTACCTAATCGTGACCCCTGAACTCTACTTTACTTAATTCTGACCCCATGAACTCTACGTTACTTAATTCTAACCCCTATACTCTGCATTACCTAATCCTGACCCCTATACTCTGCATTACCTAATCCTGTCCACTGAACTCTGCATTACTTAATCCTGATCCACTGAACTCTGCATTACCTAATCCTGACCCCTGAACTCTACTTTACTTAATTCTGACCCCTATACTCTGCATTACCTAATCCTGACCCCTATACTCTGCATTACCTAATCCTGACCCCTATGCTCTGCATTACCTAATCCTGATCCCTGAACTCTGCATTACCTAATCCTGACCCACTGAACTCTGCATTACCTAATCCTGACTCCCTGAACTCTGCATTACCTAATCCTGACCCCTGAACTCTACTTTACTTAATTCTGACCCCATGAACTCTACGTTGCTTAATTCTAACCCCTATACTCTGCATTACCTAATCCTGACCCCTATACTCTTCATTACCTAATCCTGACCCCTATACTCTGCATTACCTAATCCTGACCAACTGAACTCTGCATTACTTAATCCTGATCCACTGAACTCTGCATTACCTAATCCTGACCCCTGAACTCTACTTTACTTAATTCTGACCCCTATACTCTGCATTACCTAATCCTGACCCCTATACTCTGCATTACCTAATCCTGACCAACTGAACTCTGCATTACTTAATCCTGATCCACTGAACTCTGCATTACCTAATCCTGACCCCCTGAACTCTACTTTACTTAATTCTGACCCCTATACTCTGCATTACCTAATCCTGACCCCTATGCTCTGCATTTCCTAATCCTGACCCCTATGCTCTGCATTACCTAATCCTGACCCACTGAACTCTGCATTACCTAATCCAGACCCCCTATACTCTGCATTACCTAATCCTGACCCCTATGCTCTGCATTACCTAATCCTGATCCACTGAACTCTGCATTACCTGATCCTGACCCCTGAACTCTACTTTACTTAATTCTGACCCCATGAACTCTACGTTACTTAATTCTGACCCCTATACTCTGCATTACCTAATCCTGACCCCTATACTCTGCATTACCTAATCCTGACCCCCTATACTCTGTATTACCTAATCCTGACCTCCTATACTCTGTATTACCTAATCCTGACCCCTATACTCTGCATTACCTAATCCTGACCCCCTATACTCTGTATTACCTAATCCTGACCCCCTATACTCTGTATTACCTAATCCTGACCCACTAAACTCTGCTTTACTTAATCCTGACCCCTGAACTCTGCATTACCTAATCCTGACCTCCTGTACTCTGCATTACCTAATCCTGACCTCCTGAACTCTGCATTACCTAATCCTGATCCCTGAACTCTGCATTACTTATTTTTGAGTTCTGCAATATTTACTACAGACCCCTGAACTTTACATTGCCAAATCCAGACTCCAGAACTCTGCGTTACAAATTCTTGACCTCTAAACCCAGCATAACTTTCTCCTGACCTCTGATTTTTGCTGCATAACTTGCTCCTGGCCCCTGCACTTTGCATTACATACTACTGACCTCTGACTTTTGTGTTACATACTACTGACCTCTGACTTTTGTGTTACAAAACTACTGACCTCTGACTTTTGTGTTACAAAACTACTGACCTCTGACTTTTGTGTTACATACTATTGACCTCTGACTTTTGTGTTACAAACTACTGACCTCTGACTTTTGTGTTACATACTACTGACTTCTGACTTTTGTGTTACATACTACTAACCTCTGACTTTTGAGTTACATACTACTGACCTCTGACTTTTGAGTTACATACTACTGACCTCTGACTTTTGTGTTACATACTACTGACCTCTGACTTTTGTGTTACATACTACTGACCTATGACTTTTGTGTTACATACTACTGACCTATGACTTTTGTGTTACATACTACTAACCTCTGACTTTTGAGTTACATACTACTGACCTCTGACTTTTGAGTTACATACTACTGACCTCTGACTTTTGTGTTACATACTACTGACCTCTGACTTTTGTGTTACATACTACTGACCTATGACTTTTGTGTTACATACTACTGACTTCTGACATTTGTGTTACATACTTCTGACCTCTGACTTTTGTGTTTCATACTACTAACCTCTGACTTTTGTGTTACGTACTACTGACCTCTGACTTTTGTGTTACATACTACTGACTTCTGACTTTTGTGTTACATACTACTAACCTATGACTTTTGAGTTACATACTACTGACCTCTGACTTTTGTGTTACATACTACTGACCTCTGACTTTTGTGTTACATACTACTGACCTCTGACTTTTGTGTTATATACTACTGACCTCTGACTTTTGTGTTACATACTACTGACTTCTGACTTTTGTGTTACATACTACTAACCTCTGACTTTTGAGTTACATACTACTGACCTCTGACTTTTGAGTTACATACTACTGACCTCTGACTTTTGTGTTACATACTTCTGACCTCTGACTTTTGTGTTACATACTACTGACCTCTGACTTTTGTGTTACATACTACTGACCTCAAAGCTCTGTGTTACATATTCCTGACCCCTGCATTGGGAATAAAAGTGAATGCCATGTTTCTTACTGAACCTGGAAAAATAGGATACCTTTGTATTTTTATAGTCATATTTATATTATTACATTTTTAAATATTTTCTTCAAACCTTTATTACTTTATAGCAGGGAGTTGCTGTCCTATCTCCTAAAAAAGTGATATTCGCTGGTACTCTTGTGTATGTTTTTTAGTGTGTACTCCCACCAACTGTATACTCTCAATAGATATTGTAAATCTCAGTTAGTGTTTATTGAGTTTTTCTCTACATGGTGTGAAACGCGCTAGTTTGGGTCACACGATTGAATGGGTGGCCAAACACACACCTGCGCTGGATATCTCAGTATAAAATATTGCTACATGGACGGAGTTCAGCTTATTAGATAATGTTTACTTTACAGCACAGAGCTAACAATGGAAAGCAAAGTTTACTCAGTCTAAAAGTTTTATTGATCCACACTGCTGGAATGTTTAGCTATTCGGTTTCAGTGCTTTCTCTCTCTGATCATCTGAGGCTAAAGAGTCTTTTTTTAAAAATAATTATTCTCTCATTAATAGTTTTAAATACACAATTTCACTTTATTCACAAACAGGTATTTGTTAATGGTAACTGCTGCAGGCAATGTTTTTGTTTCGAAGTTTGGTGTTATTAACATACGTGTCCTATATACATGCCGCTTGTGCTTTGAGGGGTGACCATACAGCAAAGAGACAGCCCCCTTTCACTACAGCACATTGGAGTACTTACTGTATTTCAGATGGATTCTTGCTTAACCACTTCAGCCCCGGAAGGTTTTACCCCCTCCCTGCCCTCAAGGAGCTTACAATCTAAGGTCCCTAACTCACATACATACATAGTAGGGCCAATTTTTTTTATACAGGATCCAATTAACCTACCAGCATGTCTTTGGATGAAACCCATGCAGGCACAGAGAGAACACGCAAACTCCAGGCAGGTAGTGTCATGGTTGGGATTTGAACCAGCAACCCTCTTGCTGTTAGGTGAAAGTGCTAACCACTACACCACTGTGCCGCCCAACCACTACACCACTGTGCCGCCCAACCACTACACCACTGTGCCGCCCATATATATTTATGTCTAAGGTTTTCAACCACTTTAAAGGGGACAATTTCACTTATTAAAAATGGAGCAGTTGTACCAAGCTTAGCAGGCTACGTGGGCTCACCACCAGATCCTCAAACAGCCCCAGGTTCCTGGGGGTATAACACATTATGCCCTGCACACATCTTTCTTCCCATTGCTGTAATTTCAGGTTTGTTTAGGTAATGATTTAGGTGGTGTTTGAGAGGACGGATATTGAGACTTTTAGTGGACTGTGAGAGGAAGCGTAATGAGAATTATTGTGGATTTAAAGCGGAAGGGTAGTGACTTGAGAGTAAAGTCAGTGAGCATTAGGATGGACTTTAAGAGAAACGCTGGTGAAAATGATGGTAGCCTTTGAAAGAAAGAATAGTGAGATCTATGGTAGACTTTAAGAGAAAAAGTAGTGAGAATTATGGTGGACTTTGAGAGGATGGGTAGTGAGACTTGTGTGGCATAGCAGGCTATACCCCTGGAATCCAGAACTATTAAAAGGTCTGGTAGAGCCCACTATGCCCCACATCAATCTTGCTGCCCATAGCTGTAATCTTAAATTTGACTATGTAGTGATATAGGTTGACATTAAGAGGAACTGTGGTGAGAACAGGGCCGGTGCTAGACTATTTTGCACCCTAGGCAAGACCAGCTACTTGCACCCCCCCCCCCCAAAAAAAAAGTAAAAATAACTGTACACATTGCCCCCTTTCGTGTACATAATGCCCCCCTTTTAACACTACACTTTGCTACACCCCCTTCCTGCACACACTGCCCCTCGTTAACCCTACCCACCCCTTCATATACAAAGAGCCCCCCTCTCTAGAGGAGACATCCACCGGGGATGAGGAGGTGACAGGAGAGGAATGTCTCACTGGCCATGACTGCAACCTAGGTGGTAGTGCGTCCTAGGCGGCTGCCTAGTTTGCCTAGTGGTGGCATCTGCCCTGGGTGAGAACAATGGTGGACTTAGAGAGGAAGGGCAGTGAGAATTATGGTGGACTTTTGAGAGGCTGGGTAGTGAGACTTGTGTGGCATAGAATGCTATACCCCTGGAATCCAGAACTGTTGGGAGGTCTGGTATAGCCAGCTATGCCCCACACCAATCTTGCTGCCCATCACTGTAATCTCAAATTTGACTGTGTAGCAAAACAGGTGGACATTGAGAGGGCGTGTGGTGAGAATAATGTTGCCCATTGCTGTAATCTTAAATTTGACTATGTAGTGATATAGGTTGACATTAGGAGGAACTGTGGTGAGAACAATGGTGGACTTAGAGAGGAAGGGCAGTGGGAAATATGGTGGACTTTGAGAGAAAGTGTAGTGAGGATTATGGTGGCCTGTGAGAGGAAGGGCAGTGAGAACTTTTGTGGACTTTGAGAGGAAGGGTAGTGAGAATTATAGTAGGCTTTGAAAGGAAGGGCAGTGAAAAGTCAGAGGACTTTGAGAGGAAGGGTAGTGAGAATTATAGTAGACTTTGAAGGAAGGGCAGTGAAAAGTCGGTGGGCTTTGAGAGAAAGGGTAGTGAGAATTATATGGAATATAGCAGGTTATATCTCCAGAATACAGACCTGTTGGTGAGATGGCCCACCAATTTCATAAAACAGTCTTAATCGTAGACATTTCTCGCTGCAGTCTTCCAGGTGGGTCTCACTACCTCCAAAGCCACATTCATAATATTCTTCTTGTTTTCTTCTTTCGTAGTTTGGGAGAAGACTTTGCCAAGTTTCTCATCACTCCCATATAACAGCACATCAGCCTCTCCCTCTCTCTTGTTTTAGGCCTACCATAAGGAAATGTACAATGATTCCCAATGAGAAGTATGCCACATCTGGTTGTCAACTTCCCAGGTTAACTGGCCTATGATGCTCCTTCCTTGATCCCGACTGCCTCTTCTCTATCAACATCATTGTAGCCAATGTCATCCCACTTTCCCTATAGAAGTATTCCAAAACCTACAGACAGGTGCTCTTTGATGGTGTGTAGGGAATGATTAGAGTCCACACACAATTTTAATAAGCTTCTATGCTCCATCACTGGTTTCGTCGACAATACCTGGTCTGAGGCGGGATGTGGCTTTCTTATAGGGATTTTAGGTCTGACAGCTAGTCACTAAGTTCCCTGCTCCTCTTAGTGTCTGACACTAGTTGACAACTTGATTTTCAGTGCTGGCTAAAGTTACAAGGGAGTGTACTGGTAATGGGAGTGTTACTGTGATGGGGTTGACACCTTTACAACCACATTAGCTCTACCCAGGTGGGCACGCTCCCAGATGACAATCCAATTCTCAGGTTTGCACCATAACCAGTGCTTTAAGTGGGCTGGTATGCACTGGTACTTAGTACCGCCACTTCCAAATATGGCTCTTGAGCATACCGCCACCTCTCCGTGTGCCTTAGCGTACCAGTACGCTCATTTTGGACATCTGCGCCCTCAATTGTCCCCCCCCCCCAAGAATATTTCCCACTCCAGAGCCAGACCAGTCACCACCAGTGAGTCCCCCTGCTCCGGAGTCCCAGCCCAGGCTGGGGGGATGCTCTGTGGGGACCCTGATGTGGGGTGGGAGCGAAAAAATGTATAGGCTATAATAGAGTACCAGCACCTCTTTTGGGCCACTTAAAGCACTGACCATAACTCACATAGGAGGACTCTGTCCAGGCATCCAAGGCCTTATGCACCCCACTACAGAACCTGCAGGAGAAGGTCAGGGGGGGGGGGGCAGGGCTACTACATCAATTCCTCTCATGATCAGGACCACCTCTCCTAAGAATTCAGACCTGCATATGGCTCTTTAGATCACCTCAGTGCTGGATTACATCTTTGCAGCTCTAGGTAGTCCTTTTCCCATATCCCATTTACACTGAGTCTCACTCACAGCTGGAATTTATATGGGCACTAACTCCACCCTTACATCAATAAAGGAGAGGGTGTCTCTAAAAGGGGAGCTAACACCTGTTTATAACTTTCCCCTACAATGCCATAATGGCAACAGAGCTATCTAGTGGCAGGGAAGCTAACTGCACCTGCCATCACACCCTAAGCAACATTTTCTCATCCTTCCATAGTGCAAGCAGACACAGCCTACATGAGAATGACAATTCTGCTGTGAATTCAGGAGCAGAATTTCTTTCACACCATCACAAGAAGCTCATTTGGTGTGCTGGCAGGATCAACAGGTACAATAATTGGTGGGACTCTGCAAGGAGAAGTGCAGATGTAATTAAGTGTCTATAGAACACATGTTTTATGGTAGGCCATACTTTAACTTTAAGCCACTCTACTGATCAAGCATTTTCAAAACAACCTTTTGCATTTGTTCCAAATACCAAAATCTGGGGACTGACTATATGTAGACCAAATCCCTAAAATCTAATATAAGGTTGCTTAACCGCTTGCCGACCACCGCGCGACTATTTACTGCGGCGGTCAGCCCCGTACAGGCAAAGTGACATAGGACTACGTCGCTAGCCCGTGAGCCTCTAGGGGGCGAGCGCGCGCCGCCGGAGGCGCGCTCCCACCTCCGCTCGTTTCCTAAGAAGTCCGCGCGTGTGACCGGTGGACCCGATGTCCGCCGGCCACTCGCGAACTCCCCGTGGAGAGGGAGGCAGGCGGCTAATGTAAACAAAGCCACCTGTCATTTTCCCTGATGTAAGAACAGAGATCCTACGATCCTGCTATGTAGGATCGTATGTCTCTGTGCTTACATCACTAGCCACACCCCTTTACAGTTAGAAGCAAGCCCCTAGTTACACACTTAACCCTGCATCACCAATAAGGTTAACCCCTTCCCTGCCAGTGTCATTTTTACAGTAACAGTGCATATGTATAGCACTGATTACTGTAGTAATGTCACTGGTAACCCCAAAAGTGTCAAAAATATCAGTCAAGGGTCCGATCTGTCCGCTGCAATGTCGCAGTCCCGCAAAAAAAATCACAGATCGCCGCCATTACTCGTTAAAAAAAACCCACCAAAAATGACAGAAATCTTTACCTTAGTTATTAAACGCAATAACTTTTGCGCAAACCAATCAAAATGCGCTTATTGCGATTTTTTTTACCAAACATATGTAGCAGAGAACAAATTGGCCTAAAATGTTAAAACATTTAGATTTTTACATTTTTTTGGGGGTGAATTTCATATAAAAAAGTTTGAAAAATATTGTTATTTTTTTTTTCAAAATTGTCGCTCTTTTTTTGTTTATAGCGCAAAAAGTAAAAATCGCACAGGTGATCAAATACCACCAAAAGAAAGCTCTGTTTGTGGGGGAAAAAACGACGTCAATTTCATTTGGGTACAGCATCGCATGACCGCGCAATTGTATGTTAAAGTCACACAGTGCCGAATCGCAAAATAGGGCCTGGTCAGGAAGGGGGTAAAATCTTCCGGTGCTTAAGTGGTTAAACATGAAATGTAAAAGTCACCTGGTAATCCCGCCCTGAAGATCCTTCTTCAGGAACTTCTGGTTATAGGGTGACAAAGCTCTTATAGCATAAGCACATTGTGCATCCTGATTATCAGCCAATATAGCAATTGTGCTTTATTGCTCCTCTCTGGCCATAGATATTACAGAAAGATCTGTCTTAACTAGATGGCTATTTGGGCTTGGGTATTCTTTTGTAAATATTAGGTCTACGTGCTACGTGGACATACCATACAAAGGATCCAGCATCAGCGTTACCTTGTACCCTTAGGTGACATACTTTCCATGACCAAACATTTATGGACACCTGTCCATCACATTTTTATGGGTTTGGTGTTCCTTCCAAAAACCATGGCCATTAATACACACCATGTGTCTATAACAGCTCCCACAAGATTTTAGATTAATGCCCCGTACACACTCGTCGATAGTTGGCCGTGAATTTTCGGCCAACGTCCGATCGGCCGATTTTCGGCTTGTTAGTATGATGCTTTCGACAACCGACTCCGACTTTTCGGTCGAATAAAATCTGGTGTGCAGGCTATAAAATTTTTGTTGGCCGTCAACACAACGGCCGATTTTCCGTCAGTCAGTACAGATTTCGGCAGACAAAAATCTGATGAGCAAGACTGGGCATGCTCAGAGAAGAAAAAACACACGGAAAGTAAACCAGAACATGACATCACTTCTGAAGTAGATTTTTGTTGGCCGAGAAAATTCGTGTGCAGTCTAGGTACATTCCAACCAACACAACAACACTGGACAAAAGACGGCTGATCGGTTGGCCGATAATCGTTGCGTGTGTACGAGGCATTAGAGTGTGTCCATTCAGCCAAAAGACCATCTGTGAGGTCAGGTACTGATGTTGGATGAGGAGACCCAACTTCAGTTCCTCCTAAGAGTGTTCAGTAGGGTTGAGGTCGGGGCTCCCGGTTCTGGCCACTCCAGTTCCTCTACACCAAACTCATCAAGCATTTATTGCAGTCTGTGAAGTCAACGATGAGAACCAATTTATTTTCATACATATCCTAAATCAATGCCCCCAAATGTGTTGGAGCCTTTGGATCAACGTAGCAGCCAGTCAATGAGTATCTCCAGCAATGACATCATACATCTTCACCCACAATGGCTTTCTTTCTTTTGGGCTTATTATAGTTGCACAGCTTTTTTTTTCTGTGTATGTATTTCCTTATGTATTGTCATCGTCAATGAATCACCAGATGAAATTTATGTTTTCCTGATTTTTATTGCTCTATTAAAAAATAAAATGAGCCCATCAAGGCCAGCTCCCATAATTCTAGAATGACGGGTTCCTTTAAATGCAGCCTCTGTTTACAATGTTGTCCTCAGGTCCTGGGTCTCAGCTCAAATAAGCAGATTGTGAAATTCAGAATCTGTTTAAAAAAGTCAGTGACACGTCCAAGAATGCAAGTGACGCAATCATAGCTGATTTGTGACCTAAATTTTTAAAGACGAACTCAGCTCAAATGTAAGATGGGGATATTGTTTTAAAATAGGCTTCCGCTGAAATCACAAACTATGAACAGTCAATGCTTTTCTCTCCACTAGGTTATATCTAAACCAAAAAAATAACAGAGGCCTAGAAAGGAAGGAATGGATGATAAGAGAAATAGGATGAAGAGGGCTTTTCTTAAGATGGTGAAAACAGTGAACCATATCTACACAATGAATGAATAATTTGACAGGGTGAGATTGAAGGAGCAAGATTGGAAGAAAATTAATGGCTAGGATTGGATAATAATTGATGGTTAGGAGTTGAAGTCAACTGATGGTTTGTATTGGAAGACAATGGTTGGTTAGGGTTAGTAGACAAGTGGTGGTTACGATTAAAAGCCAATGAATGGTTTGAATTGGAAGACAACTGGTGGTTAGGATTGGGATTGGAAGTCAATTGGTGGTTTGTATTGGAAGACAGTTGGTAGTTGCGATTGGGAGACAATTGGTGGTTGGGAATAAAAGATGATTAGTGGTTAAGACTAGAAGATAACTTATGGTTGGAAGTGGAAGTCAACTGTCAGTTTGGATTGGAAAACAATATGTGGTTACACTTGAAAGACAGTTGGCAGTTAGGTTTGGAAGTTGATTGGAGGTAAGTGTTGGACGACAATTGGTGGTTAGGATTGGAAGACAATTGGTGGTTAGGATTGGAAGACAATGGTTGGTTAGGATAAAAAGACAATTGGTGGTTTTAATTGGAAGACAACTGGTGGTTAGGATTGGGATTGGAAGTGAATTGGTGGTTTGTATTGGAAGACAGTTTGTGGTTGGGATTGGGAGACAATTGGTGGTTGGGAATAAAAGATGATTGGTGGTTAAGACTGAAAGACAACTGATGGTCGGAAGTGGAAGTCGTCTGGCAGTTTGGATTGGAAGACAATAGGTGGTTACCATTGGAAGAAATTGGCAGTTAGGTTTGGAAGTTAACTGAAGGTGAGGATTGGAAGGCTATTGGTGGTTAGGATTGGAAGACAATTGGTGGTTAGGATTGGAAGAAAACCGGTGGTTAGGATTGGAAGTCAAAAGGGGTTAGGATTGAAAGTCAATTGGTGGTTAGGAGTCGAAGACAATGGATGGTTAGGATTGGAAAACAATGGATGGTTAGGATTGGAAGACAATTGATGGTTAGGATTGGAAGCCAATTGGTGGTTTGGATTGGAAGTCAATAGGTGGTTAGGATTGAAAGTCAATTGGAGGTTAGGAGTCGAAGACAATTGGTGGTTAGGACTGGAAGACAATTGGCGTTTAGGATTGGAAGACAACTGATGGTTAGGAGAGAAAGTCAACTGGCAATTTGTATTGGAAAACAATAGGTGGTTATTATGACTTGAAGACAAAAGGTGGTTAGGATTGGAAGACAATTGGTGATTAGGATTGGAATACATTTGATGGTTAGGATTAAACGACGATTGGTGGTTAAGACTGGAAGACAACTGATGGTTTGGAGTAAAAGTCAACTGGCAGTTTGGATTGGAAGATAATAGGTGGTTACAATTGAAAGACAATTGGAAGTTCGGATTGGAAGTCAATTGATGGTTAGGATTGGAAAACAATTGGTGGTTAGGATTGGAAGACAATTGGTGGTTTGGGTTGGAAGAAAATTGGTGGTAAGGATTTGAAGACAGTCAGTGGTCTGTACTTATACATAGAACAGCAAGATCTCAGAATACTCAGAATGCTACTTTTTTCACCACTCTTTGCAGAGGCCTCTCTTAAGGCTTGTATTTTAAATGAGGCTCAGTTTCTCAACACTGCACCATGATTTGGTAACTACTGGGACCCCTTGATTGCACTTTTAATGTAATTCATATGGCCCCTTTCACCCGATCAGAACGATCGGGTCCGTCTGTTTGTTTTTCAGGTAAACCCGATGGGGCCACCCATTGACCTCTATGGGGGAGGCGGATTTCAATGGACATGTGTCCGTTGACACCTGCATGGCATCTGATCGGATGAAAACGGATGACCGGCTGCCTGTTTTCATAAGATCTCCCAATAGAGGAGAGCAGGACTCTGACAGATCCGTCTCTGCACAGTGAGTGGAGAAGGACCTGTCATCCACCTGCTCAGTCGGGTTTAACGGAGCGATACCTGCTCAGCAAGCGGTGTCTGTCAAAATGGATCCGCCCTTGTGAAAGGGGCCTAAAAGTAAAGTTACCCTTTAGCCTGGGTTCACACTATTGCGAACACAGACATTGCATGTGATTTGCACTGCATTGCTGTGCAGGTCACATGCGTTGTCTGTGCAATGAGAATTCAACCATACATTTTGTATGGCTGAACTTGCATTGCATTCACACGAAAATGCTGCAGGAACCTATTTTTTCCTGCACTGGAATCGGATCACATGGGTGTTCACACCCGGTCTGCATTCTGTCCACATTCACAGTTCGCACTGCGATCTGCGAACCGATCTGGGGCTGTCATTAACCACTTGCCGACTGCCGCACAACTATTTACGTCGGCAGTCAGCCCCTCACAGGCAGAGCAAAGTAGGGATACGTCGCTAGCCTGTAAGGGTTTTGGGAGCGAGCGCGCGCCGCCGGATGCGCGCTCCCGCTCGGTCACGGACCCCCCGCGCGTGTGCCCGGCGGACCCGATGTCCGCCAGTCACTCGCGATCGTCCATGACAGCGGGAGAAAGGCAGGCGGCTAACGTAAACAAGCCGCCTGTCATTCTCCCCTGTGTAAGAATGGTGATCACACGCTTCTACTATGTAGGACCGTTGATCACTGTTCTTACACATCAAGCCACAGCCAATCACAGTTAGAAACACGCCCCTAGGGACACACTTAACCCCTCCCTCTCAAAAAAAGTTAACCCCTTCACTGCCAGTGTCATTTTTACAGTAACAGTGCACATGTATAGCACTGATTACTGTAGTAATGTCACTGGTAACCCAAAAAGTGTCAAAAATGTCAGTCAAGGGTCTGATCTGTCTGCCCCAATGTCGCAGTCCCGCAAAAAAAAAATCGCAGATTGCCGCCATTACGCGTTTAAAAAAAAAACAACAAAAATGACAAAAATCTTTCCCTTTGTTAGTAAACGCAATAACTTTTGCACAAACCAATCAAAATACGCTTTTTGCGATTTTTTTTTTTTACCAAACATATGGTAGAAAAAAAATTGGCCTAAAATGTTAAAAAAATTTGATTTTTACATTTTTTTGGGGGGAATTTCATATAAAAAAATTTGAAAAATATTGTTATTTTTGCAAAATTGACGCTCTTATTTTGTTTATAGCGCATGATCAAAAATCACACAGGTAATCAAATACCACCAAAAGAAAGCTCTGTTTGTGGGGAAAAAAAGGACGCCAAATTCGTTTAGGTACAGCGTCGCACGACCGCGCAATTGTCCGTTAAAGTCACGCAGTGCTGAATCGCAAAATAGGCCCTGGTCAGGAAGGGGGTAAAATCTTCCGGTTGCTTAAGTGGTTAACTTTGTATTGACACCTGCAGGACTAGAATCATGCTGGTTCTCGCATTGCAATAGTGTGAACCCAGCCTAAAAATTTGGTCTGCTCATATCAGAATGTTGGGAGATAAATGTGCACAGATACTGAAATAAGGAGAATGGGAAGCCGCGTAGATGGTCTTTCTGCCTTGACCCCCCCGACCCATTGGTTTTTACCTGTGGAAAATACCACTTGTAGCTGTAATTTGCCCGGGGCTGCTTCTGTGGTCAGAGAAAGCTGCACGTGCAGAAACATTTCCTCAGGGTGCACAATGCAATCATTAATTAGCCCACAAACAATTATTCAATTAACTCTGCTTGACCCAGAAACACTGACAGCAGAACTGGTCCGATTTACTGAGAACAATAACCGACTGCTGGCACTAAGAAAAGCATGACTAATGGGGGCAGAGTGTGATATCTACAAAATGGGAGAGAACTCCAGGAAGATTGAATATAACTTTCATTTCTCTCTCCTTTTCACTCTCTTTCTTTCATTCCTCCCCTTTTTCTCTCTCCTTTCTCCTCTTTCTCTCTCCATCTCTCCTTTCCCTTTCTCTCTTTTTCTTTTTCATTCCTCTTCTTTCTCTTTCTCTCTCTCTCCCTATCTCTCTTATCTTTCATCTTTTTCTCTCTCTTTTCAATACTCTTCTCCCTCCCTCCTCTCTCTCTCTTTCCTTATCTCTCGTATCTTTCATCCTTCTCTCTCTCTCCTTTTATCTTTCATTCCTCTCTCTCTCTCTCTCTCTCTCTCTCTCTTGATTCCTCTTCTCTCTCACTCTCTCTTTCTCTGTTTCTCCTTATCTCACATATTTCATCCTTTTCTCTCTCTGTCTTTTCATTCATCCTCTCTCTCTCTCTCCCCCCCTTATCCCTCTTAGCTTTCATTCTTTTCTCTTATCTCTCTCCTTTTATCTTTCATTACTTCCTCTCTATCTCTCTCCTTTCTCTCTCTCTCTCCCCCCTTATCCCTCTTAGCATTCATTCTTTTCTATTATCTCTCTCCTTTTATCTTTCATTACTTCCTCTCTATCTCTCTCCTTTTATCTTTCATTACTTCCTCTCTATCTCTCTCCATTTATCTTTCATTACTTCCTCTCTATCTCTCTCCTTTTATCTTTCATTACTTCCTCTCTATCTCTCTCCATTTATCTTTCATTACTTTCTCTCTCTCTCTCTCCTTTTATCTTTCATTACTTCCTCTCTATCTCTCTCCATTTATCTTTCATTACTTTCTCTCTCTCTCTCTCTCTCTCTCTCTCTCTCTCTCTCTCTCTCTCTCTCTCTCTCTCTCCCCCCTTATCCCTCTTAGCATTCATTCTTTTCTCTTATCTCTCTCCTTTTATCTTTCATTACTTTCTCTCTCTCTCCCTTTCTTTCTCGCTATATCTCTCTTTTCATCCCTCTTCTCTCTCTCTCTATCTCTTTTTTCATTCCTCTTCTCTCTCTCTCTCTCTTTTCATTCCTCTTCTCTCTCTCTCTCTCTCTCTCTCCTTATCTCCCTTATCAATCATCCTTCTCTATCCCTCCTTTTATTTTTTATTCCTTTCTCTCTCTTTAACAATCTTATCTTCCATACTTCTCTTCCTCTCCCTCCTTTTAGCTTTCATTCATATCTCTTTCCCTTTCTTTCTCTCTATTTCCTTTTCTCTCTCTCTCTCTCTTTTCATTCCTCCTCTCTCTCCTTATGTCTTTTATTTTTCATCCTATTCTCTTCTCTCTCCCCTTTTATCTTTTATTCCTTTCTCTCTCTCTCTCTCTCTCTCTCTCTCTCTCTCTCTCTCTCTCTCTCTCTCTCTCTCTCTCTATCTCTCTATCTTTCCTTTTCTCTCTCTCTCTCTCTTTTTCTCTCTCTTTATTCCTCTTCTCTCTCACTATCTCTCTTTTCATTCCTCTCCTCTTTCTCTCTCTCTCTCTCTCTCTCTTTCTCTCTCTCACGCTCTCTCTCCATATCACTCTTATCTTTCATCCCTCTCTCTCTCTCTCTCTCTACATATTGCTCTTAACTTTCATCCTTTTCTCTCTCTCTCTCTCTTCATTCCTCTCTCATTATCCTTATCTCTTTTATCTTTCATCCTTCTCTCTCTCTCTCTCCATATTGCTCTTATCTTTCATCCTTCTCTCTCTCTCTCTCTCTCTCTCTCTTTTCATTCCCCTCTCTTTATCCTTATCTCTTTTATCTTTTATCCTTTTCTCTCTCGCTCTCTCTCTCTCTCAGCCCCTATTCACATTTGAGCATTTGGGAATTGCAGGCAGAATCGCATGATCCTTCCTGCAATTCCAGAATCGACAAAATCGCAGCAAAAAATGCAACGCCAAACACGCCTGGCTCAATGCCAAAATTTGGTCCATGAGCTTATTTGGTGCATTTTTGGAAGCGAGGGAGACCCATTTGAAATATTTGAAAATTTGAAATAATTGAATGTAAGTACATTCATCAGTGGTGCCTCTGGGCAATAATTCTAGGCCTATTATTTACAGTTAACTCCAAACTGGTGGCTTGTAGGGGCTTTTATAGCATCACTCATAGAAAATACAGGGTGTCGCTATTTCACAGGCACACAACATTTTAGGGATTGACACGTTCGATATCTATTTACTTGGCGCATCATCTATTATATTCTACCAAAAAAATTGGGTAATCTATTGCATTCGTGTGTCTTAAAAATAAGTTTAGTGTAATATTCTAGATTGTAAGCTCTAAGAAGCAGGCCCCTCTGATTCCTCCTGTATTGAATTGTATTGTAACTGTATTGCCTTCCCTCATATTGTAAAGCACTGTGCAAACTGTTGGCGCTATATAAATCCTGCATAATAATAATAAGAATAATATTTTTTGCTGAAATTTTGCACTAATATCATGTGATATAGAAAATGGAACTACCACCATTTTGTTCTCTTAAAAATTACTTAAAAACCAACCCTGTTTTTTTTTTTTTTTAGAATGTGTGAAAAAAAAAATGGAAAAATTAGGTTCTGGCAGCAAAAGGGTTCAAGGTTGTGTTTTTAGGAGTGTGTGACTGGCATGCACATTGTAATAACTTATGTGCATAGCCAATTTGTACACACATACTAGGGCCATTTTAGGCAGGAGCCATTTAACCTACCAGAATGTCTTTGGAGTGTTGGAGGAAACCCACACAAACACATGAAAACTCCATGTAGATTGTGCCCTGGCTGAGATATGAAGGACCCCACCCTAGTGCTGCAAGGCATAGGTGCTAACCACTAAGCAACTGTGCCACCACCTTGTGGTCTCTAACCCCTCATAATTCCTGTTCCTGCATACCTGGGAGTTTTGGGGGTAACTGTCTCACCTTGGGGTGTCCAGCTCCTCTGTTGTATTCTCCATAATATAAAATAAATAAAAATCAATGAGGATGGTGGGAGCTCTGTATAATGGGCACAACAGAAACCTCACTAATAGAATACCTTAGAGGTAGAGGAAACATTAGAAGGGTTAACTCCCCAGCATCCACCAAAGACTGAAATTATAATTTTTGGTGAAATGACCCTTTAAATCCCTTGCTCATTACTGACCAACATGGAGAGACACAATCAACATCACAGAAGGTCCAGGAGATGAAGGTTCCAAAGTTATAGAATGAAGATATACAGTATATGATAGGACGTACAATGGTAGACTTGAAGATACATATGATAGAGGACTTGAAGATACATGTGATAAGGGACTTGAAGATACTTATGATAGGGGACTCGAGGATACATATGAAAGAGGACTTGAAAATACATGTGATAGGGAACTTGAAGACAGATATGATAGAGGACTTGGATACATGATAGAGGATTTGAAGATAATTATAATAGAGGACTTGAAGATATAAATGATAGGAGATTGAAGATATATATGATAGAGGACTTGAAGATACATATGATAGAGGACTTGAGGATACATATGATAGAGGACCTGAAGATACATATGATACAAGATTTGAAGATACATGTGATAGGGGATTTAAGATACATATGATAGGGGACTCGAGGATACAAATGATAGAGGATTGAAGATACATATGATAGAGGATTGAAGATACATATGATAGCTGACTTGAGGATACTTATGACAGGGGACTCGAGGATACATATGATAGAGGACTTGAAAATACATGTGATAGGGAACTTGAAGATACATATGATAGAGGACTTGGATACATGATAGAGGATTTGAAGATACATATGATAACTGACTTGATGATACATATGATAGAGGACTTGAAGATATAAATGATAGGAGATTGAAGATATATATGATAGAGGACTTGAAGATACATGTGATAGGGGATTTAAGATACATATGATAGGGGACTCGAGGATACAAATGATAGAGGACTTTAAGATAAATATGATAGAAGATTGAAGATACATAAGATAGCTGACTTGAAGATAAATATGATAGAGGACTTGAAGATACTTATGATAGGGGACTCGAGGATACATATGATAGAGGACTTGAAAATACATGTGATAGGGTACTTGAAGATACATGTGATAGAGGATTTGAAGATACATATGATAGGCGATTAAAGATACATATGATAGGGAACTTGAAGATACATATGATAGGGGACTCAAGGATACATATGATAGAGGACTTGAAAATACATATGATAGGGAAATTGAAGATACATATGATAGAGGACATCACGATACTTATGACAGGGAACTTGAATGTAGCAGGTTTTCCAGGCATTGGGCCTTATGTGGGTCTGCCATTGTTACCAGTTACCTCCCCAGCCCATGTGAGCTGCGATCCTGGGTGTGAGAACTGAGACATTGACAACTCCAGCATCTTGGTTTTGTGGTTTTATTGTAGAGAAAGGAGATGGGAGAAGGGAATGAGTGGGATACTCCTTTAGGCTTGACTAGATACAATTTGGGACTTTATCCAGAAAATGTCTGTTAACGCTGCCTTGACGCCAGCCGGCGCTAGCCAACGCTCACTGACACTTAGAACACACTGTAACTTGAGAGAAGTGCTGAATCCTCGACTCTAGGTCCAGAAGACTGTGGAGCATAGAACTACTGACACTGCTGCACTGCAAAGTCACTGCCCACTCTCTCCAGCCTGGCACTGGCTTGAGATAGCTTGCCGTGGATTACTGTATAGCTGCAACTCTCAACTGGTACTCTGCACAATTCAGGGCCCAAACCGCAGGCGTCCCCTTTACACTTATAGCTCTTCAGGGTCCACTGACTGTGTACCCCCTCTGTTACTTCAGGGTCCTCAACCTAGGTACCCCCTTTACAGCTAGCTGACACGGGATACCAGAACCTCCTCCAGAGTGGTCTCCTCTAACCCTTCAGGCAGACCCCAAGGGGCAATCCTCAGAACTCACGACCTGTGTAGGCTTTCCTGGGACTGGACCCCTCTCTCTCTCCGCAGGTTCTCGGCACACCGGATCCCCTCAGCTCAACTCAGCACTCTCTGGATTCTTGGGCAGCACCCCAAGACATCCGCTTCCTCAGACAGGAGGAGAGATAGCCTCTCTCTCCCTCCCGGGACTCTGCTCCCGCCAAACACGCGCTTCCCCCAAACTTATACCCACTCCCAGAATCCTTTGCAGCATAATCTGCCTTCTGGGGTAGTTACAAGCTTGAATGTGTCCCCTGATTGGGCTTCCTCCACTACCCTATGAGAAGCCTCTCACAGGAGCCAGCAGGCACACCTGGAAACCATGAAACCCTAGCCAAAGAAATCATGGCCCTGCTGTTAGGCAGACAAGGCCCACTATACATTTACCTAGCACCTACCTGTAGGGTGCTACACCAAGAAACATATGATAGGGGACTTGAAGATACACACAATAGGGGACTTGAACCTACATACATATGATAGGGGACTTGCAACATTACTCCGATTTGTGAAAATCAAGTAAGTCAAAGTTGACATCTGCTGGAGTTTGAGAACCCAATGGTTTTATGTTTTCCTTCTCTTACATGACTGGTTTTGTTCTGCACTGATCTTTTATAACTTCAAAAACTAAGCTAGGAATGGAATTCATCATAGCCAAAATAGAATATGGTCATCCTAACATCATATTACTGTCAGGAGCAAAGCTCCAAACTGGCACCATGCTTGCCCCTGGTCCCCAATGCTGCACAACCAGTCACATAGCATTTCCTTCACACATTTTAATGCAGAAAACAGTCCTTGGCCTACATATGTAGCTTTACTAAGGGAGGATAACTTGAGTGGGGTAGGGAATTATGGCACTTGAAAAGTGTCTAGAACTATAAACAAAGGGACACTTCCCCCCCCCCCATTTTCAAAATATCCACTATTCATTCTTCTTTTTATGCAAACAGCATGACATTCCTGCTTTTGCTTCCCTGTGGCCATTGATCCCAATTCCACTTGTTTGCAGAAAATGCTAGCCCACCTGGCTGCCAACAGCCACGCCTGGCTGATCTTCCTCCCAGTCCTCCTGACTGACTTTATGCCTGACTGGCCCACACTCATGGAGACCTCCCAGGGCAAGGTTAGATTAAGACTTGGCATTATGCGGTCTTCAAAAGAGGCCTGCTGCAGATGGCATCTTCTCCCTTTGTCTGTCCCTACACCAAGCTGATCTACTCTCTGTCTCTCCTTGCTTCTTCCTGCTGCCTTTCCGGCATGCATCCTTTCACCGCCTCCTGTGTCAGGATTCCTGAAGGCCATGTTTCCTGAGAACCTGGCCTGAGGTACCACCCCTCCCCAGCAGGGGTTTCCTCAAGGGCCATCGGCAGCCTCTCTTTAGCACTCCATCTCCATCTTCCACCTGACTCCCCTGTGGCAATGGCTATTTATGGGGTTGTCTCAGATCCCTGCCAGTCCACTTCTGAGGATTGACTGGGCCCCACAACTATTCATGGCAGTTCCTCCTAGCCCCCGCTCTCCAGTTTTAGAAGTTTCTCCAACCTTCCAGACACTGAGGGAGGGCACCAGAGAGCTACCAGGAAAAGTCATCCAGTCCTGGCCTTAAGTAACCCTGATCCAATTCAGTGACTCAGGTTCATTCTTGGCCAGAATGGACTTTTTCCTACTCTCATACTAGTAGCACATACTAGAGGGTGCTACACCACCTTATTTACTTTCCTCCTATCCCCCCCAATTTCCCCTTCTCTCTTACCCCTTTCTCTTCTCCTGATCCTTCCTTCGAGACTTTCTTCCTTCCATCTCTCCTTTCCTCCCATTCTTCTCTCCTTCCTTCCCCTCTTCACTTTCTTTCCACTCCATTCGTTCTTCTTCCCTTTCTTTTCTTCCCTTTTTTCTTCTTTCGACTCCATTCGTTCTTCTTCCCTTTCTTTTCTTCCCTTTATTTCTTCTTTCGACTCCATTCGTTCTTCTTCCCTTTCTTTTCTTCCCTTTTTTTCTTCTTTCCACTCCATTCGTTCTTCTTCCCTTTCTTTTCTTCCCTTTTTTTCTTCTTTCCACTCCATTCGTTCTTCTTCCCTTTCTTTTCTTCCCTTTTTTTCTTCTTTCCACTCCATTCGTTCTTCTTCCCTTTCTTTTCTTCCCTTTTTTTCTTCTTTCCACTCCAATCGTTCCTCTTCCCTTTCTTTTCTTCCCTTTTTTCTTCTTTCCACTCATTCCTACCTCATTTCCTTTCTTCTTCCCTCTCTTTCTTTCTTTCTTTCTTTCTTTCTTTCTTCCTTTCCTATCATTCCTAGCTTCATTTTACTCTTTTTCCTTCCATTTCTACTTTCCTTCGCTCCTTTATTCCCCCCTTCCTTTTTATTTTCACCTTTTCCTTTATTTGTTACTTCTTTCCTTCTCTCTTTTCTTCTTTTCTCCCTTTCTTTCTTCTTCCTCTTGCTTTTCTTTTCAACCTTTCTCTTTTTTCTTTCCGTCCCATTCTTATTTCTTTCATTTCTCTCTCACCATAATTTCTTCTCTATACTGGGTTTATATCAATTGATGTCACTTTCACTGGTTTCCAATGTGGTGATATAAGATAAAGGTGAGGTACCGGCAGAAAGTCAATGATAATCTTAGTGGATGTGGCATCTCCAGACCTTTAGCCGTTTTTTTTATTTGAATTTAGTCACGTGAGGTCAAACTGCATTTTATGACTAACGTTCAACGATCATCGTGAACTTCTGACAGTGATACATAATCCATGAAGTCACCAGTGTAATGCAGAGCTGTGATCGGTGGACTCTGCATACCATATAGAGTTCGGTAGGGTTACATTGTTTGCAGTTTGGCTCACGGCTGTTATCACCCCAGCTGTTGGCTTCCCAGGAAGGACCTTGACATTGTGAACATGTCGATCTCAGCGATACTCCCCCTCCCCCCCAGTTATAAAAACCAGTCAGTCATATGCTGTGCCTTATTATTATTACCCGTCATAAAACTGATAGCTTTATTGACTGCTATAAGTTCATTATTTACTAGCATAGTGCTGGGAGCCAAAGAAAAATTATCACGTAAAAGATGAATGTGCACAGCTAACAGACGCTAATATTCTGGATGTATGGGCTCTGCATAGTAGCACTTCTCTTGTCCTGTACAGTGGCGGCCAGTGTGCTGGGGGCGCCGCCCCCCCATCCATGCGTCCGGCCCCCTAATCTGCATGCAGGGGCGCCGGACGCATGGAGCTCAATGGGGCTTTTTTTTTTTGCATCACCTGCTCTAATAGGCTTCAGTAAAGGTGAACCAAGTGACTCAAGTGACCAAGAAACTTTTCACCACAGAAGTTGATCCTTGGTCTCAGGTGGTCCCTTGTAGGCAGGTGGGAGGTAAGAGTGGCTCCCCTTTCAAGGTGGCAATGGATAGGGCTGTAGCCTCCTCCTAGTAGCTCTGGAGCCCTTATGCAGATGTCTATCAGCACCACATGGCAAAATAACACTGGAACAGCAGTAAACTGGATCAGCTGGAACACCTGATCAGCAAGAAACTGGAAAAATTGGAACAAAAGCTCACTCTTTGGGTAGCAGTGGAACAGTAGCAACTCCCCAGATGCAGACCAATAACCACATGGTCCAGCAGCTCTCAGTACAACCATAGTAGCCTCGTGGTCCTCCTGCAGCAGGGCAGTGGCCCAGCACTCTCTCAGCACAGCAGCAGCATAGTCTTTGGGGTCTGAGGATATATTACCTCAGTAAGCCTCTGCCTTAGGATCTGAGTGCACTCTATGCTCTGCACTGCAGCTCATACAGTAGCGGCAGCATGTGGTCCCTAGCACTTGTCCCTAGCACTTAACACAGCATCTTGTGTGCAGTTCTCTCTTTGGGTAATGCAGCACAGTTCCAAAACTCTGCAGCAGCATTCACTGTCTAGTATCCTCCCAGGCTCATGACTCACAGCAGCTTCTAGGCACATACACCCACTCCCCCTGTGGGTCCCAGACCACTCTACTCTGCAGCTTTAAGAGCAATGGGTGGGTCTTCAGCACAGCTGCTATGGTGGACAGTCAGATTTCTCCTTGCCCCCATTTACTAGGGGTGGGCACCAGTGCTGTATTTTGGCCTAGGCCAACAAGGCCCAGGCCTAGGGCGGCACTTTGCAGGGGGGCAGCAAAAAAGCCACCCCCCTCCACCTGAGACACTATTGGCCACTGGTTGCTAGAACCGCCTCTCTCACCCCCTCTCTCTCACCCCCCTCTGTCTCTCTCTTACTCACCCCCCTCTCTCACTCTCTCACCCCTCCTCTCTCTCACCTCCCTCTCTCTCTCTCACCCCCTCTCTCTCTCATCCCTCCTCTCTCTCTGTAGCTCTCATCCCTCTCTCACCCCCTCTCTCTCATCCCCCTCTCTCTCACTTTCTCTCTCTCTCATCCCCCCTATCTCTTGCTCTCTCTCATCCCCTCTCTCTCATCCCCCCTCTCTCTCTCATCCACCCTGTCTCTCTCATCCCCCCTGTCTCTCGCTCTCTCTCTCATCCCCCCTCTCTCTCATCCCCTCTCTCTCTCTCATCCCCCCTCTCTCTCTCACCCCATCTCTCTCTCTTCGATTCCCCCTCTCTCTCATCCCCCTCTCTCATCCCCCCTCTCTCTCTCACCCCCACTCTCTCCCTACCTCACCCCCCCTCTTACCCCCCCCCCCCCTCTTGTGAGAGATCAGGGGTTCATACTGGGACTTGTAGTCCTTCAATTTTAAAGGGGGTTACATGCGTTAAAAAATGAGTGGGAAAAATGTATATGGGGGGGGGGCGCACAATTTTATTCTTGCCTAGGGCAGCACAAAACCAAAATACACCGCTGGTGGGCACAGACCCTTGGCTGCAGTGGCAGACAGTAAAAGACCTCTGTTCTCTTCCCTCCCTGCACTGTCCATCAAAGCGAGAGATGGGGAATCAGTCAGTGTGGCCATAGTGTAATACTAAGTGGCTTAAAGGGTCCACCAGCCGGGGCTAAATATGTACTCTACACAGTACCACTTCTCTTGTTCTGTATGCTGGATATTGTTAACAGTTCCAGTATGTTTAAAGGATGACTTTAATTTTAGAATAGTTATCCTTATTCGGGTTATTGGGATCTTCACCGTGCCGCCATCTTGGCTCCACACAGGCTCTTTTTTAAAAATTCGTTCAGCTGGATTCTACTTGTATCACACATACATGCCGCAATTCCCATTAATTCCAAAGGAAAGGCAATTTGGTACAGGGAGAGGGTTCTTGGTTATTATCTGGACAACTGTACGGTAAATAAGTAAAATTGTCCTGTAGTGTGCTGTTGTTGGTTATGGAACTACAAGTGCAGGAACCACCACCAGTGCAAGTGCGCTTGGAAATGCAGTCACTATAGATCTGGGGGGAAGATCTCAAATGAGGGGAAGGTCTGCTGATTTCTGACATCCAATTATGTGCAAGCAAAAATGCTCTTTTTTATTTTCCTTTGTATGTCCCCCTCAGATCTACAGTGACTGCACTTCCAAGCAGGGGCGTAACTACAGGGGTTGCAATTTTCAACCGGGCCCCATGCTCCAGGGGGCCCGTGCGGCTCCCCTGTACACCTGGATAGGAGGGGCGGCGGGGGGCAGCATGTAGAGAAATCACTGTCCTCCTTTTTCCTCCTGCTGCAGGAGATCTGTCACAATAGATAACCAGGAAGGGGTCGGTAAATATGTAATTTACCAGCTGCTTCCTTTTCTGAATGGACAGAGTCATAGTCGATGACATTGTAAAAAAAATAAAATAAAATGATGAAAAATAATACAATTAAAATACCAAAAAATAAAAACTACTGACACCAGTGGGTGAACTTTAAGGATTGCAAAGGTCACACTTGCAACCGGGCCCCGGCATCCACCACCGTGGGGAGGCCCCAAGATGGCAGGAAGGGGGCCCACTGCAGAACTTGTGAAAGGAAAGTAATAAAGGGGCCTCGCAATGAGAGTAAAGGGCCCCAGGATCAGTGGGAAGAGCCCCAGACTTGAAGGGAAGGGCCCCCGGCCAGGGGTCCGGGGGGCCCTTCATGATTTCTTGCACCGGGGCCCTGAAGGTTCTAGTTACGCCTCTGCTTCCAAGTGCACTTGTAGTGCACAGTGGATTTGCCTTTAGTAAATAATCCCCATTGTCATACTACAGGAGATGGTTTAAGACTGCAGGCTTGCTATAGATGTGGTGCAGGAGACAGTCAAAGGCTGGGAACATAGTAAAGTAAATTTTAGTCAACACTTATAGTCTTCTTCAGAAGCCCTTAAGACAGACTGACAATGCAGGAACATGATTGGGAGACAAGGAACAGAAATATATTCATACTACAGGAGATGGTTTAAGACTGCATGTATGCTACAGGTGTGGTTGGAGACTGGAGACATAGTGCAGGAGACAGTCAAAGACTGGGAACATGGTAGAAGACAAATACCTGCCATTATAGTATCTTTACAAATCAATGCTTTCGTTACTTTTTCTTGGGGGGGGGGGGGCACCACTAAAAGTCTTCATCAGAAGCCAGTGAGGCAGAATGACAATACAGGAACATGATTGGGAGATAAGGAACAGATCATTGCCATCTACAAGAGATGGTTTAGGACTTTAGGCATGCTACAGGTGTAGTTGGAGACTAGAAACATAGTGCAGGAGATAGTCAGAGACTGGAAACGTAGTGCAGGAGATAGTCAGAGACTGGAAACGTAGTGCAGGAGATAGTCAGAGACTGGAAACATAGTGCAGGAGATAGTCAGAGACTGGAAACATAGTGCAGGAGATAGTCAGAGACTGGAAACATAGTGCAGGAGATAGTCAGAGACTAGAAACATAGTGCAGGAGATAGTCAGAGACTGGAAACATAGTGCAGGAGATAGTCAGAGACTGGAAACGTAGTGCAGGAGATAGTCAGAGACTGGAAACGTAGTGCAGGAGATAGTCAGAGACTGGAAACATAGTGCAGGAGATAGTCAGAGACTGGAAACATAGTGCAGGAGATAGTCAGAGACTGGAAACATAGTGCAGGAGATAGTCAGAGACTGGAAACGTAGTGCAGAAGATAGTCAGAGACTGGAAACATGGTGAAAAGACTGCAAGAGATATCTACCTACTTACAGACTTATTACAAATTATTGCTCCTAGTACTATCTGCTGGGGTCTGAGGGCAACACAATAAGAATTAAAGGGCTGCAAGTTGGACTTAAATGCAAATTTCAGAATACAATTGGTATAGTTTTTTTGTGTTAGCTCTGTTTTGCGAGGACAAGTTTATTACTTTATGTATCCTTTTTTGATCTTTCACTCTTCTGCCAATGTCAGACCTTTCATCATCTTGAGTGTCAAACATTCTCCCGAAAACCTAATCCCATGAACATACGCTGTAAAGTTTGACCAGGAAAATGTTACTTTTGCGAAATACCTTGATCGTAATTTCCCTTCAGAAATTGTGCCTGCGACGTGAAGAGACTGATGGATCATAGGCCATATTAGTTGGAGTTTATGACAAGTGTACAAATGTCTCATTTTTATGGCGTCCTTGTGTATTTTGGACCTGTGAGAGAAGGGTTGTAGTAGAAAAGCCATACAAGTTTATGGGACAATCACAGGTGTTTGAGTGGTGTTCACGGTGTCCTTAAAATACGAGTTTATCACTTTACAAGAGTAGATGTAGTGCAATGGATCCAGCAGGGGCAAAGTGGTTAAAGATAAGGATCTACAGAGCAAGCTTGTAAAGAATGTTCGCAATCAGACTACCTATAATCCCCGAGACACAGTCAAGTGATACTTTACCTTAACAAAGGTCTTGTCAAAAGTGTCCATGTGTTTATTTACCATGTAATTTTTGTCTGTGAGTAAGGATGAGTACTATGTACCACTAACTTGCTCAGGTGGGGGGGCAGTATCTGGGGGCCCACTTATTATTAAAAGGTGCCTCCAGATTTTGAAAAGTGTCCCGCCAGCAGACCCCCACAACCACTAGGCCAGGGTTGTGGGGAGGAGGCCCTTGTCCTCATCAACATTGGATCCCCCTGGCAAGGTTAGGGAAGGATGGGAGGCACACATTTTCAGTTAATCCCCCCTTCAAGCTTGGATAGGAGTTTGGTACTGTTTTTTGGGGTTTTTTGTTTTTTGTTTTTTTAGTTTATGTGCATGATGTCCCCTTTAAAACACATACCAGACCTTCATCAAGGATAAGGGTTTAGTATGTGTCTTTAGAGGCAACCCTATGTGCTGTGCTGTAGTAGGATTGCAATTGTCTGTTGTGTTTTAGTAGGTTTGTAAATGTCAGTTGTGCTGTAGTAGGTTTGTAACAACAGGTTGAACACATCGAACAGATGTGCCACTCTCCAGGTAGGTCCCTAGTGATAATGGACTGAGTTCCCCTGAATATACAATGATGTCTCGAAAATGGACTGTCTGCCCAATGACAGAAGCTGGGAGTCTTGTCATTTGCAACATTACACTTGCTTTTTTCGCTTATCAATCACATTATTTACTGAAAGCGTTTAGATATTATCAAACGCACTAATGAAATGATTTAGATAAGGTTTATAACTGTGAAATTTTCCACTAGAAAAAAACATTTGTTATGTTTCCTTTCTCCACACGGCATGGACTTGCAGCAAACCATTTCATTGGAAAAAGGCAATCAATATTTGTTTTAGGCCGTTGTGTTTAATTTGTGTAACGCAGTCATCTGGCAAAAGGCTTACGATCTTAATGTCTCCTTTGTAGTCTAATCCAGGTGATCTTCCAGCACCTCTAAGAGCATATAAAATAGGTCAAAACAGGTCTTGCTGTTATATGGCAGAATCACAAAACTGTACTCCAGGCAGGTATAATAAAAAATTGCTATGAATCCTAGCATTAAAATTCTTTAAACAAATCTAGCCATTATACTGTATGTATATGCATCGTGCATGGGCATTAGCTTCCTGCAATGCCCTGCAAAGAAGGACTGAGTGAGGGAGGCCAGTTTGCTGTCAACCAAACACTGGGAGCCTCCTGGCAGAAGAAGCTTGAACAGAATGATGACGTCATCAATCTTCTGCAGCCCTTCGCTACTCAAACCCTGAAAATTCCCCATCCCAGCGCGCAAACATTTTCAAGGGCCCCAATTTAGCCGGCAGAATACTTACATTAAGAACTATAGCCAGATTTTTTTTATCCTGAAGTCAGATATGTGTTTTTTAAATTCATAATCTCGAGCCTAAATCTGGCTCCCTTGTCGGGAGGGCTCTCAAGGGACCTAGTCTAAACCTGTTCATACTTATTGTTTTCATTTGTTACAGTTCATCTCCCTACAGTTACGCTGTTAAGGACACAGTATATGCTGGAGTTTACAATCACTGCAATGAACCCTGTGAATCTGATTTTATATGCTCTATGTTGGTTGACTTTAACTTGTCAATAAATCCTGCAGTTTTCTATAGTGTTGTAAGTCCAATTCTTGTATGCATATTAAAACTTAAAGAAAGTTAAACTGGTGGTGTCAGTGGGGTTGAGGCCTCAAACTAGGCTGTTGGGAGCAGAGGACCCAAATCAACCAGTGGTTCCAGCGGGGGTAGCGCTACATAACTATGAAAAAGTTAGGGCAGTACAGAAGCTTAGTGGTTAGCAATCCTTTCTTGTAGTGCTAGGTTCCTGAGTTAGGACCCCAGCTAGTACAAGGACTAGTTGCTAGGAATTCCACTATTACAGTGGAGTTTGCATGTTCTCCTTGTGCTTATGTGCGTTTTTTTCCACACCTCAGAAACATGCTGGCAGGTTAATTGGCCCCTGTTTGCATTGGCCCCTAGTATGTGAGGTAGGGACCTTAGATTGTAAGCTTGTTGAGGACAGGGACTTATGTGAATGCACAATGTGTAATGCTGTCTGGAAGGGGTGCCTAAATCTCAGAACTACATACAGTCCAAGGCAATTGCCCAACAAACATTCAAGAGTCCAAGGCCTTGATTGATAAAATTGATTCATAGCAGAAACAAACCAAAGCATTTCAGAGGTTAAACGCACCCCCCCCCCCTTCCTCCTCAGGGCTTAAAGAATAATTTCTTTAAAATATGAATACTGTAGACTGCCCAGAAACCAGCAACAGGCCTCAGATGCCAGCCTGCTTCCAGGCTCTAGGAGAAATCTCTTTTCTGGCCACTTAGCATCTAAGACCTGTTACCGATTGCTGGGTAGTCCATGAATATTTTAAATATATTCTACTTTAGGCCCTGATTAAAGAGGAGGGGGTGTGTTTGGCTTTCAAAACATGTTGTCTTTTGTTCTAAAATTAATTCATTTTTCCATAAATATCTTGGAATCTTGAATGTTTGTTTGGCACACTCAGGGTTCTTTCCCTGTTTCAAAAGGGTGTCCCAATTTTGTGGACTGCTGTCGAACTGGAGTGTGTGTACCCAAAGACAATTTCTGTGACATCACCGACACTTCATTTTTATAAGAACGCTACTTGTCCAATCACTAGAGACCAGTGACATCACCAACACTTAATATTCATGAGATCACAGCCTGTCCAATCAATAGAGACCAGTGACATCATTGACACTTCATATTCATGAGAACACATCCCGTCCAATCACTAGAGACCAGTGACATCATCGACACTTCATATTCATGAGAACACAGCCCATCCAATCACTATAGACTAGTGACACGACCAACACTTTATATTCATGAGAACACAGCCTGTCCAATCACTAGAGACCAGTGACATCACCAACCCTTCATATTTATGAGAGCACAGCCCATCCAATCAATAGAGACCAGTGACATCACCAACCCTTCGTATTCATGAGAACACATCCCGTCCAATCAGTAGAGACCAGTGACATCACCAACCCTTCGTATTCATGAGAACACATCCTGTCCAATCACTAGAGACCAGTGACATCACCAACCCTTCGTATTCATGCGAACAGAGCCCGTGCAATAACTAGAGACCATTGACAACACTGACACTTCATATTCATGAGAACACATTCCGTTCATTCACTAATGACCCATGACTTCAGCGACACTTCATATTCCCGAGAATGCAGGCCGTCCAATCAATAGAGACCAGTGACATCACCGACACTTAATATTCATGAGAGCACATACCGTCCAATCACTAGAAACTAGTGACATGACCAACACTTTATAGTCATGAAAACACAGCCCGTCCAATCACTAGAGACCAGTGACATCACCAACACTTCATATTCATGAGAACACAGCCCGTCCAATCACTAGAGACCAGTGACATCACCGACACTTCATATTCACGAGAACACATCCTGTCCAATCACTAGAAACCAGTGACATCACCGACACTTCATCTTCATGAGAACACAGCCCAACCAATCAATAGAGACCAGTGACATCACCAACCCTTCATATTCATTAGAACACAGCCCGTCCAATCACTATAGACCAGTGACATCACAGACACTTCATATTCATGAGAACACAGCTCGTCCAATCACTAGAGACCAGTGACATCACCAACCCTTCATATTCATTAGAACACAGCCCGTCCAATCACTATAGACCAGTGACATCACAGACACTTCATATTCATGAGAACACATCCCGTCCAATTACTAGAGACCAGTAACATTACCGACACTTCATATTCATGAGAACACATCCCGTCCAATCACTAGAGACCAGTGACATCACCGACACTTCATATTCATGAGAACACATCCCGTCCAATCACTAGAGACCAGTGACATCACAGACACTTCATATTCATGAGAACACATCCCGTTCATTCACTAACAACCCATGATATCACAGAGACTTCATAGTCCCATTAATACATCCCGTCCAATCACTAGAGACCAGTGACCTCACCGACACTTCATCTTCATGAGAACACATTCCGTCCAATCACTAGAGACCAGTGACATCACAGACACTTCATATTCATGAGAACACAGCCTGTCCAATCAATAGAGACCAGTGACATCACAGACACTTCATATTCATGAGAACTCATCCCGTCCAATCACTAGAGAACAGTGACATCACCGACATTTCATATTCATGAGAACACAGCTCGTCCAATCAATGGAGACCAGTGACATCACCAACCCTTCGTATTCATGAGAACACAGCCCGTGCAATAACTAGAGACCAATGACATCACCGACACTTCCTATTCCAGAAAACACATCAGTGAAACTCCTAGCAGTACTCTTTGCAATAAGCAGGTAAATAAAAAACATAACACAATGACCCATGTCCCAGCATTCGTAGGCAATAAACACATATCCAGTAAACTGAACTACCCATAACTTGCTGGGTGTTCATCTTTATAGATGCAATGATGAATAAATCAATTATCTAAAGTTAACATCGTTACATATTAACAGTTGCTCTGTTTTTTGAGTTATCAGTATTTTACAATCTTCTTTTATTTTCTCCTTTATAATAGGAATCTCAGTGTGAGTGTATCAATATTCTGTATCTGTTTGATAAGTGGAAGTAAAATACCTGTTCATCTGCCAGAAATCCGGTGAGCCTTGTCCAGTTCACCCCTGTGGACTATAGAACACCACTCTCTATGTTATTGTAGCCCCCTTGTCCTAAACAGGGGCTACTATGTCAATTTCATTTTTGGCTAGGCTGTAGCTAGCTCAGACTGATTGTAGAGTTATTCACCTAGTTTTTGCAAAGACTGAAGGTATTTTTTACCTTCATGCATTCTATGCAGTAAGGTAAAAAACCTTCTCCCCTGACAGCCCCCTCCCCAATACTCACCTGAGCCTGATCTCAATCTAGCAATGTGCATGGGAGCCTCAGCTGTCTCGAATCTCTGTCTCTTCATTGGTTAAGAAACAGCAGAGCGAGCCATTGGCTCCCACAGCTGTCAATCACAGCTAGTGAAGCAATAAGGAGAGAGTGGGGGAGGGCCAAGTCTATGTGCCTTATGGACGCATAGAACGGGGCTCAGGAGCAGGCACGCACCAGTGCCCCCATTGCAATGCAAATTAACAGAAAAGCGCTTAGAGGCATAACAGAGTGTAGTAACAGGCTAAAGGGAAGAAGCTGCTGGGTCAAACAATCAGATCCAGAGAAACTGGGTATATACAGGGTAAAAGCAATAAAAGTTCATTTATAAAAGGGTCCATATGCTGTTAGGAGTCCTAGTGAGATGTACACTCTTTGTAGGCAGCCAGCTGTTAGAGCAGGTAGCAACTCTATAGCTGGAGTCCTGACCTCAACCCCATAGAACACCTTCTGGATGAATTAAAGAGGAGACTGTGAGCCAGGCTTTCTCTCCAACATCAGTGCCTGACCTCACAAATGCGTTTCGGGAAGAATGGTCAAACATTCCCATAGATACACTCCTAAACCTTGTGGACAGCCTTCCCAGATGAGTTGAAGCTGTTATAGCTGCAAAGGGTGGGCCAACTCAATCTTGAACCCTACGGACTAAGACTGGGATGCCATTAAAGTTCATGTGTGTGTAAAGACAGGCGTCCCAATACTTTTGATAATATAGTGCAAATCTGACTTGGTTTATCAGAGTCACTGACCCTCAGAATGACTCTCGGCATTGGTGCGTCATTTCAGTTTTTTTGGAACTTCCAATGGGTATCACTGAGTCCTTCCCCTACCCAATCAAAAAAAGTAAGGGGTTTGAAGTAGGAGTACTTTGTTTATACTTCATAGACCAGAACTCAAGGGTTCATAAAGTGCAAATAAATTAAGTGCATAAATTGCATAAATAATCCAAAACATCCAACTAAGCAAGAACAGAGTCCTTCAAAAGTCTTTGTTTATGTAGTGCCAGAGCTGGTGGTGGTGACATTGTACGGTGGTTCCTATAACTGACACCAATGACCCTGCATTAAAGGCACTGTGTATTTCTCTGGCACTACATAAACCAAGACTTTTGAAGGACTCTGTTCTTGCTTAGTTGGATGTTTTGGATTATTTATGCAAAAACATCACAAAGGGTGGGGGGGGGGGGGTGGTCAACTCTTGTGACAACCTTTTCCTAGAGTTTTCCTAGGGTTCAGGCTCCACCCAGTCACTTCAGGTCTTTGTAGCCAATCCTAAGGGAGCTACTTAACTTCTCTTTTAGGTTCACGCCCACAGTGATGCCATGCTTCCAGCAGTCAAGGCTCCCTTTCCCCTAAAGGAGGTTCAAGGGGCCTTCATGACTGCTGAGAAGCATAGGCTCATTTATGACCAACTAATCAACCAATACCATGACCCCCAAAAAGACACGGAAGCTGATTAAGTTGGAAATAGGGCAAGGCCACAGCTTTATTGAACTTTACAAAAATAACAACTTTCCAAATGTACCAAACAACAATGGCAAGTCACGGTTATACTGTGAGCACCCATACAACATAAACTCACATAGTCTAAGAAGCCTGTCTTACCATCAATGCCAGACGGACATTAGACTGACCCCAGAATTTAACTTGAGGGCATAGCCCATAAAGCAACATCAACTGCTGGCAAGGTCAAAAGTGCCAATAGAGCTGTGACAACACATCACAACGGGGGGCGGGGGGGGGGGGATGGGCAACTCCTGTGACAGCTGAATCTACCCAGAGCAGCAGGATGTGCACCAGCTTAGCCTTTTCCTTTTCCTAGAGTTCAGGTTCCACCCAGTCACTTCAGGTCTTTATAGCCAATCCTAAGGGAGCTACTTAACTTCTCCTTTAGGTTCACACCCACAGTGATGCCATGCTTCCAGCAGTCAAGGCTCCCTTTCTCTAAAGGAGGTTCAAGAGGCCTTCATTTATATCTAGAGTTCAGCTTAACCCTCAGGTTGCCTTCAACCAATGCTATCCTCTATTTCTACTAAGAATGAGGTAACAGGTAGTGATGGACGAACATCGGCCGGGGTGCTTCACGAACGTCAGCCGCAAATTCTCTCAAATGTCCGCGAACCGCAAGTTCGCGGCGAGCCCCATTGATTTTTATGGGAGGTGAACTTTAAAAACCTTTAGGTCATATTTGCAGCCACAAAACACTTACTAGCTGTGCACAAATAGTCCCACCACATGGACAATGTCATAACAGAAGTATTGCAATTGGAAAAGTTGCCCTAAAAATTATTTTATTTTTTTTACAGCAAAAAAATGTTTTTTTTTTTTTTCATAAATCAGCCAGAACTAACAGCAGCCGGTAAATACATGTAAAATACATATAGGGTCCATTCACACATCTGTAAAATGGGTCCGCATCCATTCCACAATTTTGCGGAACGTTTACAGATCCATTGATTTTCAAATCCAGTCTGAAAAATGAGGCATTCACAGGATAAAGAAGTAAGTGTCGGCCATTCCGGGCCCCAAAAATTAGCCCACATGGGTTTACCTGACAGCTAAGAACGTAGTATTCTGTGGCTGAAGGTTCATTAGGCATTCACAGGATACAGAAGCGTCGGCCATAAAAGGCCCCAAAAATTAGCCCACATGGGTTTACATGACAGCTAAGAACGTAGTATTCTGTGGCTGAAGGTTCATTAGGCATTCACAGGATACAGAAGTAAGTGTCGGCCAGCATAGGCCCCAAAAATTAGCCCACATTGGTTTACCTGAGAGCTAAGAACGTAGTATTCTGTGGCTGAAGGTACATTAGGCATTCACAGGATAAATAAGTGTCGGCCATAAAAGGCCCCAATAATTAGCCCACATGGGTTTACCTGATAGCTAAGAATGTAATTTATAAATTTGTAAAAAATAATTTGTCGGCCATGAAAGGCCCCAAAAATTAGGCATTCAATGGACATGAAATGCCTTTTATGCCGCTGTATTTAGCGAAGACAAGGACCATGAATTTCTGTGGATGGATGGCGGTCGGCCGGATATTTGTGGCCTGTCATGAGGAATTTAAATGAAACATGGTCTACTGGTCACATGTGTTGAATTCCTCAGAGATCCATGCCTCATTCATTTTTATAAATGTGAGGTAGTCTACACTGTCATGAGCTAGGCGAGTGCGCTTATCGGTCACGATCCCCCCTGCTGCGCTGAACGTCCTTTCGGACAGGACACTGAACGGAGGGAAAGCCAACAGTTCCATTGCAAATTGTGCAAGCTCTGGCCAGAGGTCAAGCCTGCCCACCCAGTAGTCCAGGGGTTCATCACTCCTCAGAGCATCCACATCAGCCGTTAACCCGATGTAGTCGGACACCTGTCAGTCTAGGCGTTCCCAGATGCTGGATCCGGAGTACAGCTGTCGATGGGTCGGCCGAAAGATGGATCTCATATCTGAAGTGACCAAGACATCTTCAAACCGCCCTCTTCTTGCAGGCGCTGTTGAATTTCTACCCGCAACTGTCTCTCTGTGACTGGAAATACCTCTGCCAGCGCACACAAAAGCAGAATGCAGCATTTCTCGCAGCAAGGCCTGGAAGTGCTACATTCTGACTGCCCTCTGTGATGGTGGTAACATTTCCGCCATTGTTTGTTTGTACCGGGGGTCTAAGTACGTTGCCACCCAGTACTGGTCCTTGCCCTTTATGCTTTTTATACGGGGGTCCCCCTTAAAACACTGGAGCATGAAGGTCCCCATTCGCACTAAACTGGAAGCAGTGTAGTGGCCTGGCTCCAGCTCATCATCCAGGATAATGTCGTCCTCGTTCTCCTCCCCCCATCCACGGATAACACCAGGGATCCCAGAAAGGTTTAACCACTTGCTGACCAGTCACGTTGACTGTACTGCGGCAAAGTGGCTCGTTCCCGTCCAGCAACTCCTCCCCTTGTGGGCGGCACGCGCGCGCCGCCGGGGGCTCGCTCCCGCTGTATTCAGTTACAGCGGGAGTCGGACCAGAGGAGGAGTGGCGGTGATCACCGCCGCTCTTCCCCAATCGTCGGGGAATCGAGTCTGGAGATCCGCCCGCTTGAGTAAACAAAGAGGCTGGATCTCCTAAGTGACAGACAGGGTCAGATTGCAGGGTTCAGCTTAGCTGAACCTACGATCTGTCGCTGTGTCACTCAGTCACCTCCCCCCACACACGTTAGTAAGCACCAGGCATACATTAACCCCTCCCTCTCCAATAAAATTAACCCCTTCCCTGCCAGTGTCATTTTTACAGTAACAGTGCATATGTATAGCACTGATCAGGGCCGCTGATAGGGGGGGGGGCCACCAGCCCTCATGTAGGGGGCCCGAGCACACAGGGGTGCCCACACAGAGAGGGGGATTAGTGATGGACAACAAATGGATCTGATCTGTCCCTCTCCCTGCTATCAGCTTTTATCTGCTGAGAAAGAGACAGTCCTCCCTCACTAATCCCCCTCCCTGTGTGGCCCCCCTCCCAGCACTGGCTCTAATGTTATCTCTACTCAGGAGTTTATTTGTAACTTTGTTTCTCTCTCTCTGTCTCTTTGATCACTGAGCTCCAACTGCCCAGCCTGTATATTTTTCTCATCTCATCTTCATTTTTATTTAACACAGTTTTTTTTTTTTTTTTTAGATTTAGCAGGAATTATGTGAGTTATGTTATATTTGTGTCTGCTAATAGTGATTTTGTTGTTATCTTTAATATTTTCTTGGGGGGGCCCTGCCAGGTAGTCTGTACAGGGCCCCGCGATTTCTAACAGCAGCCCTGGCACTGATTACTGTAGTAATGTCACTGGTACCCCCAAAAGTGTCAAAAATGTCAGTCAAGGGTCCGATCTGTCCGCCGCAATGTCGCAGTCCCGCAACAAAAATCGCAGATCGCCGCCATTACTTGTTAAAAAAAAACACCAAAAATTACAGAAATCTTTCCCTTAGTTAGTAAACGCAATAACTTTTGCGCAAACCAATCAAAATACGCTTATTGTGATTTTTTTAACAAACATAGGTAGCAGAAAACAAATTGGCCAAAAATTTAAAAAAATTTTTGATTTTTTAATTTTTTTGGGGGGGAATTTCTTATAAAAAAATTTGAAAAATATTGTTATTTTTTCAAAATTTACGCTATTTTTTTGTTTATAGCGCAAAAAGTAAAAATCGCACAGGTGATCAAATACCACCAAAAGAAAGCTCTGTTTGTGGGAAAAAAAGGACGTACATTTCGTTTGGGTATGGCGTCGTACGACCGTGCAATTGTCAGTTAAATTCGCACAGTGCCGAATCGCAAAAAGTGGCCTGGACGTAAGACAGCAAAATCCTCCGGTGGTAAAGTGGTTAAAGCATGCTCTTCTTGTTCCTCCTGGTCCACCCCAGCACCATCCTCCTCTGACTCCTCTTCAGACTCCTGTTGTTTACTTGTCTCAGATGGAGTAGCCCCCACTGGGAATTCATCCAACATTGCGACTTCCTCATCTTACTGCTCCTGCTCCTCGACGGCTTGATTAATGACATGATGCAATGCACGCTCCAGAAAGAAGGCGTAAGGTATGATGTCACTGATGGCGCCCTGGCCGTGACTGACCAGTTTGGTGATCTCATCGAATGGCCACAGAAGTCTGCATGTGTTGCGCATGAGCAGCCACTGGCGAGGTGAAAAAAAAACCAAGCTCCCCAGAACCTGTCCAGCCGCAGAGTTCATACAGGTAGCCGTTAACTGCACGTTTCTGCTGGAGCAGCATATTAAGCATATGCAACATTGAGTTCCATCGCGTCGGGCAGTCACAAATCAGACGCCTGACGGGCAGGTTGTGTCGCCGCTGAATTTCAGCAAGGCGAGCCATGGCTGTGTAAGATCTTCTGAAATGGCCCAAGATTTTCCTGGCCTACCACAAGACGTCCTGGACCCCAGGGTATTTGGCAACGAATCGATGCACGACCAAGTTCAGGACGTGTGCCATGCATGGCACGTGTGTTATTTTGCCCTGTTTCATCGTGCTCAGCAGATTGGCACCGTTGTCGCACACCACTTTACCAACTGTCAAATTGAGCGGTGTCAGCCACTGATCTGCCTGTGGATGCAAAGCTGAAAGGAGTGCAGGGCCAGTGTGGCTCTTGGCTTCCAGGCACATCAGACGCAGCACAGCATGGCAACGTCTCACCTGGCATGTGGAATAGGTTCTGGGGATCTTGGGTGGCGCAGCGGAAGAGACTGTAGCAGCGGAAAAAGAGGAGTCAGCCGAGGAGGAGAGGGAGGATGGAGGAGGAGAAGAAGAGGCAGGCCTGCATGCAATCCGTGGCGGTAAAACCAAATCTACACGGGTGCCACAGGTTACATTTTTGACGGCCATCAGAAGGTTTACCCAGTGGGCAGTAAAAGTGATATACCTTCCCTGCCCGTGTTTGCTAGACCATGTGTCTGTGGTAAGATGTATCTTGGCACCGACACTGTGTGCCAGAGATATATTCACTTGCCGCTGAACATGGCCATACAGCTCTGGAATGCCCTTCTGCAAGAAATATTTCCTGCCTGGGACCTCCCATTGTGGTGTTCCAATGGCCACAAATTTCCGAAAGGCCTCCGAGTCCACCAGTTAATATGGCAGTAGTTGGCGGGCTATCAGTTCCGACAAGCCAGCAGTCAAACGTTGGGCAAGAGGATTATCCAGCGTCATCATTTTTTTTTTACGCTCCAACATTTGGGCCACGGAGGCCTGCCTTTTTCCAGAACAACGTGAGGACATTATGATGGAAGCTGGAGTGGAGGAGAATTGTGAGGAGAGAGGAGAAGGAGAAGAGGCTGGACGGTGAGTGTGGCTTTGTGGGTTCTGACAGCATTGCTCCCACTGGGCTCAGTGATGGGAGTTCAGGTGCCTTCTTAAAGCGGTCGTCCCTAGGTGAGTGTTGGGCTTACCGCGACTTATGTGTTGACTGCAAAGGCTGCTGATGGCAACACTGTTGTCAGCAGCGGACACATTAAAAAAAGCCCACACTGCGGAGCCATGTGCCGGTGTCCTGGGAGGGCCAGATGTGACTGTACATGGTTGATGGCTCGCTCCTGATACATTTGCAGTCTGCTTTGTCCCTCTTGTGCAATGCAGTTTCCGCCTGCTTCTCCTCCCTATCTGCTGGTCCGTCTCTCCCTCTGAACTCCCCTCCTCTTCCTCTCTTGTGGCCACCCATGTGACATCCATAGACACATCATCATCCACGTCACCTTCCCCACCACTAACATTTGAGATCTCGGAGTAGGCAGCAACAGCGGGGACCAACCTCCTTTGGCTGATCTGGGTACTGTCGTCAGACTGCTGGGTGGCGGCTGTTGCTACCTCCTCTTCCTGATCCGATGCCAAGAATGGCTTCGCATAGCAAATGTCTTGTGATGGATCGGAAAATAATTCCAGTGACTCAAGTGGAGGTTATATGGTGGTGGTGGTGTTGGTGGTGTCTTTGGGGGTGTACACATCAGAGAGTGAAGAGGGTGCAGATAGAGAGGATGAGGAGGGTGCAGAAGAGGAAGGCTGAGTGAGCCACTTAACCAAGTCTGTTGCGTCCTTTGACGTAATCGAACGCACCTTCTGAAACTTCACACTTTGGCTCCGACCTACTGCTCCTGCCCTACCACCCCTGTGCAAGGGCCTGCCTCTTCCTCTGCCTGTCATTTTTTAAATTACCCTGTGACAAAAGTCTCTAGCGAAGCGCAGTATATGTGGAAGAAGGTATATAACACCCCGATTTAATCTGTGGTATTGGGGGCCACTGGTTTATCACAACAGTTCTACAAATAATTGGCCAGTAACTGTTATCACTGTGTGTAGCACAGTTAACACAGCAAAAGAGGCCACATTTTTGCAGGACTAAAATACACTCTTATAAAAGTATACTGTTAAATAACACCCCACTTCAATATGTGGTATTGGGGGGCCACTGATCTATCACACTAGTTGTACAAAAAATTGGCCAGTGAGTTTGGCGCTGTGTGTAGCAGACTTGATGCAGCAAAAGAGGCAATATTGTTGAAGGACACAAATACACTTATAAAAGTATACTCAGGTAACACCCCACTTCAATCTGTGGTATTGGGGGGGCCACTGGTCTATCACACCAGTTGTACAAAAAATTGGCCAGTGAGTTTGGTGCTGTGTGTAGCAGAGTAAACGCAGCAAAAGAGGCAATATTGTTACAGGACACAAATAGACATATAAAAGTATACTCAGATAACACCCCACTTCAATATGTGGTATTGTGGGGCCACTGGTCTATCACACCAGTTATAATACATTAAAAGTTCTTTTGTCACTGTTTGTAGTATTGCTACAGAAACGCTCAACACACCAGTCACAATGCTGCACAGTGCACAATACAAATCCACTTTCTATATTAGAAAGTATATTATAAGTGGATTACACCCCTATATAGTGCACTGCAACACCTATACCAAATACCAGTCATTAAAATGACTTTTGTGGACCTTAAGAGAGCGATTTGTGTCACTGACGATCTGTCCCTGGTGCACACAGCAAACCTCTCCCTACACTGACAAAAGAGACTGCAGACCTATACCAAATATCAGCCCTTAAAAGGACTTTTGTGGATTTTAACAGATCGATTTGCTTCACTGGCAGTCTTTACCTGTCGCACACAGCAACCTCACCCTACACTGACAAAAGGCAGATTGTGAAATGGACGCCAGCTCAGGTCTATGTATAAGGTAGGGGGACTGTCCATGTGCTGCAATGTTTCAATTGGCTGTCCCGTTCCACCTGATGGCTGTGTCATGGGTCAAAGTTCTCCCCAATGTAAACTAATATGGCCACCGTGAACAACGCCATGTGTTCGCAAAATCAGCGGGCTGCGAACGAGACCGCCGGGCGAACCGCAAGGCCGTCTCTAGTAACAGGTCCTCTTTATTGGATGGCATGGTTGAGTGTTGGATTTTTATTATTATAACTGAGGCTGAGACTCCGACGCTGCATAAAGTCACCAAACACAAGGAAAAAAAAAACACTTCCTAAAATGTCAGAGTCCATGTGATTCTTGGCTGGCGTTTTATTTTTGCAGATGTCATGCTATCTTTATTGTGCTGTATATATCGTACTGTGCCAAGAAGGTAATTAAACAGCCTGAGATAAGCTCCATTCTTTTCAGAAAGGTTCCAAGCATCTCACGTGTAATGCCGGCAATGCAGCTCTCTTTTTTCTTTTTCTCTTTTTTTTATGGGCTTCGCTGGAATTTATTTTAATTGTTACTGTATCCGTTGTTGTTTTCTCTTTGATTGCTTTATGCTATTCTTTGATCAGAGATGTTTGCCATCAACACTTTTTTCACGGTCAAGGACACGTAGGCTCGGTTCACACTGCTGAAAGCCGTGCGACTTACGGCACAACGTCCTGGCCACTTGCTGCCGATTTGCTGGCGACTTAAGTACTACTGTGATGTGACTTTAGAAGCAACTTTCGGGAATGCCTGGGTAATCTCCCTGTATTGTCAGATCCAAATCACATCACTGTAGATGGGGATCCGACTTGAAGGCAACTTCCATTAAAGGAGAAGTCCAGGCAAAACCTGCTCTGAACCAAATTCTAAACCTAATATATCTAACCCTGTAAAGCAAAAATCGCTGTACTTACCTATTCTACACCCGATCCGGTCTGGTCCCACGTAGAGCTGCTTCAGCGTGGAGGTGGGTGCAGAAAAGGCATCCGCCAATGGAAGCCCCATAGTAACTCTATGGGTGACGTCCCTTCCCATTCATTTCACAGTCGTTGTTGGTCCTCTCCTCCTGCACAGAGCTTCCCCAGCTGGAGGTCGGACCGGATCGGCTGCTGAATAGGTAAGTACAGTGATTTTTGCCTTACAGGGTTAGATAGATTAGGTTTAGAATGTGGCACAGAGCAGGTTTAGCATTAGTTAGGTTTTGCCTGGACTTATCCTTTAAAGTCTATGGGCACAGGGGAGACAGAAGTGGTCTTGAAGTAGTACAGGAACCTTTTCTAAAGTTGGAGCGACTTCAGTGGTGCTAATTAAGGCAACTCTCATTGACTAACGCGGGATTTCACATGTCATGTGATTTGGGGTCTCACAAGTCAGATCCCAAATCGCGGCAGTGTGACCCGAGCCTAAGAGCTCGCTCACACTCACTTTGGTCTCTAAAGAGCGATCTGCATTTGGAAGGGATTAGTTGGAAAAGGAGTCAATCGCTTGTCAAAGCTTGTATAGCCACCATAAGGTTTAGTCAAAGAAAAACGTAATCTCCCAGGTTTTATCTCTGATGTTGGAGCTGTGAGACCGAGGGCTCATTTACAGTTCCATGTAGGAGTAACACAGCGTAACGCACGTAACATGCATTACTGTGTTGCTGTGCCATTCATTTTAAGGCAACGCACCTGCATTGTACCGCACAACAACGTACAGCAATGCACAGTAGTGAACTGCCTCTTAAAAAAAGGGTAATTTATGGATTTAGGCTTTGGCAGGCCATTCACTGTCAAGAGATTGCTTTACCAAAATGTGCACTAAGACACCACAGAGAAGTAAATGGACACTCACTGTCTGGCTATCGGTGAACATTCCCAATATTGTGTCTACCCGAAGCAGAAAGATTGTATGGTACTTTATATGTATATTGTATAGTATTGTATTATATATACAGAATTTCACAAAAGTTAGTACACCCCTCACATTTTTGTAAATATTTTATTATATCTTTTCATGTGACAACACTGAAGAAATGATACTTTGCTACAATGTAAAGTAGTGAGTATACAGCTTGTATAACAGTGAAAATTTTCTGTCCCCTCAAAATAACTCAACACATTAATGTCTAAACCGCTGGCAACAAAAGTGAGTCCACCCCTAACTGAAAGTGTCCAAATTGGGCCCAAATTGTCAATATTTTGTGTGGCCACCATTATTTTCCAGCACTGCCTTAACCCTCTTGGGTGTGGAGTTCACCAGAGCTTCACAGGTTTCCACTGGAGTCCTCTTCCACTCCTCCATGATGACATCACGGAGCTGGTGGATGTTAGAGACCTTGCGCTCCTCCACCTTTCGTTTGAGGATGTCCCACAGATGCTCAATAGGGTTTAGGTCTGGAGACATGCTTGGCCAGTCCATTACCTTTACCCCCAGCTTCTTTAGCAAGGCAGTGGTCGTCTTGGAGGTGTGTTTGGGGTCGTTATCATGTTGGCATACTGCCCTGCGGCCCAGTCTCCGAAAGGGAGGGGATCATGCTCTGCTTCCGTATGCCACAGTACATGTTGGCATTCATGGTTCCCTCAATGAACTGTAGCTCCCTAGTGTCGGCAGCACTCATGCAGCCCCAGACCATGACACCCCCACCACCATGCTTGACTGTAGTCAAGAGACACTTGTTTTGTACTCCTCCCCTGATTGCCGCCACACATGCTTGACACAATGTAAAGTAGTGAGTGTAAATCTTGTATAACAGTGTAAATTTGCTGTTCCGTCAAAATAACTCAACACACAGCCATTAATGTCTAAACCGCTGGCAACAAAAGTGAGTACACCCCTAAGTGAAAATGTCCAAATTGGGCCCAATAAGCGATTTGCCCTTCCCGGTGTCATGTGACTTGTTAGTGTCTCAAGTGTGAATGGGGAGCAGATTGTTAAATTTGAAAGTTCAACATGGCACCTCATGGCAAAGAACTCTGGAAAAAAGAATGGTTGCTCTACATTAACATGGGCTAGGCTATAAGAAGATTGCCAAGACCCTGAAATTGGGCTGCAGCATGGTGGCCAAGACCATGCAGTGGTTTCACAGGACAGGTTCCATTCAGAACAGGCCTCGCCATGGTCGACCAAGGAAGTTGAGTGCATATCCAGAGGTTGTCTTTGGGAAATAGAAAGGTTGAAGGGGTGGGGGGTCAGCCTGTCAGTGCTCAGACCATACTCCGCACACTGCATCAAATTGGTCTGCATGGCTGTCGTCTCTGAAGGAAGCCTCTTCTAAAGATGATGCAGAAGAAAGCCCACAAACAGTTTGCTGAAGACAAGCAGACTAAGGACATGGATTACTGGAACCATGTCCTTTGGGCTGATGAGACCAAGATAAACTTATTTGGTTCAGATGGTGTCAAGGGTGTTTGGCGGCAACCAGGTGAGGAGTACAAAGACTTCCTACAGTCAAGCATGATGGTGGGAGTGTCATGGTCTGGGGCTCCATGAGTGCACTGGGGAGCTACAGTTCATTGAGGGAACCATGAATGCCAACATGTACTGTGACATACTGAAGCAGAGCATGATCCCCTCCCTTTGGAGACTGGGCCGCAGAGCAGTATTCCAACATGATAACGACCCCAAACACACCTCCAAGACAACTGCTGCCTTGCTAAAGAAGCCGAGGGTAAAGGTGATGGACTGGCCAAGCATGTCTCCAGACCTAAACCCTATTGAGCATCTGTGGGGCATCCTCAAACGAAAGGTGGAGGAGTGCAAGGTCTCTAACATCCACCAGCTCTGTGATTTCATCATGGAGGAGTGGAAGAGGACTCCAGTGGCAACCTGTGAAACTTTGGTGAACTCGCCCAAGAGGGTTAAGGCAGTGCTAAAAAATAATGGTGGACACACAAAATTTTGACACTTTGGGCCCAATTTGGACATTTACACTTTTGTTGCCAGCGATTTGGACATTAATGGCTGTGTGTTGAGTTATTTTGAGGGGACAGCAAATTTACACTGTAATACAAGCTGTACACTCACTACTTTACATTGTAGCAAAGTGTCATTTCTTCAGTGTTGTCACATGAAAAGATATAATAAAATGTAAGGGTGTACTCACTTTTGTGAGATACTGTAAATACACAGAAATATTTAGTATTAAAATGTACAAATTTTTTTTTTTTTTTAGTTACAAAAATGACAATAAAAGCGTACTGTACAGGCACATCTCATACTGTACAATATCTCCTTGCCTCTTCATCATTTGGTGCATCACCACGCATTTTCCTGAAGAAGCCTGAATAGGCGAAACATGTTGAATAACATGCATGATGAATGACATTATATGACTGTACAGTATGCTTTTAATCGAAATTTTTGTAATTACATAAAACTTTGTTAATATTTATACTAAATATTTCTGTTTACTGTGTCCATTCACCTGAAAAGTCCCATATTTCCCCCGCTTTCTTTTAGTCGAGAAATATAAAGAAATTAGCACAAGCTGCCAGATTAATACCAATAACTGGGAGGTATCTGAAAGTGTTCTCTAATTTTGATCAATGTTCATTTTCAAATATCATTAAAGTTCTTTATTCGGTGCTTCAAAATATACGTAACTCATGAAATATTCTTAACAAAACTGCTTTATTATTCCTGTTTAGATCATTTCAAACAGGACTAAGCAGTAATCTTCAAATTTAGGAAATTTTAGGTTGTTTTACCAAACAGATGTAGCAGAATGCATTTTGCTCTAAATTCATGAAGAAATATTAATTGCAAAATTTTATAACAGAAACCAAGAAAAATTTGTTTGTTTTCAAAATTTTTCGGAATTTTTCGTTTTATATAGCAAAGAAAAAAAAACACAGTTATGATTAAATACCGCCAAAATAATGCTTTATTTGTTTGAAAAAAAAAATGATATCGATTTCATTTGGTTACAGTGTTGCATGACCACGCAATTGCCAGTTAAAGTAGCACAGTGCTGAATAGCAAAAAAATGCCCTGGTCCTGAAGGGGGTAAAACCTTCGGGAGGTCAGGTGGTTAACCTCTTGTTGCTGACGTATGAGATACCTCAGTGGCAGTGAATATTTTAGGCAACCCTTTACCACTTCAGGTTCAGATAAACTGTCATGAAAATATTAAAGTAGAATTATGATCAAAATTGTAAATAATAATAATTAGAATTGTTGCTAATATTTACAAGTGGCTAAGTGGTTATCACATCCACTTGGCAGCACTAGGGTCATCGGTTCAAATGCCAACCACAGTACTACCTCCCAAGAGTTTGCATGTGTTCCCTGTGCCTGTGTGAGTTTCCTCCGGGTACTCTGATTTCCTCCCACACTCCAAAGACATGCTGGTAGGCAGGGCTTTTTTTCCCTCAGAGAATAGGTGCAGGAACTCCTACCTATAAAGTCACCCCTTGACTTCACCCCCTACCAACCTCTGAGCACCGTTTCTTGGTTCCACCCCTTACCCACCTCTGAGCACCGTTCTTTGGTTCCACCCCTTACCCACCTCTGAGCACCGTTCCTTGGTTCCACCACTTACCCACCTCTGAGCACCGTTCCTTGGTTCCACCCCTTACCCACCTCTGAGCACCGTTCCTTGGTTCCACCCCTTACCCACCTCTGAGCACCGTTCCTTGGTTCCACCCCTTACCCATCTCTGAGCACTGTTCCTTGGTTCCACCCCTTACCCACCTCTGAGCACTGTTCCTTGGTTCCACCCCTTACCCACCTCTGAGCACCGTTCCTTGGTTCCACCCCTTACCCACCTCTGAGCACCATTCCTTGGTTCCACCCATTACTCAACTCTGAGCACCGTTCCTTGGTTCCACCCCTTACCCACCTCTGAGCACCATTCCTCCTCCCCTTACCCACCTCTGAGCACCATTCCTTGGTTCCACCCCTTACCCACCTCTGAGCACCATTCCTCCACCCCTTACCCACCTCTGAGCACCATTCCTTGGTTCCACCCCTTACCCACTTCTGAGCACCATTCCTTGGTTCCATCTCTTACCCACCTCTGAGCACCATTCCTTGGTTCCACCCCTTACCCACCTCTGAGCACCGTTCCTTGGTTCCACCCCTTACCAACCTCCCAGTACCACCCCTTTTAGAGAATACAGAACCAAATATAATTTTGTGGTGCTAAGTATTTTGTATGAAATGTATTCATGATAACAAGGAAAGCAATAAAATAGACCTAGGAACAATGGACACCCCAACGACAATAAATCCACCCCAGTAACAATGGGCCCCCAACATCCAGAATCAATGGACCGAAACATTAGATCCCTCCCTTAACTGTAGATCCCTCCCAGGAACGATTGACCCCCTGCAACATAAAACCCACCACAGCAACAATAGATTCCCCCACCAGCAACAATAGACCTCCCCAGTAACAACAGACCCCCTGCAAAAATAGATCCCCTCCAGCAACAAAAGATTCCTCAGTGGCCAGCATCAATAGACCCTCTAGCAGCCAGCAACAAAGACCCCATCCCTAAACAGTAAATCCCAGCATAAACTAACCCCCCAGCAACAAAATACCCACCCCAGGCAACATTAGATCCCTCATGAGCAACAGAAGAACTCCCAAGCAACAATAGACTCCCTTACTCTGCAGAAATAGATCCCCTCCAGCAACAATAGATCCACTGGCAGCTAGCATTAATAGACCCTCCGGCACAACCCAGAACATCTTGCCATTACATACATTCAGTTCTGGAGGTGCCTGAACTGCGTTCCCCTGTGTTCCCGCTGAACAAAAGCCCTGCTGGTAGGTTAATTTGCCCTTGCATGTCTATAATTGTAAGTAAATTGGCAGTGCTATATAATAACCTGTAATAAATACACTCAATAAAGTTCTATCATTTGCTAAACATAGTTGTATTTCTTTTCATAATGCTTGCCAAAAATACTTTGAAGTTATTTTCCATCCCGTCAGCTAGAGGGCTAAGGTCGCTACTTCCTCTAAGTGGATGACAACTTAGCTTCTCCTCTTTACTAGTCCCTGCTGCGATTTTGTAGCACAGGTGAGTGAGGAGAATAAGTGTAGCACCCTCCTAGGTAGGTGCTAGGTAGGTAAAGCCTAGTGTCTCCACCTGCTTATCAGGGGAGCCTGATTGTTAGTTATGCATGTTACATGTGTCCATGTGTGATTCATCTGGCCTGAGGGAGTGTCCCCACTGGATCCAATAGGGGAGCATGTTGGACAGTGGAGGAAACCAAGCCAGTGACACACAGGCTTTTGTAACTATCCCAGTGGGTTGGCACAAACAGTGGTGCATCCTGAGATATGGTATAAAAGCCAAGGGCACATGTGACAGGGTGTCTTTGGGCAGGAAGCCAGATCCCAGAAGGAGGGTGACATTTGTCTCTCCTTCTGCTGCTGTGGATGGTGGTCACAAGCGGTCGGCCTTGTGAGCCAGGCGTGTGAAGCTGAGCCAGGAGGTCGAGTGGATGCTGACTAGCGGAGTTGGAGGCAGAGCAACCTTGTCTGTAAGTACGGGGAAGCTTGCCAGGGGTCTGCCCAGGAAGGGGACCATTCCAGTGGAGAGTCAGTGGACAGGGATCGGCGAAAGGGGGTGCCAAGTTAGAACCTTGAAGAGTAATTCAAGCAGGATCATATTGTCTATCTTCACTTCAATGACAAGGTAAAGCAGCGGCCTTGCCGCACACTACAGCTAGTTGTCCTCAAGATTGTGCATAGTCCATAGTTGGAGTATCCCACTCAACCCTTCTCCTATCCCAGTTCCAAATAAAAGCACAAAAAAAAAAACAACATCCCCTGGAATGATTATTGACTGAGCCAAGGACTTGCAATGATAATTATCTGCTATCAGTTGCTAAGGGTAACCCATGGGAATCCAGAAAGTGTAATTCTCAGCAGTCCTCTAGGGGGCAGTGCTACATAAGGAACTACATGTATCCATTCTTCAAGTTAACACACATTTTTATGCTGAAAATGAGTTAAGTATGGGATATTTATTGGGTTTTAGGCCAGATATGTAAGCGGAAACATGCTGCCTTTAGCTGCACATAAAATAGTGATCATCAAGCCTCCCCCATGCAGTTGAGTCAATGATAAATTTAGAAAGAGGGTTCCTCCAGAGATTGTTAGGGGTTCCTTGAATTGAGGTGGATTAGGCTCCCAACTAAAGGTGCCTGCATAGTTCTGACACCAATAGTACTTGGCAGAGCCAGCGGCATGGGACCAATGGTGTTTCTTCTCTTTTTTTCTTAGGTAGGTAACCACTGACACCAATGATCATGTAAAGGGGTATTCCTTCCACTGGCCATCAATAACAGAAACATTCTTCCCACTTACCATCAATAAAGAGAGCATCCATTACCACTGACCACCTATACAAGGAGCATTTTTTAGACTGACCACCAATGTAAGGGGTATTCTTATCAATGTCCCCCAAATAATAGGGGCACCACATTGACCACCGTGGTACAGGACATTCTTTCCATTGACCACCGTGGTAACAGGACATTCTTTCCATTGACCACCATGGTAACAGGGCATTCTTTTCATTGACCACCATGGTAACAGGACATTCTTTCCATTGCCCACCAGAGTAAGGGAACCAGCTTTTATAGAGCACCAAAAAGGCAAAGCTGACGTATCTTGATTGCCAATCAAAATCGGTTTTAGCAGGGATTCCCCAAGACATGACTATTATTTTAAGGGTTCCTCCATGGTAAAAAGGTTGAGATTGGCTGGTCTGGGCAGATAATTGTTTGGGGGCACATTTCCAGAACTCTCTGGGGCTTCTCCTTGGGTGGAGCCCTTCATGAAGAACTGTAGTCAGGGTATAGCCTTGGCATGAGCAAAGTGCTGAGGGTCTTAGTTGCCAAGCCACTTGCTGATGTGCATGCCTGAAGGGAGCTGGGTAGAAGCTTCCATCTGAACCTCGGAAGAGGGATCTTTGCAGATGAGCTGGGGTATTTATGTCTTCTTATAGAGCAGGGGTGTCAAACTCAATTTCTTTGCAGGCCGCATCAGCATTATGATTGCCCTCAAAGGGCCGGTTGAGTCTGTAAGATTAGATGTCCAGGGCACCCCACCCCCTCTTACATCAGATGTCAAAAGCCCCCCCCCCACCATCAGAAGTCAAGAGTTCCCCTTACCTTGTGCTGCTGCTGCTGGGAAGAAGCTGGGGCATTGCTGGGAAGCAGAAAGTGCAAGGTCTAGAGGAAGACCAAAGGAGGGCTGGAACTCTCCTCCAGCTGCAGGAGAGGTGCGAAGGCAACATGAAATGGCCTGGAGGGCCGGATTCGGCCCACGGGCCTTGTGTTTGACACCTGTGTTATAGAGGGACAGAAGTCATATTCAGGAGCAAAGAAACAATGTGAGTGCCCTCAAAGAGTCACAGATTTATCTGGTTGTCCTCTGTATATCAGTATCCATTTTTGAGGTCACTCTCATAAGACATGTTGGTGATACAGTAGACCTGTTCTCCATTTTAATGCTTTTTTTTGGTATCCTGCACTCTTACACTTTCTATACAGTTTTGAGTAATGCAATAAATGGTAATGTAGCACTGCCCCTAGGGAGCTGCTGAGATTGGATTCCTCTGGGTTACCCATAGCAACAGATTGTAAAACGTATCACTTTATCGTTTGGCTCAGACAATGAACAGTTCAGGGGATTTGGTTTTTGAGTTTTATTTTAGAACTTGGATGGGAGAAGGGATGAGTGGGATACTCTAACTTGAACTATGCACAATTTCTGAGGACAACTGACTGTAGTGTGTGTGGCAAGGCCGCTGCTTCACCTTGCCACTGAAGTGAAGTAGAAGATCTGTTCCTGAATTAATTCCTCTTCAGGGTCCTAACTTGGCAACCCCTTTCTCACTTCCCATGCATGCTAGCCCCTTGTCCACTGACTCTCCACTGGAGTGGTCTCCTTCCTGGGCAGACCCCTGGCAAGCTTCCCGGTACTCACGACACTGTTTTTCCCTGGGTTGCTCTGCCTTCAGCTCCACTTGTCAGTATCCTGGACCTCCTGGCTCAGCATCACACACTTGGTCCACTAGACCAACTGCCTGTGACCACCTTCCTTGCTGACAGGAGGAGAGACAGACGTGACCCTCCTCCTGGGACCTGGCTTCCCGCCCAAAGACGCCCTGTCACATGTGCCCGTGGCTTTTATAGCCAATCCTAGGATGCGCCACTCTCTGGGACAACCCACTGGGACAGCTACAAAAGCCTGACTCTCCACTGGAGAGGTCCCCTTCCTGGGCAGACCCCTGGCAAGCTTTCCGGTACTCACGGACACTGTTTTTCCCAAGGTTGCTCTGCCTCCAACTCCACTAGTCAGCATTCACTGGACCTCCTGGCTCAGCTCCACACTCCTGGCTCACAAGGCCGACCACCTGTGACCACTATCCACAGCAGCAGAAGGAGAGACAAATGTCACCCTCCTTCTGGGACTTAACTTCCTGCCCAAAGACACCCTGTCACATGTGCCCTTGGCTTTTATAGCCAATCCCAGGATTCACCACTCTCTGTGCCAACCCACTGGGACAGCTACAAAAGCCTGTGTGTCACTGGCTGGGTTTTCTCCACTGTCCAACAGGCCCTCCTATTGGATACAGTGGGGGACACTCCCTCAGAACAGATAAATCACACATGGATACATGCAACAGGCAAAACTAACAATTTTACCTAGCACCTTCCTAGGAGGGTGCTACAGTAGAAAAACCCCTAGTGACTGGAACGTGCATGATTATTGGATAAAGATTCAGAGCAGGTAGCCATAGGACAGCCTAAATTTTTATATTGGCTCTCTAGGGATCTATCACTAAAGAAGTTTAATCTGTGAGTTTTGTTCAAAAGGGAGAACCCATTTGTCAACTAGAATCTAGCTAGTATTTCCTGATTGGGTGCTGCCATGTTGAGTATGGCATTCCGAAGGTAGAGCTAGGCCGTCAGTCATATTGAGGAGGTGGGATCGGCTGGGATGCAGATGAAAGGGTAGACAAGGTAGTAAAAGGTCAGTAAAGTGACGGAGGAGCAAAAGAAAAGAAGACACAAGGTGGACTTTTAACTGGTGTCATGTGTAAAATGCCAATATCTCAGCTTGGACAAAATATGTGTGACAACAGGAGGTACACAAAACAACAAGTCCTCAGGAGGGATGTGTTGGAGCTGGAGAGAGTCCAGAGAAGGGCAACTAAACTAATTAATTAGCGGATTGGAGGACCTTAATTATGAAGAGCATCTGCAATCACTTGATTTATTCTCCCTGGAGAAGAGACGCCTGAGAGGGGACATGATAGCAATTTATAAATACCTCAATGGTGATCTCAGCATAGAAAAAAAGCTATTCAGTCAAAAGGATTGCATGAGGACTCGAGGGCATACAATGCGATTAGAGGAGAAGCGTTTTAACCTCAGGCAATGTAGGGGGTTCTTTACTGTTAGGGCTACAAGATTGTGGAATTCTCTACCACAAGAGGTGGTTTCTGCGGGAAGTATGGTGGCTTTCAAAAGACTCTTAGACGTACAACTCAAGGATCAGAACATTCAGGGGTATGTGAGATGATTACGGCCACACACACCTACACAGGTTGAGCTGGATGGACTATTGTCTTTTTATTCAACCTCACCTACTATGTAACAATCATAGGGACAGAATTCCAACTAGATATTGTTCGTAAATTAAAATGTTCCCTTTAAAGGGGTTCAACTGCAGAATCATTTTGCAAAAACAACAGATAACTACTGTCATTGGCCAAACCACCACAATCGCTATGATGTCCATAGCCGGCGGTTCTAAAGTTCGAATCATGACAACGCGGGGATGCCAAGAGTAAAGTTACAACATAACTTACAAACACGAGGCTTTGCAAACATGGCATCTTACTTGGAAACAATGGCAATAGCTATACCTGAAGGAAATTGGATAATCCCATTGGTTATAGATATTAAAGAAGTATGGACACGTGCCAGGGGATGGTGGCTCCCTATTTATGTTGAAGGTGTTATTGTCGCTGGTTGTGTAGACATAAGATTACAGGAGATCATTATAAACTGGCCTGTACACGTGGCGCTTCTCCAGCACATTCCATTGCAGGCCACAACTGATTACCTTGTTGATCTATTCAAGTTGATTTTTGTTAGCCAACGAACAGTAAAGTGTACCTTCCCTGGTAACGACACTGGCAGTGACAAATTTAGAAGGGTATTTTGGATCCCAATCCATGTAACTCTACCTTGGCTTGGCCTTCAAATTGGTTTCTGAGAAAAGGCTCAATATGTGTATAGAGCACGGCACCTTCCCAGAGCTCAATTAAGCCTATTAGTGTAATTATCTTCATTACAGCCTTCGCATGCCAGTGTTGAATGGGCAACATTGCGATCTTGCAATAATGACTATTAGATTTCAACACCGATTGTGTTCTTGGTGACCTGACTGGCACCTTACATAGCGTTTTGTAGAAGAGCTGAAGGCAAGGAACGTGGTGGTGCTAAAGGCATGGCGGTTCAATGTCTTCAAAACACCTGGAAAAAAAAGAAATATTAATGGGAAACCAGTTAGATTTTATACGAAACATAGGGGTTGCTAAGCGGAAATATAATAAAATCTGGGATAAATGGTGTGCCTCTCCCCTTACCATCAACCATGATTAACCGCTTCCGGACCGCCCGCCGCAGTTCCGGACCGTCTGCCGTAGCTCTATGTCGATCGCGCGCCTGCAGCTAGGGGGCGAGCGTGTGCCGCCGGCGCTCCCGCCCCCACTCAGGGCCTGTGCTTCCACTAGGCAAACTAGGCAGCCGCCTAGAATGGTCTGAGGAGGTTGGTGATGAAGGATATGCGGTGCTCTCTGACTGCTGCTTCTCCCTCCACCTGGAGCCGGTTGGGGCTGTGGTGAGCACTGTGGTCCAGGAGAGGAGCGTCCTGGGAGAAGGAATCAGCAGGATCACGGTGAAGGAGGGCAGAGTGTGGGCCACTCTCTTCATACTGCCCAGTTAGTGTCCCCAGAACGGGGGATCAGGGTCCCTGGGTGTGACATGGAGGATCCCTGGTGTGAAAGAGTATTGGGGTCACCAGGTGTGCCATGGGGAATCGGAGTCATAAAGGTATGACATGGGGGATAGGGGTCACGAGTGTAACAGGGGTTCGGGGTCACCAGGTGTGCAATGAGGAATTGTGAACCCTTGGTATGCCATGGGGGATTGAGGTCCCCAGGTGTGACATGGAAAAACATCAGGGTCTCCGGGTACGACATGGAGGAGCATCAGGGGCCCCTGGTGTGACATAGAGGAACATTGGGGTCACTGGGTATAACAGCACGACATGGAGGAACACAGGGGTCCCTGGGTGTGACATGGAGGAACATCGGGGTCAGTGGGTATGACAGCACAACGTGGATATTGGGATATTGGATATTGGGGTCCCAGAATGTGACATGGGGAAACATTAGGGTCCCTGGGTGTGACATAGGGGGACATCAGGGTCCCCGGGTGTGACATGGAGGAATATGGGGGTCACTGGGTATGAAAGAATTACATGGAGGAACCATCAGATCAGGGTCACTGAATATGACATAGAGGAGTTTTTAAACCCTTCCCTTTGTTTTATTTTTTTTTGGGGGGGCGCGAGTAGCTGGTCTCGACTAGGGCGTAAAATAGTCTAGCACCGGCCCTGCCCCCACTCATCAGCTGGGACTCACGGGGATGCACAGGGCTGGCGGCTCTGATTGCCGTCTGACACCCGCGATCGCTCCCCGCTGAGAGAGAAGAACGGTCTGCTGTTGTAAACACATCTGACCGTTCTTCTCCCTGGGATGATCACAGAGCTCCTGTGATCCTTCTATATATAGGATCACATGTCTCTATGATCATTTCACAAGCCACGCCCCCCCACAGTTAGAAAACACCCCTTTGATCACCCCTAGGTTAAACCCCTTCCTGCAATATCACAGTTCCGCCATAAGTCGCTAATTGCCGCCATTACTAGTATAAAAAAAAAACAAATTCCAGTATAGATACCGTAGTTTGTTGACGCTATAACTTTTGTCGCAAACCAGTCAATATACCCTTATTGGGATTCTATTATTTTATTTTCTAATCTATTCTATTCAAACGTATTCTATTCAAAATACAAAATTGTGGAAGAAGGTTATATTCATTCTATTTTATTTTATTATATTCTGTTCTTTTTTTTTTTTCTATTCTTTTCTTTTCTTTTGTATTCACGTTTAGTCTATTTGAAATTCGAATTTCAGGAGATGGTTATATTCTTTCTATTTTATTATTTTTTTTATTTATTATTTTTATTTTTTATTTTATTCTACTCCTTAATTTTCTATTCTATTCTTATCTATTCTATGCTATTCTTTTCTAGTCTATTTTGTTCTGTTTTACTCTATTATTTTCTATTCTGTCCCTTTATTTTCTATTCTGTTTTGTTTCTATTCTGTTCTGTTTAGCTCTATTATATTCTTTTCTTGTATTTTTTTTTATTCTATTCTTTTATTTTCTATTCTATCCCTTTATTTTCTAATTTATTTTTTTCTGTTCTTTTATTTTCTATTCTGTTCTCTTTTACTCTATTATATTATTTTCTTGTATTTCTTTTATTCGAGTATATTCTTTTATTTTCTATTCTATCCCTTTATTTTCTAATTTATTTTTTCTGTTCTTTTATTTTGTATTCTGTTCTGTTTTAGTCTATTATATTCTATTCTTGTATTTTTTTTATTCTATTCTATTCTTTTATTTTCTATTCTATCCCTTTATTTTCTAGTTTATTTTTTTTCTGTTCTTTTATTTTCTATTATGTCCTGTTTTTCTCTATTTATTTTATTCTTGTATTTTCTTTATTCTATTATATTCTTTTATTTGCTATTCTATCCCTTTTTTTTCAAATGTATTTTTTTTTTCTGTTCTTTTATTTTGTATTCTGTTCTGTTTTACTTTACTATATTATATTCTTGTATTTTTTATTCTATTCTATTCTTTTATTTTTTATTCTATCCCTTTATTTTATAATTTATTTATTTTTCTGTTCCTTTATTTTGTATTCTGTTCTGTTTCACTCTATTATATTCTATCCTTGTGTTTTCTATTCTATTCTTTTCAAATCTATTATATTATTTTCTATTCTATCCCATTATTTTCTAAGGTATTTTTTTTCTGTTCTTTTATTTTTTATTCTGTTCTGTTTTACTCTATTATATTATATTCTTGTATTATTTTTTTTATTCTATTCTATTCTTTTATTTTCTATTCTATCCCTTTATTTTCTAATTTATTTTTTTCTGTTCTTTTATTTTCTATTCTGTTCTCTTTTACTCTATTATATTATTTTCTTGTATTTCTTTTATTCGAGTATATTCTTTTATTTTCTATTCTATCCCTTTATTTTCTAATTTATTTTTTTCTGTTCTTTTATTTTTTATTCTGTTCTGTTTTACTCTATTATATTATATTCTTGTATTATTTTTTTTATTCTATTCTATTCTTTTATTTTCTATTCTATCCCTTTATTTTCAAATTAATTTTTTTCAGTTCTTTTATTTTGTATTCTGTTTTGTTTTACTCTAATATATTCTATCCTTGTGTCTTCTATTCTATTTTTTTTTTTTTCTGATCTATTATATTATATTATTTTCTATTCTATTCCTTTATTTTCTATTTTATTTTATTCTCTTCAGAAATTCTAATTCGATTCGAAAACTATTTGAATTTCATCCAAAATTTTGTTTAGTTATTTTCGAATTCATTACTATTGTAATTTGGGAATTCCGATACATCCAAATTTCCACATAACAAAAAATTTCTCCGAATTTTAATTAGGAACAAAACTAACCACCTATGTCTAGTCGAAGGTGGACCAATGTAATTATGTAAAAATTACCATACCTAAATTTCAGCTTTAATTTACCGTTGGAAGCATTTTTTATTCTGTTTGTTAAGTGAAAAAAAAATGTCCATGCCAGAAATTCAGAGCTGTCCGGAGTCCTCTGCGCACAATTCCTGTCTTATCATTTCCTAGTTCCCTCTGATACCCTCCCAGTTCTTATCCTGAACTACAAGATAATCAGCCTTTATGTTGTAGGGATCTGAGATTGGGAGTGATTGTGCAATTAGCATAAAAATTTTGAATTTCTGACAGACCAGTAGGTATTTTCTGTACATGCAGGGTCTTTTTTTTTTTACTTTTACTTTTTTTTTTTTTACATGTGCATGCATTGCAGAGTAGTATTGCATGATTATTTATTTATTTATTTATTTATTGTCTGGAAGGAGCGGAATCTGCTGACCTTGAGCATCCCTGTAGACTCCAGGCAGCTTTATCAGTGGGTTTTACCTTGTCAGCATGTTAACGCCTTTTGTTTTATGCCATGTGGACTTTTGATTACTTGGTTGTCAGTGGAGAACTGATATGTAAGATAGGCATGTAAGCAATTTTATTATAGTTCAGTGCTCACAGTCTGTCTGCATGACTGGCGTGAGTTTGTGTTCAAATGTTAACCACTGGCCGACCAGCCGCCGCATTTATACAGCGGCAGGTTACCGCAAAATCGCCGTACCTGTACGGCGGTTCGCAAGAGCGATCCTGGGGGCGCGCGCACGCGCACTGCCGCTGGCACGCGCCCGCACCTATTCGCCAAAGGGGAAGCTGATGCACGGGGCCAGCCACTGCGATTGCCGTCGGGCACCCGTGATCGCTCCCTGTGGAGAGACAACGGCGGTCTGCTGATGTAAACACAGCAGACAGTTGTTCTCTCAGTAATCAACACAGAGCTCCTGTGTTCCTCCTATTTAGGATCACAGGCCCCTTTGTTGATTCCATAAGCCCATCCCCCCCACAGTTAGAAAGCACCCCCTAGGCTCACATTTAACCCTTTGATCACCCACTGTGTTAACCCCTTCCCTGCCAGTGTCATTAGTACAGTAACAGTGCATATTTTTAGCACTGATTACTGTAGTAATGTCACTGGTCCCCAAAAAGTGTCAAAAATGTCAGTTAGATGTCCGATCTGTCCTCCGCAATGTCGCAGTCCCGCTAAAAATTGCTGATCGCCGCTATTACTAGCAAAAATAAATCAATAAATAAAATTTACATAAATATTTCCCATAGTTTGTAGATGCAATAACTTTTGCACAAACCAATCAATATACGCTTATTGGGATTTCTTTTTTTTTTTTTTTTTACCCAAAATATGTAGCAGAATACAAATTAGCTCAAATTGATGAAAAAATTTAATTTTTTGATTTTTATTGGGAATGTTATATAGCAGAAAGTAAAAAATATTGTTGTTTTTTTTTTTGTTTTTTTCTTTTCAAAATTATCGCTCTTTTTTTGTATATAGTGCAAAAAATAAAAATCGCACAGGTGATCAAATACCACCAAAAGAAATCTCTATTTGTGGGAAAAAAAGGACATCAATTTTATTTGGGTACAGCGTTGCATGACCGCGCAATTGTCAGTTAAAATAACACAGTACCGAATCGCTAAAAATGGCCTGGTCATTAAGGGACCATCTAGTCATCTAGACCATGTAGTCTAGTCACCTGGTCATTAAGGGACCATTAACCACTTAAGCCCCGGAAGATTTTACCCCCTTCCTGACCAGGCCCTATTTTGCGATTCGGCACTGCGTGACTTTAACGGACAATTGTGCGGTCGTGCAATGCTGTACCTAAACGAAATTGACGTCCTTTTTTCCCCACAAACAGAAATTTCTTTTGGTGGTATTTGATCACCTGTGGGATTTTTACTTTTTGCGCTATAAACAAAAAAGTGCGTAAATTTTGAAAAAATAACAATATTTTTCACATTTTTTTATATGAAATTCCCCCCAAAAAAATGTAAAAATCTAAATTTTTTAACATTTTAGGCCAATTTGTTTTATGCTACATATGTTTGGTAAAAAAAAGTCGCAATAAGAGTATTTTGATTGGTTTGCGCAAAAGTTATTGCATTTACTAACAAAGGGAAAGATTTCTGTCATTTTTGGTGTTTTTTTTTTTAACGAGTAATGGCGGCGATCTGCGATTTTTTTGCGGGACTGCGACATTGCGGCGGACAGATCGGACCCTTGACTGACATTTTTGACACTTTTGGGGGTACCAATGACATTACTACAGTAATCAGTGCTATACATATGCACTGTTACTGTAAAAATTACACTGGCAGGGAAGGGGTTAACTTTACTGGAGATGCAGGGGTTAAATGTGTCCCTAGGGGCGTGCTTCTAACTGTAAAGGGGCATGGCTTTTGATGTAACCACAGAGACATACGATCCTACATAGCAGGATCGTATGATCTCTGCAGTTACATCAGGCAGAATGACAGGCGGCTTTGTTTACATCAGCCGCCTGCCTTTTTCCCTCTGCAGCGGACGATCGCAAGTGGCCGGCGGACATCAGAGCCGCCGGTCACACGCGCAGGGATGTGCAGGAAGGAGCGGGGGCGGGAGCGCGCCTCCGGCGGCATGTGCTCGCCCCCTAGAGCCTCACAGGCGAGCGGCGTAGTACTACGTCACTTTGCCTGTGAGGGGCTGACTGCCGCAGAAAATATACTGTGGGCGGTCGGCAAGTGGTTAAGGGAAAATCTTCTGGTCCAGAAGTGGTTAATATCTTTGTTTTTGCTGCTGCAGTGCTTTTAATTCCAAAAAAACTTGCACCTTTCCAACATAATTGGTTTCTTAGTCTTTTTTTTGGCAAGGATCTAGATTGGTTTGGGACTCTGGTGCTAATTCCTGCCTATTCTTCTCTACAGCCGTAACTCTTCTGACAAAAACATCTTTACTTCCCTGCTTTTTGTACCTGTGCCGTGCAGAGTATACTCCTGAGTTCTGGTCTATGAAGTATAATCAAAGTACTCCTACGTCAAACCCCTTACTTTTTTTGATTGGGTAGGGGGAGGGCTCAGTGATACCCATTGGAAGTTCATGAAAATATCGAAAGGACGCACCAATGCCGAGAGTCATTCTGAGGGTCAGTGACTCTGATACATCTGGTCAGAGTTACACTATATTACCAAAAGTATTGGGACGCCTGCCTATACACTCACACGAACTTTAATGGCATCCCAGTCTTTGTCCGTAGGGTTCAATATTAAGGAAAAGAGGGGTATGTCCCATGTTTGGATCCAAACTGTATGGGACCTGCCCAGATAATAACCTGTATTGTATGGGGATGTGTAAAACATAACATATCTTTTATGAATATGATACATTTGTATAAATTAAAATATATTGATTGATATATAGTGATTGATTTTTGGGCACATTTAAAATCTCCACTTCCCAGTATGTCCCCCCCCCCCCTCCCTCCCCTTCATGGGACATACCCCTCTTTTCCTAATCATTTAAGGGATTTTGCCAGAATTGACTGTACAGGCTCCCCCACCTAATATTCTCTTTAGGGTTCAATATTGAGTTGGCCCACCCTTCACAGCTATAACAGCTTCAACTCCTCTAGGGAGGCTGTCCACAAGGTTTAGGAGTGTATCTATGGGAATGTTTGACTATTCCTCCAGAAGCGCCTTTGTAAAGTCAGACACTGAGGGTTGGAGAGAAGGCCTGGCTCACAGTCTGCTCTCTAGTTCATCCCAAAGGTGTTCTATTGGGTTGAGATCAGGACTCTGTGCAGGCCAGTCAAGTTCCTCTGCCTGAAACTGGTTTTAAGGTCTTTATGGGCCTTGCTTTGTGCACTGGTCCAAATCATTTGGTGGAGGGGGGATTAGGATGTGGGGCCTCTTATTTGCAGTGAAGGGAACTTTTAAGGTGTCAGCATACCAAGACATTTTGGACAATTTCATGCTCCCAACTCTTGTGCGAACAGTTTGGGGATGGCCCCTTCCTGTTCCAACATGACTGCGCACCACTGCACAAAGCAAGGTCCATAAAGACATGGATGAATGAGTTTGGGGTGGACGAACTTGACTGGCCTGCACAGAGTCCTGACCTCAACCCGATAGAACACCTTTGGGATGAATTAGAGAGGAGACTCTGAGCCAGGCTTTCTCCTCCAACATCAGTGCTTGACCTCACAATTGTGCTTCTGGAAGAATGGTCAAACATTCCCATAGACACACTCCTAAACCTTGTGGACAGCCTTCCTAGAAGAGTTGAAGCTGTTATAGCTGCAAAGGGTGGGCCAACTCAATATTGAACCCTACAGACTAAGACTGGGATACCATTAAATTTCATGTGTGTGTAAAGGCAGTCGTCCCAATACTTTTGACTATATAGTGTATGTATAGCACCCTTCTAGGTAAGTTACCAGGATGTTAGGCACATTTAGTTCCTTTTGACTCCTCTGTAATCAGTGGAGCAGCTATTGATTGATTTGGGCTCTTATAGATTTCACAGGCTGTGGGTTTAATTGTTTCCCCCTGCATTCTAGATATTTCTAGATTAAAGAGATCTCAAAAGTCAAATGAGTAGCCTGAATATTTATTGTGCTTCAGCCAATGCGTGGAGAGGTGTTCCCAGTAGGTGGCTATTAGATAAATAGTCTAAGCTTTAGAACAGCAGGGTCTTCCTATTTGGGGGACTCTACCCAACTGGGCGGGGGTGGCTACTCCCCACAGCAGTTCTTCTTATTCAATTCAAAGTGTGGGCAAACTCAATATTGAACCCTATGGACTAAGACTGGGATGCCATTGACGTTCATGTGCGTGCAAAGGCAGGCGTCCCAATACTTTTGACAATATAGTGTCTTTAAGGCTCCATGTACACGGGACGCTGGAAATGGAGCAGTTGGGCGTTTTTTTCAGAAGCCCCTGAACCCATCTACATTTTATCTTATCTGTCCATGTACACCAGGTCGTTTACAGTCATTTGCAGGCAGTTGCGTTCAGGGACTGTTTTTAGAACGCAATTACTTGCGTTCGTACGTGGGTTTCCCGGCGTTTTAAACGCACAAACGCGTCCGAACGCGTCTGAACGCGATGACCCGCGTTTAGCGTTCGCGTTTATCCATTTTAAAGGGGAATAATTTTTTTGACCTCTAGGAACGCTTCTAAACGCAAACGCCCGCAAACGCCGCTAAACGCGGGTACAAATGCGACCGAACGGACGTTTCAAACGTCCTAAAAATTCCAGCATTCAAAGGGACTTTTAACAACGTCCCGTGTACATGGAGCCTTAGGTTGTTAAAGCGGAGTTCCACCCTGAAAAAAATATTTTAGATAAAAAATACCCCGCAACAGTCAGGGCTAATTCATTTAAGCAACGACAGCCTTTGAACTGTCCCAGGTTGCACTTACCTTTTAGAAGAAATACTTACCTTGAAAATGTCTTGTCCAGCGCTGCCATCTCAGGTGTGGGCAGCTGAAGCCGGAGCGTCCTCTTCGGTGACGTCAGAGTCCCAGAATGCCCTGCACCGGCCCTGCTCGTCACTTCCAGTGCAGGTGCGTCATCCCTGCACAGCTTCTGGGCATGCCCAGAAGCTGTTTATCAGTGAATGACGCGCCTGCACCAGAAGTGACGAGCAGGGCCGGTGCAGGCGCATTGACTCCAGGGATCGATGACGTTCATCTCCCAGGATTCAATGCAAACAGGAAGTGACGTCGGCAGAGGGAGGAAGAGGAAGGAAGGTAAGTGTATTTTCTTTAAAAACAAGGTGTGAATGAAAAAGAAATTGTAATTATCCAATTGTTTTTCAGGTAGAAAAAAGCAAGCGGATGGTGAAAAGTACATTTTGAGGGTGGAACTCCGCTTTAAGCTTTATTTATAATGCTCTAAACCAAAACGTAAAGACTCCCTGTCCCTTTGAGGAGCGCTAATGTATTGTAACCTCTGTGGTATTCCTGTCAGGTGTGACAGCGTCAGGGGCAGACTGGCAACGTTCGGCCCAGGGGGCAAGCACAAACAGGAGGCCCATGGTACAGCGACACGGCCCCCCTCCCTCCCCCCCACTCTCCCAATCCTCCTCCTGACCCTCATTCTAAGCCAAAGCCCTGCTCCAGCTACTCTCTACTTACCGGCTGAATCTGGGTTCCTGACCTGGCCAGCAGGGGGCATTTGGGGGGAGCTGAGACAGCTCGGTTGGGGCTGGCTGGGGCAGAAGAGTCTCCAGTGGGGCATGGAACCGGCCTCTGCTCAGATACAGTTTACACCATCCATTCTGGGAGGGGGGGGGAGGCCTGCGCTTTGTCCTTGTCTTCAACCACCCACTCAGTAGGTCAGCGGTAGGGACTTTTTACTTCTCTTCACCAGGAATCATTTAGGTATGTCTGTGGCAGAAGTGGTGCAGCCTTTTTACGGGGCATCGGAGCTGCCCAGAGGGGCAATTGCCCCCCTGCCCCCTGGCCCAGTCCTCCCCTAGACAGCATGTATTGCAGCCTTTTTTCTTTGAAGGCAGAATTGCTACGACAGACTCTGTGTATGGTGCATGTTTCTGATGAAAAACGTGGTGGCAGCTACGGTGTGTGGGGAAAAGCTTAACAACACAGTTTACCGACCCCAGTGACAATTGCTTTCAGTCTGCTGGAACTTTAGATTGTTGTCCTGCAAGATGGAGAATCTCTGTGCAGGATAAGGCTGAGTGTGCCAGCAGGTTAGTGACCCAGCATTCGTCACGTATTCGTAGCAGGGGCTGGGTCTTGACACCTTTGGCGTCGCAAGCAAACATTGCACTGCTATTAATTGTTGTAGGCAGTGCTGTATTTTGGCCTAGGCAAACAAGGCCCAGGCCTAGGGCAGCACTTTGCAGGGGGCAGCAAAAAAGTCCCCCCCCCCTTCGACCTGAGAATCTTTTTGGCCAGTGGTTGCTAGAGCTGCCTCTCGCACCCCCCTCCTCTCTTTCTCAATCCCCCTCTTCCCTCTCTCTCATTCCACCGCTCTCTCTTTTCCCCCTCTCTCTCTCCCATCCCCCCTCTCTCTCTCACCCCCCCCTCTCTCTCTCTCTCTCATCCCCCTTCTCTCTCTCTCATCCCCCCTCCCTCTCTCCCACCCTCCCTCTCTCTCTCTCGCTCTCATTACCTCTCTCTCTCTCACATCCCCCCTCTCTTTCCCATCCCCCCTCTATCTCTCTCTCTCATCCCCCCTCTCTATCTCTCTCTCTCATCCCCCCTCTCTATCTCTCACACCCCCCCCTCTCTCTCTCTCCCCCCTCTCTCTCTCTCACCCCCCTCTCTCTCACCCCCCCTCTCTCTCTCTCACACCTCCTCCCTCACCTCCCCCCTCTCTCTCCCACCCCCCCCCCTCTCGTGAGATCTCAGGGGTTCATGCTGGGACTTGTAGTCCTTAAATTTTGGAGGGAGTCACATCCGTTAAAAAGGAAGGAGTGGGGAAAATTTACATAGGAGGGGGGGGGGGGGGCAATTTTAGTCTTGCCTAGGGCAGCACAAAACCAAAATACACCACTGGTTGTAGGTCATTATTTCTGAAGGTTTCTACTTACATTATCAGTCTGACAAGTATTATTTGTAGAATACGAGGCCCAGCAATGGCAGCCCCTCCATATATGACAGGTGTTCTGAAGGTATATATCATAGGCCAGGCATGTGTTGTGCCCTTCACTACGCGTGCTCGATTATGTAACCCATCTCAAGTGTCGGAATTAAGGCTTTTTATAGTGTAATTTACTGAACGTATTGAACACCTGACTATTCTTAATTCCTCCAAAGTATAAAGGCCTAAGAATGCCGTAATAGGATGGCAGATTGTATGACTGCTGAGACATTGGTATAAAGTGGTAGCAGCTTTTTACACGGGCCATTAGCAGCAATGTCAATCATAGCTAGAAATGGAGACACTCCATCCCAATGTATACTTACATCTTATTACATCTGAAGTTTGCAGTTCTGAAAGTTGAGAGGTTTTCAAAGAGGCAATTCATCAGAATAAGTGCAGCTTAATCCTTCTTTTTTATGGGACGGCACGTACTCTATGAGCAGTAGAAGTGGCAGCTTCACCTACAGCAGTTCTTTTACAGATGGAGCACGTACTGTATACTTTTGGCTTCTGGGCAATCAGGGCCTTCAACTTTAGTCATACGTTGGCATTGGAGGACCAAAGCTTTATCTTTCAGACTCCAAAGGCCACCATTATAAAGTCATCACTCTGTCAGCTGGACTCCCCAATCTACCAGGGAAGTATGATGTCAATGTTTGGCCATATTATGGTCAATTTGGAATTCTGGTGGGGAACTGGTCACTGAAGTCCTTGAGAGATATTATAAGCCGGCACGTGATTCAACTTTTCCGATATGCTTCTCTATAGAAATGGGCTCTTTGCCTTGTACTTACTGATCTGTTCAATGGCCACATCAGGGATAAGAGCTGCTGCGGGATCCAGCATACTGTGGAAATCGAAAAGCCTATGGTAGATATATTACAGTTTGCTGTTCTCAGATAAAGATTCTAACTTCCGTTTAGCCCCCGTACACACATGCCGAATGCCGGGCAACATCAGCCGGTTTAAAAGAAATCAGCGAACATTCGGCCAGTGTGTATGCCAGATGGTCCAACAGAAGCTTCTGTCGGAGGAGCATGCTGGAAAACCAGCAGACGACCAGGTCCCGATCAGCCAATGGCTGAGAGCACGGACCGGAGAGTTCTGGCTTTGGGGGAGATCGCTGTACTTATGTTGGAGCTGAAAGTTTGGCGGTGGGGGAGATCGCTGTACTTATGTTGGAGCTGAAAGTTTGGCGGTGGGGGAGATCGCTGTACTTATGTCGGAGCTGAAAGTTTGGCGGTGGGGAAGATCGCTGTACTTATGTCGGAGCTGAAAGTTTGGCGGTGGGGGAGATCGCTGTACTTATGTCGGAGCTGAAAGTTTGGGGGTGGGGGAGATCGCTGTACTTATGTCGGAGCTGAAGGTTTGGCGGTGGGGGAGAGCGCTGTACTTATGTCGGAGCTGAAAGTTTGGCAGTGGGGGAGATCGCTGTACTTATGTCGGAGCTGAAAGTTTGGCGGTGGGGGAGATCGCTGTACTTATGTCGGAGCTGAAAGTTTGGTGGTGGGGGAGATCACTGTACTTATGTCGGAGCTGAAAGTTTGGTGGGGGGGGGAGATCGCTATACTTATGTCGGAGCTGAAGGTTTTGGTGGTGGGGGAGATCGCTATACTTATGTCGGAGCTGAAACTTTGTACCAGGCTTAAGTCCAGATCCAAGGCATGACTACAGTAGGAGTGTTCTCCAAGGACAGCAAATTCTAACACCTACCCAATACTCTGGGACCTACTTCAAGTTTTATCCCTGATTCTGCAATTGTTTGCGAGTGTTTTTAATTCTTATTCTTGCTGTATGAAGTATTCGGAGAGCACTATGAGAGTTTTTGTTTCTCTTTTATATGAATGCATATATGAGTATAAAGCAGAGGAATCTTTGTTCTGGAAGACCTAAAAACCCCTGATGTGGATAACTAAGCGTGCTAGTCCTCATTTCCTTGTAAAAGTCATATTATGAATGCAAGCAGGTTGGAGTGACTCTGGTAAATGGGCTGCACTTGATTTGGGGTTGATTTTCTAAAACTGGAGCACACAGAATCTGGTGCAGCTCTGCATGGTAGCCAATCAGCTTCTAACTTCAGCTTGTTTATGTAGCACCCTCCTAGGTAGGTGCTAGTGAGAGAGTATAGTTTTGAGCTCTGTCTGCTTACCAGAAGGGCTGCAGGTAAATCTATATTGTTCTCTGCCTACCAGAGAGCAGGATCTGTTAGTGAGGTTTGCTCATTGTGCTCAGTATGTGATTCATTCAGTCTGGAGAGGGTTTCATGCTTGTCCAATGGGAAAGCATGTTGGACAATAGGAGGAAACCTGACGAATGGGTGCATAGGCTTTGATACAGTCCTGATGATTGGCTGAGGGCAGGTCACCTCGGGGCATGCTGGGATACTGTATAAAAGCCAGGAGCACATGTGCTTGAGGTCTTTCGTTTGAGAGCGGAGTCCTGGAGGGAGGGGGCAGCTACCTTCTCCTCTGTTGAGGTGCCATGCGGTTGCAGGAGGCCAGAGGAGCAGTACAGAGGAGCTGAACCCAGAGGTCCAGGGAAGCTGACTGAGAGGGGAGACACTGGAGACCCTGTGGCTGCAGTATTGTGAGTGTCAAGGGGCCTGACCTGAGAAGGGCCACCCCTGCTCATAGGATAGTCAGTGAATGGGTGTCAGCAGAAGGAGGATGCTAGGGAGAATATCCTGAAGATAAAATCAGATGTTGTTTACCAAGTCCTCTTGAGAGTGAGAGAGGATAAAGAAAGCAAGAGACTTAACCCTATTCATATAAAGTGGCAGGATGAATTAACAGCCTGCCTGTTCCATACCTACAAGTGGAGTTGTGAAGATAGAAGTCCTCAGATTTGTGAATAGTTAGATTGGAGTATCCCACTATTCCCTTCTCTTATCCCCATTTATAAAATAAACAACAAAAAACACAATACCCCTGGACTGTTTATTGAAGTGAAGAGCCAAGAGGAATGTAAGAATTGCATTTGCTTATAACCATGTGTTATAATGGGAGCCCGCAGAGTTATTATTCAGCAGTCCCTACGGGGGCGGTGATACATTTAATTAAGCTTTGACAATAAAACCTGGAAGCTGATTGGTTTCCATGCAGATCTGAACCAGATTTTGCACTCTCCAGTTTTAGTAAATCAACCCTTCTTTTTTCCCTCTATCACTTGATAATTGAAAGTTTTTTTTCTGGGAATTGAGTTTAGTGAGGGCAGCACTATACTACATATTTTATTATTGGTACACACTGAGGTGGAACATTATCACTTCCAAGTGCTAGTCTGCTCCCTGGTGTGATTGTGATCAGGGCCGAGACAAGGGGTGGGCAGGAGGGATGGCTACCCTGGGCACTGTAGTATCATGCGAGGTGGGGGGGGGGGGGGAGCATCATGAGAGATCTGGGGGAGGGTATTTGTGTTAGAAGGAGGAATTTGGGGTGTGGCGGGGGCAAGAATTGTTCTAGGAGGGGAAATTTGGGGAGTGGTAATTTGGAGGGATTCATGTTAGGAGGGGGATGGGGGAAGAAGATTTGTGCTAGGTAATATGGTGGAGGGGAGGGGGTTAGTGCTAGGAGGGGATTTTTTTTGGGGGGGGGGGATTTGTGCCAGGATGGGGGATTGGGGGAGAGGAATTTGGGGTGGGGGGAGGAAAGAGGATTTGTGCTCAGAGGGGAAATTTGAGGGGCAGAGGATTTGGGTTAGGAAGGGGGATTTTTTTTTTTTTTTTTTTTTGGGGGGGGGGGGATTTGTGATGGAGGCATGTGTGGAGAGAGAGGATTTGAGCTAGGGGGGAGGCAAAGATTTGTGCTTGGAGGGGGGGGGGATTTGTACTGGGAGGATGGGGAGTTTATGCTTAGGGGGTAAGCATGCAGATTAGTGCTCAATTTTGTTTTGTTGGGTGGGAGGGGATTTTTGCTAACACATAATGCTCATACATCTTAGGGGGGGGGGGGGTTGAAATTTGGCATGTGTGACCTGCGCTCTAGGTGACCTTGTCCCGGCACTGATTGTGATAATTGCACAGATTGGTATTTTTTATTTTGTTCGTCCAATAATGTTTTATAAATAAAACCCCTGGTATAGGGGTCCCAGATAAACAGGATGTGAAGCTGTGACCACCTTTAACGCTATTGTTTGCATGTGGAACTACAAGTACTAGCATGGCCAGGAGATCTCTCCTTGTAGCTAAAGTGTTCAGCATCAGCACCTCTCCTGCTATCCAGAAGAGTGTGAGCCATCACAAGGAGCATGTATATTGGCTTCACCGCTAAGCTTGTGGGCTGACCTGGAGTCTAAAAAGAAGATTAGAGGGGGCCGATTTGGGCTCTAAATATTAAAGAGGGGTTACTGACCACTAATGCTGGGGATTTTCTTTTGTAACCTCCACTGATTTCGGGCTTTTCTTACTACCATAAATGGCAGGGCATTTTTCCACTGAACAATAATGTTGGGCGGTTTCTTCCACTGACTAATGATGTTGAGTGGTTTCCTCCACTGACCAATGATGTTGGCCGGTTTCTTTCACTGACCAATAATGTTGGGTGGTTTCTTTAACTGATCAATGATGTAGGGCGGTTTCTTCCACCACTGCCCAACAATGTAGGGCAAATTCTTCCACTGATCAATGCTGTAGGACAATTTCTTCCACCACTGACCAATGATGTTGGGCACATTTTGAGTGGTTTCTTCCACTGACCAATAATGTTGGGCAGTTTCTTCCACTGACTAATGATGTTGAGTGGTTTCTTCCACTGACCAATGATGTTGAGTGGTTTCTTCCACTGACCAATGATGTTGGCCGGTTTCTTTCACTGACCAATGATTTTTGGGCGGTTTCTTTACTGATTAATGATGTAGGGCAAATTCTTCCACTGATCAATGCTGTAGGACAATTTCTTCCACCACTGACCAATGATGTTGGGCACATTTTTCCACTGATCGATGATATTGAGTGGTTTCTTCCACTGACCAATGATGTTGAGTGGTTTCTTCCACTGACCAATAATGTTGGGCAGTTTCTTCCACTGACTAACGATGTTGAGTGGTTTCTTCCACTGACCAATAATGTTGGGCAGTTTCTTCCACTGACTAACGATGTTGAGTGGTTTCTTCCACTGACCAATAATGTTGGGCAGTTTCTTCCACTGACTAACGATGTTGAGTGGTTTCTTCCACTGACCAATGATGTTGGCCGGTTTCTTCCACTGACTAATAATGTTGGGCAGTTTCTTCCACTGACCAATGATGGTAGGTGGTTTCTTCCACTGACCAATGATGGTAGGTGGTTTCTTCCACTGACCAATGATGGTAGGTGGTTTCTTCCACTGACCAATGATGGTAGGTGGTTTCTTCCACTGACCAATGATTTATCGGCGGTTTCTTTACTAAATAATGATGTAGGGCAGTTTCCTCCACCACTGCCCAACTATGTAGGGCAAATTCTTTCACTGATCAATGCTGTAGGACAATTTCTTCCACCACTGACCAATGATGTTGGGCACATTTTTCAACTGATCGATGATATTGAGTGGTTTCTTCCACTGACCAATGATGTTGGGCATATTTTTCCACTGATCAATGATATTGAGTGATTTCTTACACTGACCAATGATGTTTGCTGGTTTCTTCCACTGACCAATAATGTTGGCCGGTTTCTTCCACTGACGAATAATGTTGGGCAGTTTCTTCCACTGACCAATGATGGTAGGTGGTTTCTTCCACTGACCAATGATTTTTGGGCGGTTTCTTTACTGATTAATAATGTAGGGCAGTTTCTTCCACCACTGCCCAACAATGTAAGGCAAATTCTTTCACTGATCAATGCTGTAGGACAATTTCTTCCACCACTGACCAATGATGCTGGGCATATTTTTCCACTGATCAATGATATTGAGTGGTTTCTTCCACTGACCAATGATGTTGGCTGGTTTCTTCCAATGACCAATAATGTTGGGCGGTTTCTTCCACTGACCAATAATGTTGAGTTGTTTCTTTCACTGACCAATGATGTTAGCCAGTTTCTTCCACTGACTAATAATGTTGGGTGTTTTTTTTTCACTGACCAATGATGTTGGGAGGTTTCTTCCACTGACCAATAACTAGGGGCATTTTTCCCACTGGCCATTGAATCTTGGGCATTTTTCTTCCGCTGTACAGTAACACCAGGCAGGTGGACCTATTGACCACCAATGGTGGGACACTCGGGTTGATTTATTAAAGGCAAATAGACTTTGCACTTTTGAAAGTGCAGTTGCTCCAGAGCTTAATCAATGAGGGGAAGCTCTGCTGACTTCCATGAGGGAAAGCTCTTCTGACTTCCATTATCCAATCATGTGCAAGCCAAAATTATGTTTTTTTTTATTTTCCTTACATGTGATTGGGTGTTCTTTGTAAAGTAAAGCTTTACCTCATTGACTAAGCTCTGGGCAGCCGCACTTGCAGAGTGCAACTACACTGTACAAAGTGCACATTCTATTTGCCTTTAGTAGATCAACCCCATTGTTTTTTCATTTCCATTAGCCAGCAATGTAAGGTAGTACTGTTACATCTTAACATTACCCATTGCAATCTTTTGCTGTGCTGTATGTTTCAACAGTTGCTGGTTACTAGGTAGCCCAGTTGTAGTACAAAACGGTGGCAAATATGCAATGTATACTGTGCATAGCCTCCATTTAACCATATGCATTTAAACCAAGTCCGATATTGAGTGATTTGTAGCCAGGCACATTTTTCACTATAGCATTCTGCACGCACCAAGCTGTCCCGGAGAAGGTGCATTGCTGTAAAAGGGGTAAAAGAAAGCATGGGAAATCTCTGCAAATATGAATCAAACATTACTTGTTCAAGGTTTACAAAGGGGGCTTTCATACTTAGAGGGTCTATGTGCAAAATGTTCATATCAGAAGGAAAATTGCTGTACTTATTTTATTTTTATTATATGTGGGTTAGTGACTCACTAAGGGGTCTATGTCTAAAATGTTCAAAAAACAAACACAATCGGGATGAAAAGTGCTGTATTTTCTTTAATATGTGTAGTTCCTATATCTTCAGCACCATCTAGTGGACAAAATTCCTTTTTTTTTTTTCCTGATTAGGAAAAAAAAAAAGTATTATGGCCACTAGATGGTGCTGAAGATATAGGAACTACACATGCTAGAGAAAATACAGCAATTTCACACTCATTGTGCAGATGTTTGTCTCCTAAATATTTTATACATTAAACCACTTAGTGAGCCCATGACCCAAATAGGTAAATGCAAGGTGCCCTGACAATATGTACATGCTTGGTCGGAGTCAGCGATTCGTTGAGTAGAAAAGCAAGATCAGGATGCCAGCCCAGAGCATATGACTTGAAAAACAAGTACCTTCCCTATTTATATCCTGAATGCTTTCCTTGATCCTGTGATATCATTACAAAAGAGCATTGATAAATGAGCAGAATGATACAGTAACATCTGCTGCCCTCTTGTGGTAACTTTTGAATATGCAGTTTGGAATCAGTTTGCCTTGGAATGTACAGAAATTTGTACACATGAAAAACAAAGTTTAGAGAAATAACAGCAGTAAAATAGAGCCTATACATGTTATCTGTTGCCTGATTTTTTAGTTTTTTTCAAATATAAAATGATGAAAAGAATCTTATTATTACAGGGAAAACAAACAGGGGTAGTAGGAGAGGTTTCTTTTTGTAAAGGGTTAGGGGTTAAATGGTGTCATAACAATGACAACATAATGATGTGATACAGAGAAGAGCTCTGGAATGTCCAGAACATGATAATTGGGGGGGGGGGGGCATAGGGTCCTCTGAAAACACATTGGAGGAGAATCCCTGTATAGTGCTAGACCTGTATGGGAAAAGATCACAGTATGTGCTCATGGGAGTCTTTTATATAGTTGTTTTTTTTTTTTTTTTGTAATATCAATAAGGCATCACGCACATTAAATCTGTAATCTGCGTAATCTTAGTGTTTTTTTCCTAGTTTGATAGCTGCAGCATACTGTTATATTTAAATATATATATATATATATATATATATATATATATATATATATATATATATATATCAGCAAACTGGTTTCAGCCAGGAGGAAAATACACATATAATATGCATGACTCTGTATTTAATAAGCAACTTTGCTTATATATTCCTAATCTCCTTTCATATGTGGGAATTATATTCCAAGAGAAAACAAGATTCTAAACTGCATACTGATATATTGCCACAAGAGGGCATCAGATTTTACTTTATTAGTGTATTGCTTATATTTCTCCCATTGCAGTAAGTGGAAATAGATAGAAGATGTCCATTTTTTTTTATTTTATTTCAATATAATTTGAACCCATTTTTATTCCACATTCGTACCCTTGCACAAGGATCAATGAAAAATGCAATTAAAAAAAAAAAAAAAAGACTGAAAACAGTTTTAAAATGATTAAAAGTGAGAAAAAACGTAGGGGTCGATTTTTCAAATATTTGGTGCATGAATTTCAGAAGCATTTATTTAAGTTGAGAGAAATGTCCCATAATTGTATTTAGAAATTAATGTCTGTATTATCAGCGCCATCTAGTGGCCAAATTGGGGTATAGTTTTCTCATTGAGGTTTTTCAGAATTGCATTTTGGCCACTAGATGGAGCTGATGATACAGGCATTAATCTTTTTGTAAAATATGGGGCGTTTTGTTTAACTTCCACGAATCCTTCTGACATTCGTACAACAAATGTTTTATATACCCTTAGAAGGACCAGGACTAATAAAATAGCCTGAATTTTTTTCACTAAAATAGAAATATCTATAGCTTTGGGCTACATCTAGTTCTAACCAATGGTAGATATATTTGTTTTGGTGCGTTATTTTATACATTTGTGTGTCTGTCATTACAGGTTACCTTCAGGCTTCCCGTGCCCTGATGATTACAGCATTGGTTTTTGGATTTTTCGCATGTCTGAGTGGGATGATTGGACTACAGTGTACGAAGGTCGCTGAAGGGAATTCTGTACTGAAGGGCAAATTTGCAACCATATCTGGAGCTTTATCTATATTTGCAGGTGAGTAAAATATAATTTGGTTCCCTATCCCCTCCCTTTATGCCCCGTGAACAAAGACTATGCATCACATCGCTAGGGTGTCTGTCATGATTATACAATAAATGGATTGATGTAAGCAGAGTGCACAGCACAATAGAGAGATGTCTGGCAATGTCCCTGAGAAATCAGACTGGGGCGGCCGCGGCACACAACCATCTCCAGAATAAACAAGGACTTCTTGGTGAATCTTACCACTGAAGTCAACCTTTTGGGGATCTAAGCCATCAATACTGCCAAAACGCTGCCACCTTGTGGTGCCTGTAAGTACCTGCTTTTAATTTTTTTGTCCTTGTGGATCATCTCCATTCTAGGTACACCAAGGATTGATTTCTGCCCAAGTCTAAATCATGTCTTACGCCTTCCTAAAATTAGGCCCTACCCTGTGCATTCCATTGCTGCTGCCTGGAAAGGTGGGGGAGGTTGGAGGTGTGTGCCTCCCTTACCTGCTGAGTGCATACCTCCCAACTTTTGAACTTCGCAATGAGAGACACTGAAAGAGAAACAAAATTGTGGGTGTGGCCAATTGCTTAGCAGTGGGAGGGGCTTAAGGGATAGGGTAAACAAAACCCCGACTTCCTAGTACTCATAAAATATGCTTTGATTGCTCAGCCTACCTTAAAGAAGAACTTCATTAAAATAGTCAGAGACTGCATAGCAACCAGCAACTGTTGAGACAATAAAGACTTTGGTGAGAAGTATATAATGTACAGTATTGTGTATATAGTGCAGGAGTGTGTAATGTACAGAATGCAGGGGACAGGAGTATGTAATGTACAGAATGCAGGAGACAGGAGTATGTAATATACAGAATGTAAGGGTCAGACTCTGCACCATCCACCCCCCCAGCTCTATACACCCCAAATGCCCACCCAGCTCCATACACCCCCCCCCCCATCCACCCCAAATGCCCCCAGCAGCTCTAGCCACCTCAAATGCCCACCCTAGCACTATCTATCCCAAACACCCATCCAACCTCCAAACATTCCAATAGCCCACCCCAGCTCCATCCAACCCAAATGCCCCCAGCTCCATCCAACCCAAATGCCCTCTTTTGGGGGGCGCAAACAGAAAAATGTAATAGGCATTGCTTTGCGCCAAATAACGCTCTTAAAAATTGCGTGACTTTGAGGTCACAAAAGTGTGAAAGGGGCCTTCAGTAATCAAGGTAGAGTGTGCCCCCTTCAATGCAGAGAAACCAGCATGCTGTGCCCCCCTTCAATGCAGAGAGACCAGCGTGCCCCCTTTCAATGCCGAATGGCCAGCGTGCCCCCTTTCAATGCAGAATGACCAGCGTGCCCCCTTTCAATGCAGAATGACCAGCGTGCCATGCCCCCTTTCAATGCAGAATGACCAGCATGCCGTGCCCCCCCTTCAATGCAGAGAGATCATCGTGCCCCCTTTCAATGCAGAGAGACCAGCGTGCCCCCTTTCAATGCAGAATGACCAGCGTGACCCCTTTTAATGCAGAATGACCAGCCTGACCCCTTTCAATGCAGAATAACCAGCCTGACCCCTTTCAATGCAGAATAACCAGCGTGACCCCTTTCAATGCAGAATAACCAGCCTGACCCCTTTTAATGCAGAATGACCAGCCTGATCCCTTTCAATGCAGAATAACCAGCCTGACCCCTTTCAATGCAGAATAACCAGCCTGACCCCTTTCAATGCAGAATGACCAGCGTGACCCCTTTTAATGCAGAATGACCAGCCTGACCCCTTTCAATGCAGAATAACCAGCCTGAACCCTTTCAATGCAGAAAAACCAGCCTGACCCCTTTCAATGCAGAATAACCAGCCTGACCCCTTTCAATGCAGAAAAACCAGCCTGACCCCTTTCAATGCAGAATAACCAGCGTGACCCCTTTAATGCAGAATGGCCAGCGTGACCCCTTTAATGGAAAATAACCAGCGTGACCCCTTTTAATGCAGAGGGAGGGAGGGATGACAGAGGGATGACAGAGGGAGGGAGGGAGAGAGAGATGACGGAGGGAGGGAGGGAGAGATGACAGGGGGAGGGAGGAAGGGGGGGAGGACAGAGAGGAAGTGAGGACAGAGGGGGGTAAAGGATGGGAAGGGAGGGAGGAGAGAAGAAAAAGGGGGGAGAAGAGAAAGGGGGGGAGAGCTCCTCCTCCATAGACATGCTGGATATTGTAGTCTCACAAACTCCCCTCTACAATGAGACACACGGCAATCCCGCCCAGCCTCTGCCTCTCTCACACACAGCCACAGCTATGGGGGTTTGGAGGGCACATATCAGGGGGTCCTGAGGGCACACGCTATGGGGGTTGGGAGGGCACATATCAGGGGGTCCTGAGGGCACACGCTATGGGGGTTGGGAGGGCACATATCAGGGGGTCCTGAGGGCACATGCTATGGGGGTTGGGAGGGCACATATCAGGGGGTCCTGAGGGCACATGCTATGGGGGTTGGGAGGGCACATATCAGGGGGTCCTGAGGGCACATGCTATGGGGGTTGGGAGGGCACATATCAGGTAACACTTGGGGGGTGGGCAGGGAAAACCAGGGGGGTGGAGAGCACTGCGGGGGGGGGGGGACAGGTAGCACTTGGAGGGTGGGCAGGGAAAACCAGGGGGGTGGAGAGCACTGCGGGGAGGGGGGGACAGGTAGCACTTGGAGGGTGGGCAGGGAAAACCAGGGGGGTGGAGAGCACTGAAGGGGACAGGGAGCCAGGGAAAGATGAATTCCTCATATGCAGCTGCCCCATCCCCCTCCTATCCAGCACACACTTCGGCACTCACCTTCTTCCCGCCGAAGCTCTGCCCCTTCTTCCCACTGAAGCCCCGCCCCTTCTTCTCGTCGAGGCCCCGCCCCCTTCTTCCGCCGTGGCTCCGCACCCCCCCCTGACACCGGGCAGGACACCAGCTGACACCCCCCAGTGCGTGGCACCCGGGGCGGGCCGCCCCCCCCCCACCCCTTGGTACGCCACTGGGGGGAGGTTACAGGGGGCGATAATGTGTGAGCAGTGGGCGGGCAGCAAACATGGAGTGAAATGGCTGCAAGCTGTCCCAACCGTGGCTCTGCTTTCCGGAATGCAGCCGGGGACAAGAGCACAACGGGACAGCAGCTTAGACAAAGCCATGACATTTGGCAAGTGTGGGCAGCAAGGGGCAACTGCTTTGGGCACCCCAAAAATGACAGCCCGTTTACCTGCATTAAAGACGGCCCTGACTACAGTCTGTGTCTCTGATTGTTTCCCGGCGCTTGGAGGCAGGAGCCGAAGACGGGGGCGGAGCTGGGAGGAGGAGGGGGGAGAAGACATGGCCGGCCAGATGATTTTGCGGGACTTCAGCCCGCTCCGCGGGACCGCGGGACTCACTCCAAATTGCGGGACAGTCCCGCGAATTCCGGGACGGTTGGGAGGTATGTGAGTGGGGAGGGCCTGTAATGGAAGAGAGGTCAGGGTCTGTAGTCTGAAAGAGTTTGTGCTATATATTGCTTGATGCTACTAAATTTCCCCCTAAAATGAATTATCATTTCATCCATAGAGTTGTGTTCTTCTGGTACCACCTTCAGACATTTCTCCCTGAATGCATCAAGCCATGGTCTGAGTTTCCAAAGTTTGTCTTTTTTTTTTTTTTCATCTCAGACACTCAAATTGTTTACAAAATGTAATGATCGCATGAGAGACTGGAATCTGTTCCGTGACATCACATCTGAAACAGGGGTGTACTACGTGTCTGTTTCCTAATACATACGGACTCCAGCCATTGGAACTAGGCCCATCTTCATATACTGTACATATGAGTATTTCCCATGATGTAACATGAGGCTCTTGTCAAATTTATGATTTTCTTCTTCTTCAGGTATCTGTGCTGGGATTTCTGTCTCTTGGTATGCATTCAATATCACCCAGGAATTCTTCAACCCACTGTACCCGGGAACCAAGTACGTATAGATTTCCATAGCTTTAAGTATTAATGGTGGAATATAACTACGAAACACCAGTTGCAGTGACTGATACGACTTCTTTATTCTTTCCTCGCTAGGTATGAAATCGGTCCAGCTCTTTACCTGGGCTGGTCAGGAGCTCTTCTAGATGTGGTTGGTGGGTCACTCATGTGCTGCTCATATAAAACTCAGGTGGCCGATGCCAAAAAGTAGGTATCCATTTTAATAATATTATAAACATCTATTTACAAAGAGCCAACATTTTCCTATAGTTCACTGCAATGGTTGAGCTGCCAGAAGGCCGTAGCAGCATATTTGGTTGAGGCTGAGTTGGTACCTCACTGAACTGTTAAAAGGTTTCTAGATATACATTGGGAAGATTTCTACATTCCTCCAGTAATAAATAAATTCCACGTGTAGTGCCCTCCTTGCATAGGTTGCTAGGCAAATTAAGTTTTTTGTTCCTTCTGTAATCAATTGTTCGTCCTGGTCTGTTCAGGGTTTCACAGGCTGGGAATTTGATTGCTTCTCCTGCCTCTGGAAGAGGTTTTCAGAGTTTGGGGCGAGAGATTCAATTGACTAGCCTTAACATTTTTCATTCTCAAAGCAATCTCTAGAGAAAGAGTGTCCAGTAGGTGGCTGGAGAGATGATAAATAGTCTGAAGCACTTGTGTGCTGGGTTCCCTCTCTGCAGGCAGGATCCAGGGACTGTTGGGCTGCTTCTCCCAGACAGGCCATTGATTTGATAGCTGTGCTGGAGTCCTCAGTGGTGTCAGGGCTGAGGGCCTGGATGAAGCTTTAAAGGGACTGACTGCAAGACTTTACCACAAAGCATCTGGTCTGGAGAAAGACTGTCTTAGTCACTGGGGTGTGCCTGGAGGTAGCTGGAAAGTGGCAGATGTCCTGGGGACTCATGAGTAAAGACCCTATACTGATTCCTGTGACTGTGCAATAGCCTGGAGACTTCACTGGGTACTGGTAGTTGTGCATAGGTGCAAGGTAAACAGATGCTAAAAAATGGCTTCTTGGTCATCAACTTTTGAGCAATGGACTGCTCAGAGACATGTCTTGTGGTCCCCAGCTGTGGAGCATTAGACTGTCGATTATTCCAATTTATTCAGGAAGAGAATTGTCCTCCCATGGCCAGCTGCTAACCATTTTGGAGTATCCCTTACCCTAATCCAGGGGAGGACTGGGCCAGGGGGCATGGGGGGAAATTGCCCCCTGGGCCACTCTGATGCCCCCGTAAAAAAGGCTGCACTGCTTCTGCCACAGACATGCCTAAAGGATTCCTAGTGAAGAGAAGTAAAAAGTCCCGCCACTGACCTACTGAGAGCAGGATGAAAGACAAGGAAAAAGCGCAGGCCACCCCCCCCCCCCCCCCCCAAGCATGGATGGTGTAAACTGAGTCTGAGCAGAGGCCGGTTCTGTACCTCTTCTCCCCCGGCCAGCCCCGACCAAGGTGTCCCAGCTCCCCCCAACCACCCCCTGCTGGCCAGGTCAGGAACCCGGATTCAGCCAGTAAGTTAGAGAGTATTTAGAGCAGGGCTTCAGCTTGGAATGGGGGTCAGGAGAAGGTTAAAAAGAAGGCGAGTGGGAGGGGGCAGAGTTACTGCACCATGGGCCTCTGGTTTGTACTCCCCCCCCCGGGCCCAAAGTTGCCAGTCTGCCCCTGCCCTAATCCCTCTCCCGTTACCTGTTTTACAAGCAAAAAAAAACAAAAAAGACAACCCCTAGCAGGGCTAACCAAAACATCGTGCTGCCTGGGTCCAAGAATAAAATGCTGCTCCTCCCCCAACTCCCCAAAATATCACGCCCACTGAAAGGCCACCACGTTGATTATTTTTTATAAATATAACATTTAGAAAATATTATATTGATACTGTTATCTTCTTCCATAACTCACCACCAGACCGGTCCACCAAACATCCACTGTCTGTCCCCAGTCCTCCTATAACTCTGATGTCTGAAGTCATTGCTCACACCATGATCACGCTAGGGATGTTCCCAGGAGGAGACGCTCTGCCTCAGTATACTCAACAGTTTGGACTACAGACGGCATTATGAGATGGGGAAATGCCGCCCGTAACGAGGCACAAACTGAGAACTGCTGAAAAAAAATATTGGGTGTCAATTTTCTGCCCATCTCAAAGGTCCATCTGGGTCCAATGGACCTAGCGGGGACCCATGGTAGGGCCGGCCTTTACCCCTAGACTGTTTTTTGGAGCCGGAGTGAATAGACAGTTGTTTGGGTAGACAGGCAGCCTCTACACTTTTGGCGAAGAACCAGCTGAAATCAGAGACCCTTACAGGGTAGCGAAACACATGTTTAGCAGTTGAATGACTTGAGTATGCATAGAAGCCAAACGTGAATTATAGGCAATAGCTGCAGTGAAGGTTTATCAAAAAATCATATGGAACACTTCTCAAGGACAGAGGATTTCCCAGCAATCTTCTGGGGTAGTCTACTGTTATTTCAAGAGATGACTGATGGTGTTACCATTTGTTTGGAATGTCCTCGTCTTCGTAACCAGTCTTCTTCCTAGTATTCCTTTACTTTTTCTGTCTGTCCTTGAAATTTTTTTTCTGTAATCAGTCACTTATTTCATATAATGAAAGAGAGAAAAGCATTAAAGAGGTTAGGAAGCAACACGAGAGAATTATTTTACTTGGAAATAAAATAAAATGGTGTAAACTGATTGGGCCAGTAGATATTTTAGACTATTGAGTGCTCCCAAACTTGTGGAAAAGGTTTAAGGAAGGATAATTTCTTTTGAATAATGACTGTGTCCCTTTGTACAAAGCCAGCTCTATTAACCACTTTACCACCGGAGGATTTTGCTGTCTTCCGTCCAGGCCACTTTTTGCGATTCGGCGCTGTGTGACTTTAACTGACAACTGCGCGGTCGTGCGACGCCGTACCCAAACGAAATTTGCGTCCTTTTTTCCCCACAAACAGAGCTTTCTTTTGGTGGTATTTGATCACCTGTGCGATTTTTACTTTTTGCGCTATAAACAAAAAAAGAGCGTTTATTTTGAAAAAATAACAATATTTTTCACATTTTTTTATATGAAATTCCCCCCCAAAAAAATGTAAAAATCAAATTTCCTGACAGACTCCATGGCAGCATACGTTTGGGTAGCCCCGCCTCCACTCCTACCCTATAGGACCCCACTCCCATAAATCCTTGCTCCCTTTCAGCATCCGTGTTCTTTTTTTGTCCTCCTCCTGCACCTGTTTGGTGCTGAATTCCTACTTTCTGTGATGATCGCTTTTACGGACGCAGGGTAATGACGGTCGGCTGGAGTTGGTTCCCCAATAAGCCCTTGCTGCTGCGGGGTATGGGGTGGGCATGCTGAATAGGAGCCTAAAGATGCCTGACGAAGCAGGCCAAATTGGATGGCCAGTGAGCCCGGCTGCTGCGGGTGGCCTCATGTGCATTGCCCCATCGCTGGAATTTATCTCCCAATGGCTGACTTGATATATCCCTGGTGTCTAGCGGTAAGCGATGTGGATGGGTAAGTGCCTTTTTCTTATCTTTTCTATGTACTTACTTGCCTGGGGTCTAGTGCATCCCTGGTGATCTAGTGTGCGGCTCCTTGCCTCTCCGTATACTTCCTGGTGGTCCGGGAGGTTCAATGGACGCCGTGGAACGCTCTGCGTTCCATCCTCGGCGTTCTCGGTCACTCTGCGCATGCGCGCCGGCGGACCGAGAGCGAGGCTTGGTTCGCGCATGCGCAGTAGCGGCAATTGCCGCTACTCGCGCATGCGCAATAGGTCGCGGCCGTGACGTCACGGCCGGCGCCAAATTTAAAGATCTGTCAGTTCCACAGACTGTGGGACTGACTGTGGATTGCGGCGTTCCCACGACCGTTCGCTCCCCATTCAAGGTATGTTTATCTGCTCCATGGGGGGCCCCTTTTTGCCAGTATTATTACTATGCACGGTGCTAGTGTATTTTGCATTTGATCTTTTCTAGTGTTTCTGTCTGCCTTCCTAATGGATACATCACCGCTCCCCTGTGACCAGCCCTCTCTTAGGTAAGTGTAGGGCTGGATTTGGGGGGGGGGAGCAGGATATACGGGCGGTCTGGTACATTATTCCTTTGTATGTTCCCTTTGCAGCTCCTCTAGGTCTGAACAGCCTCAAGGCACACAGGAAGATCGCCATGCGAAAACGCAGCAGCACCGCTCTTCCTCCAAACGTGGCTCCTCTTCCAAGTCCAGATACCGCAGTAAAGACCGGTCACCCGTTAGGTCTTCACACCAATCCAGCGAGAGAAAATGCTGGGGCTGCGGTATTCGTTTACTGGACGGAAAATCGCTATGCGACTCCTGTTATTCCCGAGCAGCGGGTGAAAGGGGAAGCTCTGACCGACGGCTTGAGTCCATGGTCAAGCGCATAGTCAAGGACTCCCTGGCTGATTTTAATAGGCGGCAGTCTCCAGTACCAGAGCCATCTGTCTCTCCTGTTAGAGAATCGTCTGGCGGACGGGTCCTTGAATCTTCTGAACCTAGCCATCCCTCTGTATTTGAATCTGAGAGTGATTCTGACCAAGATGAATCCAGCTTAGGATTTTCTTTCAGCCTGGTTCCACCGTTGGTGAAAGCAATCAGAGAAACCTTGAACTGGGAGGATCCAGCGGTCTCCGCTCCCAAGCAGAGAAAATATTTTAAGCAGGTGAGCAAAGAGCGACTAAATTTTCCATTCATTCCTGAACTGGGAGATATCATTACGGAAGAATGGAGCAAGGTGGAGAGGAAGAACTCCATGGTCTCAAAATTGGCTAAACTCTATCCATTCAAGGAAGAGGAAGTCAAACACCTGGAATCTCCTCCGCTCGTGGATGCGGCGGTGATGAGGCTAGTAAAACATGTCACTTTGCCTCTTGAGGATACGGTTTCCTTTAAGGATCCTCTCGACAGAAGAATCGACACGGATCTGAAGCGTGTCTATCTTTCAGTGGGAGCTGCCTGTAAACCGGCCCTAGCCTTGGCATCCCTGTCCAAAGCCATGGAAGTATGGGTGGACAATGTTGATGACTCTCTCAGAAGTTTCTCTGAAGATGCAGCCAAGAATTCTCCTATCCAGGAGCTAAAGCTGGCCTCAGCCTTCCTGGGGGAGGCGTCTATTGATATTATACGCCTGTTAGCACGAGGGATGCTATCATCTGTTACAGCAAAGCGTGCACTTTGGTTACGCCCTTGGTTGGCTGATCCTGCTTCTAAGCAGGTGTGGTGCCGCATTCCCTTTGAGGGTTCTTCCCTCTTTGGGAATAAGTTGGATAGCGCCATCTCTAAGGCTACTGGTGGTAAGTCGGGCTTCCTTCCCCAGGATAGGCGTCTTCTTGGTCAGAAAAGACTTCCTCCCAGAAAACAAAGTACTGACCGTGCCAGGGAGGCACGTAGTTATAGGCCAGGAAGAGAATTTGGAAGGAATTGGAAGTCCAGGCAGTCTTCCTTTCGGAAAGGCCCCAAGAGCAATCCGTCTGGGGATAGAGATACGACGAAGTCCTTTTGAGATTGGGCCCGCTCAGGCCAGTCAGGTGGGAGGTCGTCTCTTTCACTTTCGGCAGGTCTGGGCGGCCTCAATCCGGGATGCTTGGGTCGTCAACACGGTCTCTGCAGGTCATTCTTGGACCTTCATCAGTATTCCCGGAGACAGATTTGTTCCTACATCCCTTCCGCGGTCAGGAGACAAGAGAGAGATTCTCTTATCCTACGTAGACTCGCTAGTCACTCAAGGAGCAGTGGTTCCAGTGCCAGAGTCAGAAAGAAGACTCGGAGTGTACTCCCCTCTTTTTATGGTGCGCAAGAAGAGCGGCGCCTGGAGACCAGTGATAGATCTGACGCACTTGAATCGCTTCATCAAAGGAGAGAAATTCAAGATGGAGACTCTATTCTCCATTCAGCAAGCCGTTCAACCGGGAGATTGGATGGTCTCAGTAGACCTGAAGGATGCATACTTCCACGTACCAGTGGCAACAGAGTTTCAGCAATATCTAAGATTCTCGGTCGGCCAACGTCATCTTCAATTTGTATGTCTCCCCTTCGGGCTTTCCACGTCGCCTCGTACCTTTTCGAAGGTCTTGTTAGCGGTGGTAGCCTTGATAAGACTGAGAGAGGTCCGTCTTTATCATTATCTGGACGACCTCCTTCTTCTGGCCCAAGACAAATCTGTCATCCTGGAACATCTAGCTCTGGTCATCTCGTCTCTGGAGAGGTTCGGCTGGATCCTGAACAGAGAAAAGAGCCATCTGATTCCCACTCAGTCCCTGGTCTTTTTGGGCGCGCTGTTCAACACCAAGAACCGTACCATCTCTCTGCCAGAAGAAAAGATTCCGGTAATCAGGGACAGAGTGTCTCTGGCTTTGTCGGCATCCCGTCTCACAGCAAAACAATGCCTAAGAGTAATTGGCACCATGGTGTCAACAGCCCCTATGGTGAGGTGGGCTCTCTGGAAGATGAGGCCTTTTCAGAGGGGTTTTCTTCAGCAATGGAACGGAGTCAGCAATTCTCAGCGAATAGTGATAACCGCAACCATGAAGAGCTGGCTTCCTTGGTGGCTACAGCTGAAGAATTTGCGCAATTGTCACTCCATAGCTCCCATATCTTGGGTGACAGTGACATCAGACGCCAGCAACACCGGCTGGGGCGGCCATTGCGGAACAGAGATGGCACAAGGGAAATGGGACTTTTGTTCTCGCCAGACTGTGTCCAACATCTTGGAACTACGAGCGGCCTTTCAAGTGTTACTAGCCTTCGGCCACCTCATTCGGGGCACCTCAGTCATGCTGAGGTTAGACAACACGACTGCAGTAGCCTATGTGAGGAGACAAGGCGGAACTCGCAGTGCATCCCTGCTTCGGGAAGTAGAGCCAATAATGACCTGGGCTCAGAGAAACCTGGTCAATCTGTCGGCGGTTTACATACCAGGGGCGCAGAACACACAAGCAGATTTCCTCTCGAGAACACAACTCAACAACAACGAGTGGTCTCTCCACGAGGATGTGTTCAACTGGATCCTGTCCTTGGAATTCATCCCAGAGGTGGATCTATTTGCCTCCTTCAACAACAGGAAGTTGCAGAAGTTTTACTCAAGGAACAGAGATCCCAGAGCATTCGGGGTGGATGCCCTGACAGATTGCTGGAGGTTTCACAAGGCTTATGCCTTTCCCCCAGTACCAGTCATCTTTCAATTCCTGCGGAGAGTCAAGATGGAGTCAGTCAAAGTGGTTGCAGTAATCCCGTTCTGGCCCAACAGACCGTGGTTTCCCCTACTATTCCAGCTGAGCTACCGCGACCCAGTCCCTCTTCCTCTCAGGGCGGATCTGCTGTCCCAGGGCTCCATCCTTCACCCATGCCCAGCCCGTCTGCACCTTCGGGTCTGGTTTTTGAAAGGGGAAGGCTGGAAGCGTTAGGATGTCCGGAAGTAGCCATACCAACTCTTTTGAGTGCTAGAAGACAAAGCACGAATAAAACCTATGAAAGGATTTGGGCTAGGTTTACTTCTTTCCTAGAGTCCAAAGGAAAGTCCTGGTCATCTCCTTCCGTGCAAGATATTCTTTCTTTTCTTCAATCGGGATTGGAGTTGCCTCTTTCAGTGAGCGCCTTGCGAGTCCAAGTCTCAGCCATATCCGCTTTCACAGGCATTTCCTGGGCTGCACATCCTTTGATCAGGCAATTCTTCAAAGGGGCGGTAAGGCTAAGGCCACAAAAGAAGCTGAGATTCCCCAAGTGGGACATGCCTTTGGTCCTTGATTTCTTATCATCGGTTGGCTCAAGTCTTGAAGATCCTATATCTGTGAAGCATCTCACCCTCAAGACAGTCTTTCTGGTGGCTATCACATCTGCAAAGAGGGTGTCAGAGATCCAAAGTCTGGGAAGTAAGGAACCTTTTCTGACCTTTTTCCCGGATAGGGTTGTCCTTATTCCAATGCTGGGAGCAAGGCCTAAAGTCACGTCGGTCTTTCATGAGAACCAAGAAATTGTTCTCCCTACTTTCAATTCATCGGCCGAACCTCCGGTAGTCCATCCTCTGGATGTGGGCAACACGCTCAGACAGTACTTGGAAGCTACAGCCTCTTTCCGGAAGACAGATTATCTCTTCGTCCTATTGTCTGGGAAGAACAAAGGTATGCGTGCCTCTTCAAGATCAATTGCCTCCTGGATAGTAGAGGCAATTCAGTGGGCTTATAGAGAGAAGGGTCTGGTTCCTCCTAAAGCGGTGACTGCACATTCTACGCGTGGGGTCGCTACTTCATGGGCAGCTTCAAGACATGTCGCTCCGGATGTGGTCTGCAGAGCAGCGTCTTGGTCGTCCATTCATACATTTATGTCACATTATTGTGTTGAGCCGGCGGCTCTTTCTTCTGTTGGTTTTGGTGCTCAAGTATTATCTGTTGCAGGTGTTAATTAAAATTTATCAGCATCTGCCCACCCAATTGTGTTTTGGCGAGTTATTTCCCAAACGTATGCTGCCATGGAGTCTGTCAGGAAAACGGAAAATTTATATCAAATACTTACCGTAATTTTCCTTTCCTGATGGACTCCATGGCAGCAGGAGTCCCCTCCCAGTTCCTGAGTAGGCTAGTTACAGAACACGGATGCTGAAAGGGAGCAAGGATTTATGGGAGTGGGGTCCTATAGGGTAGGAGTGGAGGCGGGGCTACCCAAACGTATGCTGCCATGGAGTCCATCAGGAAAGGAAAATTACGGTAAGTATTTGATATAAATTTTCCGTTTTTTTTTAATTTTTGGCCAATTTGTTTTCTGCTACCTATGTTTAGTAAAAAAAATCACAATAAGCGTATTTTGATTGGTTTGCGCAAAAGTTATTGCGTTTACTAACTAAGGGAAAGATTTTTGTCATTTTTGGTGTTTTTTTTTTAACGCGTAATGGCGGTGATCTGTGATTTTTTTTTGCGGGACTGCGACATTGCGGCGGACAGATCGGACCCTTGACTGACATTTTTGACACTTTTGGGGGTACCAGTGACATTTATACAGTAATCAGTGCTATATATATGCACTGTTACTGTAAAAATTACACTGGCAGGGAAGGGGTTAATTTTATTGGAGAGGGAGGGGTTAATGTATGCCTGGTGCTTACTGACGTGTGGGGGGGGAGGTGACTGTGTGACAGAAGGACAGATCGGATGTCCAGCTATGCTGAACACTCTGATCTGTCAGTCCCTGTCACTATGGAGATCCCCGACGATGGAGATCCTGCTCCTCCCCTGGCCCGACTCCCGCTGTGAATGAACACAGCGGGAGCGAGCCTCCGGCGGCGCGTGAGCGCCGCCCACAAGGGGCGGAGTCCAGCGACGTAGGTCTACGTCGCTGGACGGGATCGCGGCACTTTGCCGCAGTAGCCTCCATGTGAGCGGAGGTAAAGTGGTTAAGACATAATTTGACCGCTTTGGAGTAGAGGAACATGTGTAGCTGACCTTGAGAGCGTTGACCTTAACCCTACTAAATACAGTAGCTTTAGAATGAATTTGAACACCTGTCGTAATCCAGGTTTTCTCATGTAACTTCACTGCCTGACCTCGGAAATGCTCTTTTTATGAACAGGCGCAAATTCCCACACACACACACTCCAAAAACTTCTGGAAACCTTCAAAAAACATGGAGTCTGTTATAGCCACACAGGGACGGTGGTTCGTGTAACATTGAATATAACGGGGTGTATGACACCACAGACATTCTCTTGTTTCAGTGATATTACATACTGTATATTTTAAGGTGCTTTTCCACTGCATGGAACCGAACGGTTCGGCTCGCTTTTGTGCTTTCCACTGCTGGTACCGCATGGTACGGTGTTGGAACGGTTCGGTACGGTACAGCAGCGTTTTTCCACTACATGGAACCGAACGGTACGGCTCGCTTAAACAGTACCACCTCAGTTGTGGTTCCAAGAGGGCCGTACCGGTACCATATCCCACAATCCTTTGCATTTAGCCTTGACTGTTTGTCACTACTAGCCACTGATTGGTCAGAAAATCGTTGTTATCCCACCCACTTACTTTAGTACTACTTTAGTGGAAAAGCAAACCATACCAAACCGTACCAAACTGTTCCAACACCGTACCATGCGGTACCATGCAGTGGAAAACCAAACCGGGCCAAGCAGGGCCAAGTGGAGCCGAGCCGGTACTTGCAGTGGAAAAGCCATTATTCATTCATTGGTAAATAGAGTAAACAGATGTTCACAAATTGAATATGAATAGAGGTATTGGGCCTTGATAGGGAAGGAACTAACACTCAGCTCCTAACAAGCCAAGATATCATCTTGACAAGATATCAAGATATAGAAATCTTACAGAAAGACCTGAACAAATTAACAGAGTGGGCAACTACGTGGCAAATGAGATTTAACGTAGAGAAGTGTAAGGTATTGCACTTGGGGGCAAAAAACATAAACACAAATTATGCTCTAGGGGGGAACCTCTGGGGGAATCCAGAATGGAGAGGGATTTGGGGGTTCTAGTGGAGGATAGACTAAGAAGTAGCATGCAATGTCAAGCTGCGGCTGTCAAAGCCAGCAGAATATTATCATGTATAAGGAAGGGGATACACTCCAGAGATAAGGCTATAATCCTTCCACTTTATAAAACCCTGGTTCGGCTACACCTGGAGTATTCTGTCCAGTTCTGGTCGCCAATCCTGAGAAAGGATGTGCTGGAACTGGAGAGAGCCCAAAGAAGGACAACTAAACTAATTAGGGGATTGGAGGACCTTAATTATGAGGAGTGATTACAAGCGCTTAATTTATTCTCCTTAGAGAGGAGACACCTGAGGGGGGCCATGATAGCAATCTACAAATACCTCAATGGCGATCCTAGCAAAGGTAGAAAACTATTTAGTCCCAAGGCGTGCAAGAAGACACGTGTCCACACAATGAGATTAGAGGAGAGGCGGTTTAACCTTATGCTGCGTAAGGGGTTCTTCATTGTAAGGGCTTCTTCACTGTAAGGGCGGTGAGAATGTGGAACTCTCTTCCACAAATGGTGGTAGCTGCAGGGAGTATGGATACTTTTAAAAGACTCTTGGACGTGCACCTCAAAGAACACAATATTCAGGGTTATGGGAAATGATCAGGCTATTGACACACACACACACACCTATACAGGTTGAACTGGATGGACTGATGTCTTTATTCAACCCCAACTACTATGTAACTACAGTATGTAAGTCCCTGGCAGGTCCTGTAGTATTGTGTGCAGATAAGGGTGGACAACTTTTGATCTCTTGGCTGCAAAACCTAGCACGAGAGAATTGGCATGTATACACAGAGACTCCAGGCTGTCTACAATCAATGTCAATTCCTTAAGCCGGCCATAGACGGATCAAATCTTGGTCAGTTTAGCAGGGGCTGGCTAAGATTCCATCCATGTATGGGCAGGCTGGTTGTACTGCTGTCGATCTTTTAAATAGCTAAAGCTGCTAGCAGTAATCATTCTGTTCTGCCGGCCTTGAAGCCTCTCCTTTAATTTCATCTGACCATAACACCTTTTTCCATGTGGCCTCGGAATCTTCAAGATGCGTTTAAGGTGATCAGATGAGACTAAAGTTGAATTATTTGGCCTCAACAGCAAACGAAATGTCTGGCGGAAATCCAATACAGCTCACCATCTAAATAACACCATTCCTACAGTAAAGCATGGAGGTGGTAATATCCTGTAATGGGGGCGTTTTTCTGCAGCAGGGACTGGAGCACTTGTCAGGATAGAAGGAAAAATGGATGATGTGAAATACCATCAAATTCTTAAGGAAAGTCTGGTGTCCCCTGCTTAAAAGCTGTCAATGGGAAGAAGGTTTACCTTTCAACATGACAATGAACCCAAAACACACAGCAAAAATAATCACATAGTGGTTGAAGGAGAAAAAGGTGAATGTCCTTGTATGGTCAGAGCCCAGACTTAAACCCCATATTTGAAGACTGAAGTCTACAAATGGTCACCAATAAATGTAACTGAGCTTGAGTAGTTCTGCAAAGAAGAGTGGGCAAATATTGCAATACCTACCTTAATTTTCTTTTCCTGGAGCCTATCCATGGCAGCATACTATCACGTGTATGCTGCCGTGGAGGCACCAGAAAACAGAAAAGTGTAATATACTTACCGTAAATTACTTTTCCTTGTGCCTATCAATGGCAGCATACAGTACATATGATAGTATGCGGCCATGGGGGTGTTGCAGAGTGCGATCACTGGGTGCAGCGGAGTCCATTCAGATCAGACATTGTGGAGTAAACAGGAACTGGCTTCTTTATTGGAACATAACACAGAAATCAAAGATGTCACCTCATTGTACTAAGAACAACAGACAGGAAGAGATAACCAACAAGTACAGTACAGTGTACAGGATATTACAACACATCATAGAAATGCATAGCATATCACTGAGCATTAGCGACATCTAGTGTCCTATTTGTGAACTACAGTTAATCTGCTAAGCTGAAAGCTGTTGTATCTCCAACAGGGGGTACCAGGAAAAAGTTTTGCCTTTAGTTCTACTTTAATGTAAGCACTGAGCTGTTATACAGTATGTAATGTATATGCCATTTACAGGGCATTAAATGAATGAATGTTTTATTTTTAATGATTCCATTTATTTTACAGAGGATACACCTATAATTACCGCGCTCCAAACACATTGTCATCAGCGAAGCCCGCACCGCAAGCTGCCCTCCCGCGATATGAGTCAAGTAACAGTATCTCTAAATATGGAAAGAACGCCTACGTCTAGCATTAGATATCAGCTCTAAGACTTTACTGTAGTGAATGAACATTTCTGCCATAATGTGCCGTTGCGTCATTCCCACCCATCTCAAGGTTCACTTTTCATCATTGGTCCGTCTTCATTTTCAACCACCTTGCGTCACTGCGTCACTGCGTCACTGCATCACTGCGCTTACCAAACCCAAAGAAGACAGTGTTTTTCCTGGAATCTTTAATCATTTTGCCCATCTGCTAATGTGGCTTGATGCCGAAAAACTCATCTCATCTTCAATGTTCACATGTAATTCAACAAGACCTCCTGAAAAAATGGGGCAAAACCCTCCTACTCGGGGAATAAATATTTAGCTATTTACATTGAAATGCAGAGGATGTCCAGGTTATAGGTGTCTGTATATTTTGGTAGAGCTCCGGTTTAGCTGTGAAATCAAAGTTTTCAAGAAGACATCAGTTCATGGACTGAGCACAAAGACTCCATGGTAAGCTTCTTAAAGTGAAATCAGTCAACGTTTTATTGTACATATTTGGCCGTCTGCTCAGGGACACCATCCAGATTCCTTCACAGTAATTCTGCTGGTCCTGGAATGAATGGTTACATCAATTTTCTTGGCGAAATCACGATGACAGATGGCGAGCATCCAAGAAGGAACGCGTGGGGCAGGGGTCATATACCGTTCACCCATGTGCCTCCATATTGAACTTGCCAGCCAAAAGGATTACATGTGTCATATATCCAGAAATTGTATTAGAAGATAGTTTGTGATAGTTTGTTTGCTTTGCCTACTATTTTATTATTTTTTTTTAATTACATAATGACCATTGATAATTAATATATGGACAATCTACTGACACGCATTTTTTCCTATCTTTGATGAATCTATATTGTGTTTTCCAAAAACGAAGTTGGTTAGATCAGCCTTTTTCAACCAGGGTGCCCAGGCACCATGGGGTGCCTTGAGGATTCTTCAGGGGTGCCTTGGCAAAATACCTAAAAATTGCCTACAAATTGTATACAAGCCGGCGTGTGGATGAAGGCTGCCTTTTAGTTACACTGAGTCACAGGTTTTCATTGTTGTATCTTGGCCTAGGCCTACAAGGCCCAGGCCTAGGGCGGCACTTTGCAGGGGGGGCAGCAAAAAAGCTGCAGGGTCAATTGTGGAGGTTGTGGCCTAAAATAATTTAAGAGGATATAGTGGCACCTTCCCCCATATAGTCTACAAGTGAAAAAAAAGGGGGGGGGGAGGTACGGAACAACCAATTGGTGGAGCTGTTTGCCTGTTATATATGCATACACAACTATCTTTAGAGGCACACTTAAATCCCCTTCGATACAGCTCCACCAATTGGTTGTTGTGTACCTCCCTCCCCCCTTTTTTTTCACAAAAAAGCTGCAGCCTACACGAAAAAAAAAACAGCCTTCTCCCAGCTCCCGCACTAAAGGGGTCCCCGCTGGCTTGTGCTACACTTTTAGTATAGTGCCAGTCTTATGGGGCTAATTGGGCTGGAGGGCAGGGTCCAGGAGGCAAATCACTAATAAGGCTGCACTGATATGCTGTACTGATGGGCACTGATGAGGCTGAATTTATGGGAACTGAGGAGGCCGAATTTATGGGAACTGATGAGGCCGAGTTTATGGGAACTGATGAGGCCGAATTGATGGGAACTGATGAGGCCGAATTGATGGGAACTGATGAGGCCGAATTGATGGGAACTGATGAGGCCGAATTGATGGGAACTGATGAGGCCGAATTGATGGGAACTGATGAGGCGGAATTGATGGGAACTGATGAGGCTGAATTGATGGGAACTGATGAGGCCGGATTTATGGGAACTGATGAGGCCGAATTTATGGGAACTGATGAGGCTGAATTTATGGGAACTGATGAGGCCGAATTGATGGGAACTGATGAGGCTGCACTGATGGGCACTGATGAGGCTGCACTGATGGGCACTTATAGACTGTGGTTGTGGTCTGCGGGTCATAATAAGGAAGGGGTGTGGCCTTTACAGGAAGGGGTGGGTTATATTTAAATTAGGGGTGCCCAAGTTTAGTCAGGCCTAGGGCAGCACAAAACCTAAATACACCACTGGTGCACCACCATTACAACCTTCGACCAATGGCATCATCAAGTAATTAAGGAGGATGTCAGTCGCCTGCATAGCATCCTTGTTTGACCCTCTTCTGCCTGTCTCCATCAGTGGTGGGGGTCACATAAGCTGGGTGATGGAGAAACATTGGAATACTAGTCAGTACCAGTTTGAAAAAGTGTATTTGCTTTGGAAGAATAAATTTTTGGTATCCGTTTCTCCTTTTCTCATCAGCATTATATAGCAGTTTAATGACTTCTATGAGTGTCTGGTTAAATCTTGTAGGAGGAGTTTTCATTATACTCCTATGAGGCTGCAGGGCCCCTGACTCTCTGTCAGGACAGTGCTGATTGGCCCTGCGTTGATCACATGCAGAAAAAAAAAAAATCTCTCTAGCAATACACACCAAACTGAGCATGTGCAGAGTGTCCCCAAGGGTCTGTCTGTACTATCAGGAGATTGATTGGGGACAGTAAAAGAAGGGGAGGATCAGAGAAGACAGGATCAAACAGCCTTTTTACACACCCTTAGGTTACAAGTATGCTTTACTGCATATACAGACCGATTTTACTGTTGTGGGGCAAAATGTAGATCTTTTCGGGTACTACTTTTTTTTACATTCCCTTTAAGATAGCAAATCTTCACTTTTTGAGTTCAACTATAGCTGCACTTTGACTAAAAATTATACATGTCTGCTTGCTGCGGCAGCCTCTGAAGAAATACCAGTATGAGGAGTTACTTTTATTGAAAAAAAAAGTCCTATATAGCAATAGTGCCTGCAGCCTCCTGGCTCCGAGTACATCCTCATTCATATCAATGCAGAACAGATCTGCAGAGTGCCCTCTGGTGGTGAACAGGGAGAAGGGGAGATCTTTACAATTCAAACTAATGCAGGATAACATGGCAAGCCCACAACCCCCATTATGCTCATCTTACCACTTTCCCCAGAAGTCACTGCCATCAACACCAATTATTTCAGTGCTGACTGTAGATGAGGATGGAATGAGGAAGCGCTGGTGATAATTCTGAAAAAAAAAAAAAACAATATTTTTCACATTCTGCTATATGACATTCCCAAAAAAAAAAAAATATAAAAATCAAAATTTTTTAACATTGTTTAACATGTTTTCTGCTACATATTTCTGGTAAAAAAAAGAAAAATCGTAATAAGCGTATTTTGATTGATTTGCGCAAAAGTTATTGCGTCTACTAACTACGGGAAAGATTTTTGTCATTTTTATTGGTTTTTTTTACTAGTAATGGCGGCGATCTGCGATTTTTAGCGGGACTGCGACATTGCGGAGGACAGATCGGACCCCTAACTGACATTTTTGACACTTTTGGGGGGACCAGTGACATTACTGCAGTAATCAGTGCTAAAAATATGCACTGTTACTGTAATAATGACACTGGCAGGTTAACACAGTGGGTGATCAAGGGGTTAAATGTAAGCCTAGGGGGAGTGATTCTAACTGTATGGGGGCGTGGCTTTTGAAATGATCACAGAGACCTGTGATCCTATATAGAAGGATCACAGGCGCTCTGTGATCATTCCAGAGAAAAGAACGGTCAGCTATGTTTACAACAGCCGACCGTTCTTCTCTGTCAGCAGGGAGCGATCGTGAGGGTTGCTGGCCCCGTGTGTCCGAGTCCCGGCTGCCGAATGGGGGGCGGGATCACGCCGCCGGCAGCGCGTGCCCGCCCCCTAGCTGCAGGCGCGCAACCATCGGTTCGCGCAGGAGCGGCTGCCTGCCGCAGTAAAACTGTGGCGGGCAGTCGTTAACAGGTTACAATCCTTGTAATGTACAGAGATCACCCAGAGGGGAATGTTTTTTGCTCAACAAAAGTGGAGTTACATGATAAATGATTTATATTGAATTATTATATTTAAATATTATATTTAATATTTAGATATTTATAAATATCTCCCCTTTTCCTTGGCCACCACTAGAGGGTGCTGTTTAACCATAAGATATGAATTAATATGAATATGAGGGATCAGAGGGGACTTTGTCCTGCATGTTCATATAAAAGCTGCTATTGTTGACTTTCCTGAATATGCTGGCTAGAAGCAAAAAAGAAATCAAACGCGTCCAATTCATTTCTTATTTATTTATCTTGAGAAAAAAGGATTGCATGCAGTTCAACATTTTGCAGTAACATTGGGTTCCAGGCCAATCCTGCGGGTTTGAGACTTGTGCTATAGAAGATTTATGCCAAAATATTTAGGATTTCCCGGGGAGAATTTTTAAAAACCGAATGCACTTCATGGACTTTGAACTATGGGTAGCTGACTTAGAAGGGCCAAAGAGGGGCTTTTAGGTAAAGAAATTGTAAAGGTTCAGATTTTTTTAACCACTTTACCACCGGAGGATTTTCCTGCTTTACGTCCAGGCCACTTTTTGCAACTGGGCACTGCATGACTTTAACTGACAATTGCGCAGTCATGCAACGACGTACCCAAACAAAATTTACGCCCTTTTTTTCCCACAAACAGAGCTTTCTTTTGGTGGTATTTGATCACCTCTGCGCTTTTCATTTTTTGCGATATTAATAAAAAAAAGCGACAGTTTTGAAAAAATAACAATATTTTTCTACTTTGACAGTTAAAAAATATCCAATATATTCAATTTTTGTCATATATTTAGGCCAAAATGTATTTAGCTACAAAAAAATTCTCAATGAGCGTATTTTTAACCGCTTTAAGACCGGAAGATTTTACCCCATTCCTGACCAGGCCCTATTTTGCGATTCGGCACTGCGTGACTTTAACGGACAATTGTGCGGTCGTGCGACGCTGTACCCAAATGAAATTGACGCCCTTTTTTCCCCACAAACAGAGCTTTCTTTTGGTGGTATTTGATCACCTGTGCGATTTTTACTTTTTGCACTATAAACAAAAAAAGAGCGACAATTTTGCAAAAAGAACAATATTTTTCACATTTATTTTATATGAAATTCCCCCCAAAAAAATGTAAAAATCAAAATTTTTTTACATTTTAGGCCAATTTGTTTTCTGCTACCTATGTTTGGTAAAAAAAAAAAATCGCAAAAAGCGTATTTTGATTGGTTTGCGCAAAAGTTATCGCAGCTACTAACTACGGGAAAGATTTGTCATTTTTATTGTTTTTTTTTTTTACTAGTAATTGACGGCGATCTGCACATTTTTTTGCGGGACTGCGACATTGCGGCGGACAGATCGGACCCTTGACTGACATTTTTGACACTTTTGGGGGGACCAGTGACATTACTACAGTAATCAGTGCTATATATATGCACTGTTACTGTAATAATGACACTGGCAGGGAAGGGGTTAACTTTATTGGTGATCAAGGGGTTAAATGTATGCCTGGTGCTTACTGACGTGTGTGGGAGGAGGGGGCTGTGTGACACAGGGACAGATCGCAGGTTCAGCTATGCTGAACCCTGCAATCTGACCCTGTCTGTCACTTAGGAGATCCGCCCGCTCTGTTTACACAAGCGGGCGGATCTCCACACTCGATCCCCGCCGATCGGGGAAGAGCAGCGGTGATCACCGCCTCTCCTACCCTGGCCCGACTCCCGCTGTGTCTGAATACAGCGGGAGTGAGCCTCTGGTGGCGCGCACACCGCCCAGGAGGGGAGGAGTCCAGCAACGTAGGTCTACGTCTCTGGACGCAATCGAGACAATTTGCCGCAGTACCAGCTCAGTGAACAGTCGGCAAGTGGTTAAATAAAAATCACAGACATGTTATACTTACCTGCTCTGTGCATCGCTAGCCATGCTTACTACAAGCCTTCTATTTACTGACTGATTGTTTTTCCGTCACCCTTTAAGGAATGTTGTCATCACTCTTCTGATGTTTTTGGGATGTTAATAACAGGGAGACACAGACTGGTGGTGTCTATGGTGTAAGATTGTAAAATATTACATAAAAATGCCTATTCCTGTGTAATTAAATGTTCATCAAATTTGTATTAAATATAAATGTACAATAAAATATTTTATACATACAGAATGAGTATGACCTGTAATTTGCCTTAAAAAAAAAAAAATAGCATTTTCCTAAAGATGGCGCGAGACATAAATATGAACCATATTGAAATAAAATCTTCAGAGGAATAAAAAGAGGAATGGGGTATGCATAGCATCAGTGGCGGCTGGTGCTCAAAATTTTTGGGGGGGCGCAAAAAGAAAAATGTAATAGGTATTGCTTCGCGTCAAAAAACGCAGTAAAAAATTGCGTGACTTTGAAGTCATGGTACAGGCATGCCACAGGTGATGGTATAGGCATGGCACAGGTGATGGTACAGGCATGGCACAGGTGATGGTATAGGCATGGCACAGGTGATGGTACAGGCATGGCACAGGTCATGGTACAGGAGATGGTATATGCCCCCTTTCAATACAGAGACCAGTGTACATGCCCCCTTCAATGCAGAGTTCAGCGTGCGTGCCCCCTTCAATGCAATGAACATTGTGCTGTGCCCCCTTCAATGCAATGAACACTGTGCTATGCCCCCTTCAATGCAATAAACACTGTGCTGTGCCCCCTTCAATGCAATGAACACTGTGCTATGCCCCCTTCAATACAATAAACACTGTGCTGTGCCCCCTTCAATGCAATAAACACTGTGCTGTGCCCCCTTCAATGCAATAAACACTGTGCTGTGCCCCAACAATGCACAGTTCAGCGTGCATGCCCCCTTCAATGCAACTGTGCTGTGCCCCCTTCAATGCAATGAACACTGTGCTGTGCCCCCACAATGCAGAGTTCAGCGTGCGTGCCCCCTTCAATGCAACTGTTCCGTGTCCCCATCAATGCAGAGTTCAGCGTGCGAGCCCCTTTCAATGCAGAGCGCCACAGCATTGTCCCCAATCACTGCAGAGCACCACAGCATTGTCCCCAATCACTGCAGAGCACCACAGCATTGTCCCCAATCACTGCAGAGCGCCACAGCATTGTCCCCAATCACTGCAGAGCGCCACAGCATTGTCCCCAATGATTGCAGAGTGCCAGCATTGTACCCCAATGATTGCAGAGTGCCCACAGCATTGTCCCCCAATGATTGCAGAGTACCCACAGCATTGTCCCCCAATGATTGCAGAGCGCCACAGCATTGTCCCCCAATGATTGCAGAGCGCCACAGCATTGTCCCCCAATGATTGCAGAGCGCCACAGCATTGTCCCCCAATAATTGCAGTGCGCCACAGCATTGTCCCCCAATTATTGCAGAGTGCCAAAGCATTGCACCCCAATGATTGCAGAGTGGCCACAGCATTGTCCCCCAATGATTGCAGAGCGCCACAGCATTGTCCCCCAATGATTTCAGAGTGCCAGCATTGCCCCCCCAATGATTGCAGAGCGCCACAGCATTGTCCCCCAATGATTGCAGAGCGCCACAGCATTGTCCCCCAATGATTGCAGAGCGTCACAGCATTGTCCCCCAATGATTGCAGAGCGCCACAGCATCGTACCCCAATGATTGCAGAGCGCCACAGCATTGTCCCCCAATAATTGCAGAGCGCCACAGCATTGTCCCCCAATTATTGCAGAGTGCCAAAGCATTGTACCCCAATGATTGTAGAGTGGCCACAGCATTGTCCCCCAATGATTGCAGAGCGCCACAGCATTGCCCCCCAATGATTGCAGAGCGCCACAGCATTGTCCCCCCAATGATTGCAGAGCGCCACAGCATTGTCCCCCAATGATTGCAGAGTGCCAGCATTGTCCCCCAATGATTGCAGAGCGCCACAGCTTTGTCCCCCAATTATTGCAGAGTGCCAGCATTGTCCCCCAATGATTGCAGAGCGCCACAGCTTTGTCCCCCAATGATTGCAGAGCGCCACAGCATTGTCCCCCAATGATTGCAGAGCGCCACAGCATTGTCCCCCAATGATTGCAGAGTGCCAGCATTGCCCCCCAATGATTGCAGAGTGCCAGCATTGCCCCCCAATGATTGCAGAGCGCCACAGCATTGTCCCCCAATGATTGCAGAGCGCCACAGCATTGCCCCCCAATGATTGCAGAGCGCCACAGCATTGTACCCCAATGATTGCAGAGCGCCACAGCATTGTCCCCCAATGATTGCAGAGCGCCACAGCATTATCCCCCAATGATTGCAGAGCGCCACAGCATTGCCCCCCAATGATTGCAGAGCGCCACAGCATTGTACCCCAATGATTGCAGAGCGCCACAGCATTGTACCCCAATGATTGAAGAGCGCCACAGCATTGTCCCCCAATAATTGCAGAGCGCCACAGCATTGTCCCTCAATGATTGCAGAGCGCCACAGCATTGTCCCCCAATTATTGCAGAGTGCCACAGCATTGTACCCCAATGATTGCAGAGTGGCCACAGCATTGTACCCCAATGATTGCAGAGCGCCACAGCATTGCCCCCCAATGATTGCAGAGCGCCACAGCATTGTACCCCAATGATTGCAGAGCGCCACAGCATTGTACCCCAATGATTGAAGAGCGCCACAGCATTGTCCCCCAATAATTGCAGAGCGCCACAGCATTGTCCCTCAATGATTGCAGAGCGCCACAGCATTGTCCCCCAATTATTGCAGAGTGCCACAGCATTGTACCCCAATGATTGCAGAGTGGCCACAGCATTGTACCCCAATGATTGCAGAGCGCCACAGCATTGTCCCCCAATGATTGCAGAGCGCCACAGCATTGTCCCCCAATTATTGCAGAGCGCCACAGCATTGTCCCCCCAATGATTGCAGAGCGCCACAGCATTGTCCCCCAATGATTGCAGAGTGCCAGCATTGTCCCCCAATGATTGCAGAGTGCCAGCATTGTCCCCCAATGATTGCAGAGCGCCACAGCTTTGTCCCCCAATGATTGCAGAGCGCCAGCATTGTCCCCCAATTATTGCAGAGCGCCACAGCTTTGTCCCCCAATGATTGCAGAGCGCCACAGCTTTGTCCCCCAATGATTGCAGAGTGCCACAGCATTGTCCCCCAATGATTGCAGAGTGCCAGCATTGCCCCCCAATGATTGCAGAGCGCCAGCATTGCCCCCCAATGATTGCAGAGCGCCACAGCATTGTCCCCCAATTATTGCAGAGCGCCACAGCATTGTCCCCCCAATGATTGCAGAGCGCCAGCATTGTCCCCCAATGATTGCAGAGTGCCAGCTTTGTCCCCCAATGATTGCAGAGTGCCATCATTGCCCCCCAATGATTGCAGAGTGCCATCATTGCCCCCCAATGATTGCAGAGTGCCAGCATTGCCCCCCAATGATTGCAGAGCGCCACAGCTTTGTCCCCCAATGTTTGCAGAGTGCCAGCATTGTACCTCAATCGATGCAGAGTGCCAGCGTGCGTGCTCCCTTCAAACTTACCTGGCGGCGGGGCGGCTCAGCTTCTTCCTCATCTGCGGCGGGTCCTTCTCCCTCGTCTCGGCGGCGGGAACCGGCGGGCGGCCTGCTCCCTTCAAACTTACCTGGCGGCGGCGCCGCTCAGCTTCTTCCTCCTCTTCTGCGGCGGGAACCGGCGGGCGGCCTCTCCTCTTCTCTGAGCGGCGGTGACGGTGAGTGAATGACGCACGCACCGGCACCGCCCCCATTGCAACGTCAGCGATATCCTGGATGATGATTGGTCCAGGCTGTAGACTGGACAAATCACAGCCAGGATATCAGAAAGTGGGGGTGTCCAATCGCAAAGACTTGCGCCCAGGATACCCCCCTACCCCCCAGAAGGCAGCCAATCGGCGCCTCTTCTGGGACGTAACCCCACCCCTCCCCCCCCCCCCAGCCACCAGTTCCTTCAGGCAGGCCGGCGAACCCAATTTTTTTTTTTTTACAACTTTATTTGTTCGTTTTGTTTTTTTTTTCTTTTTTTTTTTTCTTTTTTTTTAGGTGTAGGGGGGCGGCGCCCTGGCGCCCCCTATGCACGGGCCGCCACTGCATAGCATGCCACCTGCCACCAGTTTGTGGTCATGGTCAAAGTGGGCATTGATTCATGGTGTATGACCTTTCCCCTTTTGCTTTGCTATGGTTTAGACAAACTCAAGCCTTGGGGTGAATTGAAGTGATTATGGGAGGAAAATAAGTCTTATTGTTGGTGTCAGTGGGGCAGTAATAACCCCTGCATAGGTCGTGGCCAGCAATTATTCCTGGCATGTGTTAAGGCCAGCAATAATAATACCAAGCAAGTGTCAGGGCCAACAATGATAACCCCCAGCAAGTGTCAGGACCAACAATGATAACCCCCAGCAAGTGTCAGGGCCAACAATGATAACCCCCAGCAAGTGTCAGGACCAACAATGATAACCCCCAGCAAGTGTCAGGACCAACAATGATAACCCCAAGCAAGTGTCAGGGCCAACAATGATAACCCCAAGCAAGTGTCAGGGCCAACAATGATAACCCCCAGCAAGTGTCAGGGCCAACAATGATAACCCCAAGCAAGTGTCAGGGCCAGCAATGATAACCCCAAGCAAGTGTCAGGGCCAACAATGATAACCCCCAGCAAGTGTCAGGGCCAACAATGATAACCCCCAGCAAGTGTCAGGACCAACAATGATAACCCCAAGCAAGTGTCAGGGCCAACAATGATAACCCCAAGCAAGTGTCAGGGCCAACAATGATAACCCCAAGCAAGTGTCAGGGCCCCAAGCAAGTGTCAGGGCCAACAATGATAACCCCCAGCAAGTGTCAGGGCCAACAATGATAACCCCAAGCAAGTGTCAGGGCCAACAATGATAACCCCCAGCAAGTGTCAGGGCCAACAATGATAACCCCAAACAAGTGTCAGAACCAACAATGATAACCCCCTCACCCCCAGCAAGTGTCAGGGCCAGCAAAGATAATCCCAAGCAAGTGTCAGGACCAAGAATGATAATCCCAAGCAAGTGTCAGGGCCAACAATGATAACCCCCTCACCCCCAGCAAGTATCAGGGCCAAGAATGATAATTCCAAGCAAGTGTCAGGGCCAACAATGATAATCCCCTCACCCCCAGCAAGTGTCAGGACCAAGAATGATAACCCCAAGCAAGTGTCAGGGCCAGCAATGATAACCCCCCTCTTCCCAGCAAGTGTCAGGACCAACAATGATAATTCCAAGCAAGTGTCAGGGCCAACAATGATAATCCCAAGCAAGTGCCAGGGCCAACAATGATAACCTACTTATGTGTCAGGTTCAGAAATACCCTCTAGCAATGGTTTCCACCAAATGTCACGGCAAATAATGTGTTAACCCCCAACAAGTGTCAGGGCCAGCAATGATAACCCCCACCAAGTGCCAAGGGCAGCAATGATAAACCCCTTTATGTGTCAGGTTCAGCAATAACCTCTAGCAATTACATCCACCAAATGTCAGGGCAAATAATGTTAACCCCCAACAAGTGTCAGGGCCAGCAATGATAACATCCAGCAACGATCTGCCACAATCTGCAAATTTCAGGGCAAGCAATAATCCCCAGCAAATAAACTCCAGCAAGTATCAGGGCAAGCAATAACCCCCAGCACAATAAAATACCCCACAAGATAATCCTAGCAACATCCCATACCATAGTTGCCAACAGTCCCGATTTGCCGAGAACATTCATGGAAATCAGAACAATGTCCCAGTCTGACCCTATCCGGGGAAGAATCCTGAAAAACAGGCTTTGTCACAGGCAGGGACGGACTGTGCCGGGAGGGGGGGCTCTGATCCCCCATTAAAAAGCCACAGCTCTCCACCGTCACTCGGTCGGATGGTTGCCAAAGACGTCATCCCGCCCCACCCACATAGAAAGCTGGGTGGGCTGGGAGTCGGGACTTGGGGGATTCTGAGGCATGTGAAGAGGGAGGGATGTAACAACAAACTTCAGCTCCCTATCGGCTGAGAAGGTACAGGAGGTTGAACCTGTGACGTGTCCCAAAAGATTGCAGGGAGGGAGGGGGAGAGGAGACCTAGGCGGCCCAAACGGAAGTGGGAACGGGGTACCTGTTAAAAGTAGGTACCTGCTCCCCCCAAAAAAAATGACATGCCAAATGTGGCATAGAAGGGGGTGATGAGTGCTTAAAGTGGAACTTCCACTTTTAGGTGGAACTCCGCTTAAAGTACAAAGGGCTTTAGCAAATGAAGCTGTCTTTCCTTGGTGCATTGTCATATAGTTAGAAAGCAGAGGGCACTATTCAGTATAAAATATTGAAACATTTCCAAAATCAGCAAGACATCTGCTGACTCAAACAGCCCAAAGCCAAAAGCTCTGCTGGGAAAATGGGTTGCCAAGCCAGAATCAGTTTGAGGTTACAATTAGCAAGATTAGTTTTTGTACCTTGGCAAGCACATGCAATCTTTATTCAGTATTCCCAGTGCTTATAAATGTAGCCAGGTACTGGCGGATTGTTCCTACTAAATACTCTGGAACTGTTAACAACTGAGGTTCACACTTCCCATCCGACTTTGCCCTGCGACTTTGGTCCGACATCAATTCGACTTTTTATGTGACATAACCACTTCTCCTTAGGTGGACGTCATATGACGCCGCCACTGACCCAATAAAAAAAAAAAAAATTCCTCCCCGAGGAATGCTGCCGCTGTTTTGCCAGCTCCGGTGTCTGACAGTTCTTATATAGCTATGGGGCGTTACCATACAGTGACGTCACCCGGAGACCACGCCCCTTGTGACGTCACCTCCCCGGGCATGATGGGTCTGTGACGATACAAGGGGGCAGGGTCTCCAGATGAGGTCACCGCATGGCCATGCCCATAACTGCATAAGAGCTGCCAGAACGGCGGGTGGGAGCATTAGTCGGGAAGGAAGGTTTTTTTTTTCATCGGACGGCCATTGTGATTGATGTTGGATCTACATCTGGGGACATTATTAATATTTATTAAAGGATTTGTCAAAAACGATCTTGTGTTTTTTGTTACACTACACTGTTTTTTTTGTGAATGGGTAGGGGTACTATGTACTTCATACTCATTCACATAGCGGGTGACAGGGATCTGGGGGCCCCCTTTCTTAAAGGGGGCTGCTAGATTCCAATACACTCCCTGCCCACAGACCCCCACAACCACAGCCCAGGGTTGTGGGGAAGAAACCCTTGTCTCCAATTTTTTTTTTAGTACATTTTGCATTGCTAACATTGCCTTTGAGCACAACTCGCATGTCACCAGTCGGATCAGTTAAGATGCTAATCCGACTTGGATATGACTTCTATTCAATTCCATGGGCTGAAATCGGACAAAAGTCTGACCAAATAGTGCAGGAACCTTTTCCAAAGTCGGACCAGTTAAGAGCCCTCATAGGGAATTATTGATTTTTACATGTCATGCGATATGTGCTCTCAAAGTCGGAGGGTACGTCGCACCATTGTGCACTGGCCCTAGGAGCTGCAGGTTTCAGTGCACCTGCCCACCATCTTTCATTACTCCCCTTTCCTTTTCTCTCCCATTGGCGGCTCCAGGCTTCAGGAAGAGAAGGAAAGTGCAGCTGTGAGTGGCATACTGGGAGATGTAGTTTGGCGGAGGGGCGTTGGTATGGTATTGTTGCGTATCCGTAAAAGAATACAGTTCCCAGAAAGCAACAGGAGGAGGAGGTGGGGAGGAGGCTCTTCTCTTAGCAGAATGCCCGGGAGGGTGAGGTTTGGGGCAGTTGGCACAGAGATGTAGGACCTCCTTGCTGTGTGTCTAGAGGTATAGCAAGTGAGACAGCGAGCGATATCAGAAAAAATGGAGGTTAATCACATCAGCTGCTCTGAGACCATGTCATGAGAGTGAGAACTTGAGACCATACACTGTCGTCAACCACAGTGCTGTTCATTGGAACTGGATCCAGTGACCAGTGAGGGGCCCCTCCTATATCTGCAACTAATGCTGGTAAGAGGGTGATAAATCCGCTGTCTACATTGTGAGGCAGGAACTAAGTCTTCCCATAACTAGTTGAGTGCCATACTCTCCTCACATACACTCAGCCTCATTTCAGTTTAGTTACCTTGCGATAACATTCCTCCCTAACTTTCATTCTAGATCATTCTGTTTCTCCTAATTGACTCTACTTCTGACCCATCATCATCACCCCCCCCCCCCCAAGTGCTTCTAATTACTTTACAGTCAAGATAAGGATTATACCCAAACTTTACTGTACTTTAATTGGATGCAGATCCATTTTACACCTGTAAGTGCACCAACGTTAAGAGCCCCAATGGTAGCCAGCAGCAGAAACATCTTAAACTTAAGGAGTTTTTCACTAAAAATGCCATTTTAATACACGAGATGCACAAAATCGAAGTGCAGACTTCTGGGAAAATCAGTAAGCCAATCACACATGCAGGAAATTACATACCTCCAGGTTGCCAAATTGCATTGCATTTTACAGAGAATTACAGCGCTGCAGTTTAAAAAGGAAAGGTCATTTTTATTAACATTCAATTACAATATGACTTGTGTCCCAATTGTATATGCTATATTATTATTTTTCCCATGAAAATAGAGTTACCATTTAAGGACTGCCTTGCTCATTCTAATTTATTGCTTCCCACTTCTGTGACCTATTCCTTCATGGCTAGTTAAACCAGGTGAAATTCTGCAGGCAGACTTGGGCCTAGCACGACCAACCAGTGCATTTGTGGGCTTTATAGCTCCAGGGGTTTATACTTATCTATCTCTCGGTGCTCATTGTTGCAGGTTTTTACCATTCGAGCTGACTGAGGTGACTGGTAAAATTGTAAGCCCAGTGATAATATCACTTGATTTATATAACTACGGTATCTCACAAAAGTGAGTACACCCCTCACATTTTCATAAATATTTTATTATATCTTTTCATGTGACAACACTGAAGAAATTATACTTTGCCACAATGTAAAGTAGTGAGTGTACAGCTTGTATAACAGTGTAAATTTACTGTCCCCTCAAAATAACTCAACACACAGCCATTAATGTCAAACTGCTGGCAATAAAAGTGAGTACACCCCTAAGTGAAAATGTCCAAATTGGGCCCAATTAGCCATTTTTCCCTCCCGGGTGTCATGTGACTCGTTAGTGTTACAAGGTCTCAGGTGTGAATGGGGAGCGTTAAAGAGTGTTAAGAGTGTGTTAAATTTTGTGTTATCTCTTTCACTCTCTCATACTGGTCACTGGAAATTCAACATGGCACCTCATGGCAAAGAACTCTCTGAGGATCTGAAAAAGAATTGTTGCTCTAAATAAAGATATAAAGATGGCCTAGGCTATAAGAAGATTGCCAAGACCCTGAAACTGAGCTACAGCACTGTGGCCAAGACCATACAGTAGTTTAACAGGACAGGATCCACTCAGAACAGGCCTCACCATGGTCAACCAAACAAGTTAAGTGCACGTGCTCAGCGTCATATCCAGAGGTTGTCTTTGGGAAATAGACGTATGAGTGCTGCCAGCATTGTGTGGGGGGTCAGCCTGTCAGTGCTCAGATCATACGCCACAAACTGCATCAAATTGGTCTGCATGGCTGTCATCCCAGAAGGAAGCCTTTTGTAAAGATGATGCACAAGAAAGCCTGCAAACAGTTTGCTGAAGACAAGCAGACTAAAGACATGGATTACTGGAACCATGGCTTGTGGTCTGATGAGACCAAGATAAACATATTTGGTTCAGATAGTGTCAAGCATGTGTGGTGGCAACCAGGTGAGGAGTACAAAGACAAATGTGTCTTGCCTACAGTCAAGCATGGTGGTGGGAGTGTCATGGTCTGGGGCTGAATGAGTGCTGCCGGCTCTGGGGAGCTACAGTTCATTATGAAAATATAGAATAAAATATTTACAAAAATGGGAGGGGTGCACTCACTTTTGTGAGATACTATAGCTAGACATGTTCATGTATGTTTATGCCTAGTGCATTACCTTAATATGTCATCCACTATGGTGGATCATAATCCTTATTTGTTATTTATATCATTATCCTCCAATACACAAGGTTCTCTATTATTGACTGTAGTGGTGTCTATCTCTGCAAAATAGTAGCTATATTAAGTGTTAATGTTGATTTCCTTGAATTTGGCCAGATGTGTCAGAGAGGCTGAGGGGTTTGAGAAGGTTGAGGCCAGCGTAAGAGGACCCATGCAACTCAGCAGCTCCTTCAGGGGTCGGGGGGGGCGTTACATGTGGGGGCTCATCCCGGATTCCTCTGATTTGCAGGCAAGTCAACAAGACAACTAGACAGAGACATTGATAATATGGATGCCTCCTTTTACTGACCATCAATGGAAGGGGCCATTTTTCCACTAATCACTACCACCATACTAATGTACCATGAGCTGTACGTATAGTCATTTTTACCAGAAGTTCCCCAGGGCCTGATAATTATATCAAGGGTTCCTCAGGAGTAAAAAGGCTTAGAAAGGTTGCTATGTCTATAATCAAATTTCATACCTACTGGAAAAAGGTAGACTTGAAAACTCATGCCCTTAATGCCCTGGTTCAGACGATTAAGTGCACACTTCTGTGTTCTTTGGGTATTGCTTTGTGAGTGTGGGCTATGGAGAGTCTGATAAGCCAGTGTTCCTGTGGATCCAGGCTCAACAACTGTTTGTCATATACTGCAAACTGGGAAGCCAATTCAAAAATTTTAAACGCAAAAACAATTAAACGGGTCAATGTTACCACGAAAAGTGGCAAAGCTTATCCCTAATCAGTATCACCAGCTGTTATGTTCATAAGAGCTAGCCACTCCAATAAAAATAGGTTTTCCAAGTGAAGGGTAAAAGGAAGATGTGTGCAGAATGAAAAAAAAAAATTTTGTTTCGTATTGTTTCCTTTCATTATTTTATTATTTTAATTTCATTATGGAATTAGTTTTGTGTGGTTTCCAAATTTTAGAACGATTCCAATTCATATTGGTTGAAAAATGATTGACTGATTCAAATTCTGTGTGAAGAATAGCTAGTTGTCAAGCAGTGGGCCGGGAAGCCGGCCGCTGCGTCCTTAACAACCGATGAGTCATCAGCTGTCAGCTGGTTTCCTCACTGACAGCTGAACTGTAAACAAAACAATGGCAGCAATAGAAAATTCTGAAAAAAACAAAATCTATACCAGACCCTTATCAGAGCCTGGAGCCCTGCAGGTCAGATAAAGGGGGGGGGGGGGAGCGGGAGCGCCTCGCCCCCTCCTAAATAATAACAGGCCACAAGCTTCCAACATGGGAGGATGGGTGCTTTATGGCAGGGAGGGGACAATTGCCTCATCCCCACAACTGTAGCTGGTGGTTGTGAGGGTGTGTGAGGGGGCTCCTAGATCCCGTCGCCCCTATGTGAAAGAGTATGGGGTACATAGTACCCCTACCCATTGAACAAAAATGTGTACAAAGTGAATAAAGACAGTAAATGAGTTTTTGACAATTCCTTTATTAAAAAATGAAAAAACAATGTCCCCCTGCCCCCTTGTGACGTCACCGACTAGTGCATGCTAGGTTGATTACTTCATAGGGGGGTGGGGTCTCCAGGGGGCATCACCAGGTGGCCTTTCCCCTTTACCCATATAAGAAATGTCAGACGGAGGAGCAGGCAGAGGTTTTTATTTTTTTTTTTTTTTAATGGTTCAGTGTTGCGGCAGGCGGCAAGAGATGGATCTATATCGGGGGGACATTGTTTTTTATTTTTTAATAAAGGGATTGTGAAAAACTTGTTTAATGTCTTTATTCGCTTTTTACATATTTTTGGTGAATGGGTAGGGGTACAATTTGACCCCATGCTTATTCACATAGGGGAACGGGATCTGGGGGCCCCCTTGTTAAATGGGGCTTCCAGATTCTGATAAAGCCCTTGCCCGCAGACCCCCACAATCACCGGCCATGGTTGTGGGAATGAGGCCCTTGTCCCTACCAACATGTGGACAAGGTGCTTTGGGGTGGGGTGAGCTTATTCATGAAAACAAGGGGGAGAAAGCTGCTCAGGTGAGGCGTTGATCCAGGTGCAGGTCGGATCCGTCATCCGCAATAGTTGAAAATCAAAAGAGTATGACCGCACTCAAGAGAGAGATGAAATCAATGATATCCTTTATTCCTCATGGATAAATTCATACAGACAGTGCATCAAAGACATGCCAGGTTGACGCGTTTCAAGATACAGATGATTGCTTACTCATAACCACACGCGAGCTTATTCATGTCTTTATGGACCTTGCTTTGTGCACTGGTGCGCAGTCATGTTGGAACAGGAAGGGGCCATCCCCAAACAATTCCCACAAAGTTGGGAGCATGAAATTGTCCAAAATGTGTTTGGTATGCCTTAAGAGTTCCCTTCACTGGGACTAAGGAGTCAAGCCCAACACCTGAAAAACAACCCCACACCATAATCCCCCCTCCACCAAATGATTTAGACCAGTGCACAAAGCAAGGTCCATAAAGACATAGATGAGCCAGTTTGGGGTGGAGGAACTTGACTGGCCTGCACAGAGTCCCGACCCCAACCCAATAGAACACCTTTGGGATGAATTAGAGCAGAGACCTTGAGCCAGGCCTTCTCTTGCAACATGAGTGCCTGACCTCACACATGTGATTCTGGAACAATGGTCAAAAATTCCAATAGACACACTCCTAAACCTTGTGGACAGCCTTCACCGAAGAGTTGAAGCTGTTAGTGCCGGTTCACACTTATGCGCTTGTACTGCGAATGCTATGCGTTCTAAATAGTCTCCAATCGCATGCATTTACAAAATTCATTGAATTCGTGACACTCGTTCACATCTATGCGTTGCGATCCAGATGCGAATGTGATGCGATGATAAAAAGGGTCTTGTGCGAGTTTACAGAGTTGCGTTGCGAATTTAGTCTCCATAGACATCAATGTAAATCGGTCTGGACTCGCATTATCAGTTCAGATATGTGCGAATTCTTATGTGCGAATTTTTATTTTTTGTTTGATTTTCCCCTCAGCTCCACCCCTCCTGAGCTTAATTAACATAATCAACGCAATAAAATTTTCATTACAATCGCGCTGGTACTATTGAAAAACACAAGGGAAACTCGCACTGCAAATTCGCATTGCAAGCGCAAGCGCATAAGTGTGAACCGGCACTTACTCCGTAGGGTTCAATATTGAGTTGGCCCACCCTTTGCAGCTATAAGTGCCGGTTCACACTTATGCGCTTGCGCTTGCAATGCGAATTTGCAGTGCGAGTTTCCCTTGTGTTTTTCAATAGTACCAGCGCGATTGTAATGAAAATTTTATTGCGTTGATTATGTTAATTAAGCTCAGGAGGGGTGGAGCTGAGGGGAAAATCAAACAAAAAATAAAAATTCGCACATAAGAATTCGCACATATCTGAACTGATAATGCGAGTCCAGACCGATTTACATTGATGTCTATGGAGACTAAATTCGCAACGCAACTCTGTAAACTCGCACAAGACCCTTTTTATCATCGCATCACATTCGCATCTGGATCGCAACGCATAGATGTGAACGAGTGTCACGAATTCAATGAATTTTGTAAATGCATGCGATTGGAGACTATTTAGAACGCATAGCATTCGCAGTACAAGCGCATAAGTGTGAACCGGCACTAAGACTGGGGTACCATAAAAGTTTCCCAATAGGCAGGTGTCCCAATACTTTTGACTATATAATTTATATGATAAATGACAACATGCAAAAATTGCACAGTTTTGAACACCAGGGGAAGGGAAATAAAACCTGAGACTGCTTCTGGAAATCATGATAGACATGTTGATGGTATTGCATACTTTTATGAGATATACAGTGCCTTGCAAAAGTATTCGGCCCCCTTGAACTTTGCGACCTTTTGCCACATTTCAGGCTTCAAACATAAAGATATAAAACTGTAATTGTTTGTGAAGAATCAACAAGTGGGACACAATCATGAAGTGGAATGAAATTTATTGGATATTTCAAACTTTGTTAACAAATAAAAAAAACTGATAAATTGGGCGTGCAAAATTATTCAGCCCTCTTAAGTTAATACTTTGTAGCGCCACCTTTTGCTGCTATTACAGCTGTAAATCGCTTGGGGTATGTCTCTATCAGTTTTGCACATCGAGAGACTGAAATTTTTTCCCATTCCTCCTTGTAAAACAGCTCGAGCTCAGTGAGGTTGGATGGAGAGCGTTTGTGAACAGCAGTTTTCAGTTCTTTCCACAGATTCTCGATTGGATTCAGGTCTGGACTTTGACTTGGCCATTCTAACACCTGGATATGTTTATTTGTGAACCATTCCATTGTAGATTTTGCTTTATGTTTTGGATCATTGTCTTGTTGGAGGACAAATCTCCGTCCCAATCTCAGGTCTTTTGCAGACTCCATCAGGTTTTCTTCCAGAATGGTCCTGTATTTGGCTCCATCCATCTTCCCATCAATTTTAACCATCTTCCCTGTCCCTGCTGAAGAAAAGCAGGCCCAAACCATGATGCTGCCACCACCATGTTTGACAGTGGGGATGGTGTGTTCAGGGTGATGAGCTGTGTTGCTTTTACGCCAAACATAACGTTTTACATTGTTGCCAAAAAGTTTGATTTTGGTTTCATCTGACCAGAGCACCTTCTTCCACATGTTTGGTGTGTCTCCCAGGTGGCTTGTGGCAAACTTTAAACGACACTTTTTATGGATATCTTTAAGAAATGGCTTTCTTCTTGTCACTCTTCCATAAAGGCCAGATTTGTGCAGTATACGACTGATTGTTGTCCTATGGACAGAGTCTCCCACCTCAGCTGTAGATCTCTGCAGTTCATCCAGAGTGATCATGGGCCTCTTGTCTGCATCTCTGATCAGTCTTCTCCTTGTATGAGCTGAAAGTTTAGAGGGACGGCCAGGTCTTCGTAGATTTGCAGTGGTCTGATACTCCTTCCATTTCAATATTATCGCTTGCACAGTGCTCCTTGGGATGTTTAAAGCTTGGGAAATCTTTTTGTATCCAAATCCAACTTTAAACTTCTCCACAACAGTATCTCGGACATGCCTGGTGTGTTCCTTGTTCTTCATGATGCTCTCTGCGCTTTAAATGGACCTCTGAGACTATCACAGTGCAGGTGCATTTATACGGAGATTTGATTACACACAGGTGGATTCTATTTATCATCATTAGTCATTTAGGTCAACATTGGATCATTCAGAGATCCTCACTGAACTTCTGGAGAGAGTTTGCTGCACTGAAAGTAAAGGGGCTGAATAATTTTGCACGCCCAATTTTTCAGTATTTTATTTGTTAACAAAGTTTGAAATATCCAATAAATTTCGTTCCACTTCATGATTGTGTCCCACTTGTTGTTGATTCTTCACAAAAAATTACAGTTTTATATCTTTATGTTTGAAGCCTGAAATGTGGCAAAAGTTTGCAAAGTTCAAGGGGGCCGAATACTTTCGCAAGGCACTGTAGTTGCTGCTGTGAGCTTTACATAAGAGCCTTCACACAGATACATCCTATCACGGTACATTGTGTATCACCTATCCCTGGCTATAAGGTGTGCAGACAGATCGCTGCGGGGTGAGGAGGAGAGGGAGGAGGGAGATGCCTCCACACCTTCAGAATGTTTCCTGTATACTAAGAGTGCAGCAGGGCAAACATAACACACATCTCTCTGTCTACCTGGATGCCAGCAGGTGAGAAAAATCTCCAAGAAGACAATAGCACACTTACTCCAAAGTTACCAGCAGGAGATCAAAAAAAGGCATTCGATGATAGAGAATTCTGAACCACCAAAGACACAGGAACCTGTACAGATTAACAGACCACAGCTTCTGTGGTCATCAAAAGTCCAAGAGGACTCGGGAAGAAAAAAAAAAAAGCCATCAAGTTTAGAAAAGCTGGTGGAGAGGATACGGTGACGGTAGACAGTAGGGTCAGCGTTACAGTACAGGGGTCATTGTCAGAAAGGTGACAGCGAACCGTACTAGATAACCTCTCAGTAGAGGTCGACAGCACAAACCTGGAAATACAGTCGGAAAAAACAACAGAGGACAAATTGGTTACCAACAGAGAAGAGTTGAAAGGAACACCCAACAGGACAAAAAATAAATAAATAAAAACATTTTTTTTTGTTGGAGAACTGAAGAAGAAAAGTTCAAGTTGGGGGTTGTTCTTTCGACCACCTTTGAAAATGTCAATGATCGTGGAGACGGCGGGATTCTTCTTTGGGGTCATAGGCTCCGTTATGTTGGGCATCGCGCTCTTTGACGCCAACTGGAGGGTGTCTTCGGATGATGGTGGCGTGATCATTACCTCCGTTCTGTTCGAGAACCTGTGGATGAATTGTGCCACTGATTCCACTGGAGTGTACAACTGCCGAGACTTCCCGTCCTTGCTGGCTCTTTCAGGTAAGAAAGGTCTTCTGCACAGGGGTGGCAGGAGAAGTCCATTATGAATCTAGAGCAGGGATCTCCAAACTATGGCCCATGGGCCAAATCCGTAATGTTGCAAGATTTTGTCTGGCTCTTGGCTAGCGTCAATGGTGTGTCTCTTTAAGGCGCTTTTCCACTGCATGGAACCGAATGGTTCGGCTCGCTATTGTGCTTTTCCACTGCTGGTACCGCATGGTACGGTGTAGGAACGGTTCGGTACGGCGGCGCTTTTCCACAGCATGGAACCGAACGGTTCGGCTCGCTTTTGTGCTTTTCCACTGCTGGTACCGCATGGTACGGTGTAGGAACGGTTCTGTACGGTACGGCGGCGCTTTTCCACAGCATGGAACCGAACGGTTTGGCCCGCTTTTGTGCTTTTCCACTGCTGGTACCGCATGGTACGGTGTAGGAACGGTTCAGTACGGCGGCGCTTTTCCACAGCATGGAACCGAACGGTTTGGCCCGCCTTTGTGCTTTTCCACTGCTGGTACCGCATGGTACGGTGTAGGAACGGTTCGGTACGGCGGCGCTTTTCCACAGCATGGAACCGAACGGTTCGGCTCGCTTTTGTGCTTTTCCACTGCTGGTACCGCATGGTACGGTGTAGGAACGGTTCGGTACGGCGGCGCTTTTCCACAGCATGGAACCGAACGGTTCGGCTCGCTTTTGTGCTTTTCCACTGCTGGTACCGCATGGTACGGTGTAGGAACGGTTCAGTACGGTACGGTACGGCAGCGCTTTTCCACTGCATGGAACCGAACGGTACGGCTCTCAAAAACAGTACCACCTCGATTGTGGTTCCAACAGGTACCATACCCGGTACCATATCCCACAATCCTTTGCATGCAGTCACTACTAGCCACTGATTGGTCAGAGAATCCCACCCACCCCGTTGTTATCCCACCCACTTAACTTTAGTACTACTTTAGTGGAAAAGCAAACCATACCGTACCGTACCGAACCGTACCATGCGGTACCAGCAGTGGAAAAGCAAACCGGGCCAAGCAGGGCCAAGTAGAGCCGAGCCGGTACTTGCAGTGGAAAAGTGCCATAATGTTGGCCAAATGTTCTCTCACACGAGTTTCACTTCAGGTCAGGTTCACTCCAGGTTCCCCTTGCTGCACTGTCATCATCACTGTCTTTGGTTGCTAAGACCGCCAGCGTCCTAGCAACAATACATGTGCTTGCCCCAGCATTCAGAGGAAGATGGACCCAATCTGCCTCCCAGCTCCCATACTGCTGCTATAGCAATGCTCCTGACTCCCACCTTGCTGTTACAGATACAATGTAAGTATAAGGTAGGGGTAGCCTCTGAGGGGGGACCCTGATGTAAGGGGTACACTGATAGGGACATTAATATCAAGGGGGATCTGATGTAAGGGGGGGGGGGGGTTGGACCCTGATGTAAGAAGGACTTTGATGTGCACTCTGATGTAAGGAGGGACTCTGATGGAGACCCTAAAGTAAGGGGAGATTCTGATAGTAGATCTCACTTAACAAGGACTCTGATGAGAGAGGTGCAGACTGAATTTATTTTTGTTCAACCTTAATTAATGGCTTAAAGAATGTGTAAACCCAACATTTCATATTCCTGATATGTGCCTGCTGTACCATGTACTTGTATGAGAAATTATCCTATTCTGTTTGTATTGCCTCCTTTATGTGAAATCTCTGGTGTTCCTGCCGGGCCCTCTGCTTCCCTATTAAAAAGTGACCACACACTACAGCACAGCGTGGTAAGTTATCTAGCTATGCTGTGCTCTCCTACAATGATTCTATTTGTGCTGACATGTCCCTTCATTCACTAGGAAGATCACTGTCCTGATGTTTCTCCTCCCCCAGCTCTCATGCAACAAACAGAGGGAATGTGATCAATTATAAAAAAAGGGAAAAAAGGTATTTTTAATGTATATATATATATATATATATATATATATATATATATATATATATATATATATATATATATATATATATATATATATATATATATATATATACACACCTTTCATTTCATATTGCCTTTCATTTCTGGTTTAACCACTTGACCCCTGGAAGATTTACCCCCCCCCCCTTAATGACCAGGCCATTTTTTGCGATTCGGCACTGCGTTACTTTAACTGACAATTGCGTGGTAGTGCGACGCTGCACGCAAAAAAAAAAATTAAGTCCTTTTTTTTCCCCTCAAATAAAGATTTCTTTTGATGGTATTTGATCACCTCTGCGTTTTTCATTTTTGCACTATAAACAAAAAAAGAGCGACAATTTTGAAAAGAAGAAAACATTATTTTTTACTTTCTGCTACAAAACACATCAAATAAAAAAATGAAATTTTTTGATCAATTTAAGCCAATATGTATTCTGCTACATCATTTTGGTAATAAAAATCCCAATAAGCTTATATATATCGATTGGTTTGCGCAAAAGTTATAGAGTCCACAAACTATTGGATTTTTTTTTGTTTGTTTTTACTAGTAATGGCGGTGATCAGCGATTTATATCAGGACTGCGATATTGCGGTGGAGAATCTGACACTATCATTATCTTTTTGGCAACAAAAAAAATCCCAATAAGTCTATATATCGATTGAATCATATAAATATGAAAGTATATATAAAATATAATATAGCTATATACAGTATATATATATATACTGTGTATATATATATATATATATATATATATATATATATATATATATACATATGTACACACACAGTATATATATATATATATATATATATATATATATATATATATATTATATTATATAAAAGTACAGCGCTGAAAAGTGCAATAGGTTGAAAAACTTGATGTATCTTATCTAGTGTATATTATAATATACTTTAAATAGTAATGTGCAAAAATAAACAGTAAACAATTGTTGAAAAGTCCAATTCCAAAAAAAGAATAGGGAGAATCCTGGTGCAATCACAGAGGGAGCCACAGGATCATTTAGGCTTCATTCACATGTCAGCGTATCGATCGTGGGCAGAATCACTGCGATTCTGCCCGCGATCAGGAAATCATTGCAAATCGCGGGACGCCTGTGCGTTGCCCGTGATTTGCAATAGCACCCCAAACGCTGTGCGATGTTGCCGCGATTTGCGCCTGCCGAATCGCGGTAACATCGCGTAAAAAAAATCGCAGGACTCATGACGCCCAAAAAAGGTACAAGAGCTTCTTTTTTTTTGTGCGATGTTACCGCGATTCGGCAAGCGCAAATCGCGGCAATATAGCACAGCATTTGGGGTGCTATTGCAAATCACGGGCAACGCACAGGCGTCCCGCGATTTGCAATGATTTCCAGATCGTGGGCAGAATCGCGGTGATTCTGCCCGCGATCAATACGCTGACATGTGAATGAAGCCTTAACGTTCACTCCTGTGTTCATTCGTAACTGAAGCATAGTGAACTGTGTTGAGGAAAAGAGAAAGAGGCGCCTCTAAGTGTAGACTATAAAAGCACATTTATTGAGTACAATGGACACTCACATCAGTGAAGTTGCAGATTCTTAATAGGCACCCTCCTGGAAGGTCCAAGATAGGGAGGTACGGAACTAATCATCCGATCCGTGCTGCCATCCCAAGGAACAGGTCTCCTCTTTACCATAGCCGGCAATGACGGCGGAGCAGGAGTGAGAACGTGGCTTGGAGTCCATCCGATGGAATCGAGGCTTGTTCAGCAGTCATGAACGGATAATGTCACTGAAGATGTGACGCATTTCTGAGCGCGGCTGCCTGCCCCTCTGCAGCACGTACGCTCAGAAATGCATCGCATCTCCAGTGACATGATCCGTTCGAAGAAGTCGAAGCTGAAGCTGCCGTCGCTGAGGGTGAGTGAGCCGTGAGGGGGGGGGGGGGTCTGTGGTCCTGGTGTGCTGCCTGGTGGGGGTCGCGGGGGGGGGGGTGTATGGTGCAGTCCATCTGCTGCCCCCCCCGGCCCATGGAGCACCAGCCACCACTGTAATGGTGGTACATATGTCCTTATTCAGGCTGTACTGTCATTATTTCAGAAGTTATGAAATATACTGGGATTATGGAGAGGAAGAGACAGACATGTGGATTGCTAGAGGCTTCAGCTAAGGTATTTAGCAGTGGCGGCCCGTGCATAGGGGGCGCCAGGGCGCCGCCCCCCTACCCCAAAAAAAAGAAAAAAGAAAAAAAAAAATTACAAAATGAACAAATAAAGTTGTGAAAAAAATAAATTGGGTTCGCCGGCCTCTGTGATGGCACTGGTGGCTAGGGGGGGGTGGGGTTTACGTCCCAGAAGAGGGGCCGATTGGCTGCCTTCTGGGGCGTAACCTGGGCGCAGAAAAAAGCGATTGGTCACCCCCCACCTGGCTGTGATTGGTCCAGACTCCAGCCTGGACCAATCACAGAAGGACATCATCTGGTCACGTGACGCGTGGGGCGGTGCACCGCCCCGGCGTCACGATCACCGCTTCCGCCTTCCATTCCTTCCCGGGCCGCGGATGAGAGAAGATAGAAGACTCCCGTCCGCTCAGAGATGTCGCCGACGCCGAGTCGCCGCTTGACTAGGAGGACCAGTCCAGGACCAGGAGGAGACGGAGACGAGGAGTCAGATCGGGCAGCGGGCCTTCTTCGTGGACGGACGGCAGACCGCATTCGGATCCAGGCCTCGGGTCGGAAGAGAGAGACGAGTCCAGCCCTGTGCAGCAGCAGCCCGGTAAGTCCTCAGTCCTCCTCCCCCTCAGGCCTCTGTCCACTCCACAAAAAAATGCATGCCTTGCCATTGCCTGCCATCCATGCCATGCCATCCATTGCCTGCCATCCGTGCCATGCCATTGCCATCCATTGCCTGCCATCCATGCCATGCCATCCATTGCCTGCCATCCGTGCCATGCCATTGCCATCCATTGCCTGCCATCCATGCCATGCCATCCATTGCCTGCCATCCGTGCCATGCCATTGCCATCCATTGCCTGCCATCCATGCCATGCCATTGCCATGCCATTGCCTGCCATCCATGCCATGCCATTGCCTGCCATCCATGCCATGCCATCCATTGCCTGCCATCCATGCCATTGCCTGCCATCCATGCCATTCCATTGCCTGCCATCCATGCCATGCCATGCCATTGCCTGCCATCCATGCCATGCCATCCATTGCCTGCCATCCATGCCATTGCCTGCCATCCATGCCATTCCATTGCCTGCCATCCATGCCATGCCATTGCCTGCCATGCCATCCATGATGATAATGATATCTGCTGCAGATATCATCATCATGGATGGATGGATGGATGGATGGACGCAGGCCAGAACAGGTAGGTACAGGCAGGTCACGGTGCAAGATTTATCAAGTTACCCAGGCCGGGCCCAGACCAGAGTGTGCAGATATCATTATATATATCATCATGGATGGATGGATGAAAGGGGCATGTATGCTGGTCACTGCATTGAAAGGGGCATGTACGCTGGTCACTGCATTGAAAGGGGCATGTACGCTGGTCACTACATTGAAAGGGGCATGTACGCTGGTCACTGCATTGAAAGGGGGCATGTACGCTGGTCACTACATTGAAAGGGGGCATGTACGCTGGTCACTGCATTGAAAGGGGGCATGTACGCTGGTCACTGCATTGAAAGGGGGCATGTGCGCTGGTTACTACATTGAAAGGGGGCATGTACTGTGGGATTAGTGCTAGGGGGTCTGTACTGTGGGGTTTGTGCCACTCTCAGTCAGTGTATCCCATAATAGGGTGTGTCTCTCACATTATATCCCATAATAGGGCCCCTGCTCCCTATTATGGGATATACTAGTACTGAGAGACCCCTTAATATGTGATATATTGGGAGAATTTGTTCACGCAAGCAAAATATAGGGGACAAAATGGGTGGAGTCTATAAGGGGTGGGGCTTCTGATAAATGGGAGGGGTCAAAATAGAAGGGTGGGGTCTTGCGCCCCCCCATCTTAAAACTTCACCAGCCGCCACTGGTATTTAGTATATGGGTAGTATATGGGGGAGACCTGGCAGGTGTCTGTTTGTTTTCCGGATTGCTCATGCTTGCAAATTTGACGGTTTTATTAGGGTTTCTAGACTGAAGTGTGGATTCGGCTAATAGGCATGGAGGGTCTGCATCTGCCCACTCGAGAATTTGATAAGAAGTTCTGTCATCGGCTAATAGTTTTGAGTATTATATGAACTGAAGGAGCAGGGAGGGGGAAGGTCACTGAAGCTATGTCTCTTTTGACAAAATGGCATGGGAGACTTGTGTCCTGAACAAAATGGCTGCCACGCACAGCTATCGTGTGCCCAACACGCATGACCGTTACGGGCACTGCTCTAGGAAACAAGTAGAAAAATTTAAAAAATTATATTTGGCCAGGAGGAGTTTTTTTTTTTTTAATGCTTAAAGTGAAATATTAAAAATGTCCAATTCTTTTCATTAACATGCCTGGGGCGAACACAATGCTGGATCAAGTGAGGACTTAGGTAAGTATTTAGGGGGGGGGGGTGATACAAATATTTGGACATTTTTTACCTCTCTAATGCAGGGAATTTAATAAAGTAAAAAATGTCATGCCTGTACAACTACAGACAATTCTTTCAGACATTTATACACCACCAACAATGTACACAAAGCTTCAAATTCTGTACATTCACAGCATTCCTTGCCTTTAAGGAGCTTACAATCTAAGTTTCTGATCTCACATGCATACACCTACTAGGGAAAACCCACAAAAGTGAAAGGAGGACATGTAAACTCCATGCAGGTAGCATCCTGGTTAGGCTTCAAACCAAGGACCCCAGTGGAGCAAGGTAGAAGTGCTAACCACTAAGCCCCTGTACTTTGTTTTTTTTTGTATCCAGACACTGAAGTTTTTAAAGCCATTATTATAAGTTCCTATCCGACTAGCTTTTGGAACTGATCTATACTCGTACCCTGAGAGGTAATATTACAAAAAGCCATCCTCAGCCTCAGTGGCGGCTGGTGCTCAAATTTTTTGGGGGGGGGGCGCAAACAGAAAAAATCAAATAGGCATTGCTTTGCGGCAAAAAACGCGGCAAAAAATTGCATTACTTTGAGGTCACAAAAGTGTGAAAGGGGCCTTCAGTAATCAAGGTATAGTGTGCCCCCATCAATGCACAGTTACTACAGTGTGCCCCCTTTCAATGCAGAGTTACCACAGCATGCCACCATCAATGCAGAGTTACTACAGCGTGCCCCCATTCAATGCAGAGTTACTACAGCGTGCCCCCATTCAATGCAGAGTTACTACAGCGTGCCCCCATTCAATGCAGAGTTACCACAGAATGCCCCCATTCAATGCAGAGTTACCACAGCATGCCCTCATTCAATGCAGAGTTACCACAGCATGCCCCCATTCAATGCAGAGTTACAATAGCATGCCCCTATTCAATGCAGTGACCAGCATGCCCCCCCATCAATGCAGTGATCAGCGTGCCGTGCCCCCATCAATGCAGTGACCAGCGCGCATGCCCCCATCAATGCAGTGACCAGCGTTCCGTGCCCCCATCAATGCAGTGACCTGCTTGCCGTGCCCCCATCAATGCAGTGACCAGGTTGCCGTGCCCCCATCAATGCACTAACCAGTGTGCCGTGTCCCTATCAATGCACTGACCAGCTTGCCTGCCCCCATCAATGCAGTGACCTGCTTGCCGTGCCCCCATCAATGCAGTGACCAGGTTGCCGTGCCCCCATCAATGCACTAACCAGTGTGCCGTGTCCCTATCAATGCACTGACCAGCTTGCCTGCCCCCATCAATGCAGTGACCTGCTTGCCGTGCCCTCATCAATGCAGTGACCAGCGTGCATGCCCCCATCAATGCAGTGACCAGCTTGCCTGCCCCCATCAATGCAGTGTGCAGTGACCAGCTTGCTGTGCCCCCATCAATGCACTGATCAGCGTGCATGCCCCCATCAATGCAGTGACCAGCGTGCCGTGCCCCGATCAATGCAGTGACCAGCATGCCGTGCCCCCATCAATGCAGTGACCAGCATCCATGCCCCCATCAATGCAGTGACCAGCTTGCCGTGCCCCCATCAATGCAGTGACCAGTGTGCCGTGCCCCCATCAATGCAGTGACCAGCGTGCATGCCCCCATCAATGCAGTGACCAGCTTGCCGTGCCCCCATCAATGCAGTGACCAGCGTGCATACCCCCATCAATGCAGTGACCAGCTTGCCTGCCCCCATCAATGCAGTGACCAGCTTGCCGTGCCCCCATCAATGCAGTGACCAGCGTGCCGTGCCCCCATCAATGCAGTGACCAGCTTGCCTGCCCCCATCAATGCAGTGACCAGCTTGCCATGCCCCCTTCAATGCAGTGACCAGCGTGCGTGCCCCCTTCAATGCAGAGACCAGCGTGCGTGCGTGCCCCTTTCAATGCAGTGTGGGCCCCCCCCCCAAGACCAGTGCACTTACCTGGAGCCCTGGAGCAGCCCGGCGGCGACGGCTTCTCTTGTCTTCAGTCCCAGCGGGCGGCTTCTCCTCACTCGGCGACGGCTTCTCTTGTCTTCAGTCCTGGCGGGCAGCTTCTCCTCACTAGGCGACGGCTTCTCTTGTCTTCTGTCCCGGCGGGCGGCATCTCCTCACTCCGGTGGCGCGTCTTTTTGAGTCCTCCCACTCCCGCCTCCTCCTCGGCCAATGGCATGGGGTTTGCCATGCGGTATTAGACCGGCTTCCTGATTGGCCAGGAGGAGGTCCCTGGGTGGGCCCCGGCTCCACCCTTTGCATCACCCTATTAGAGCCTCTGGCTCTAATCAGGTGATTTAAAAAAAAAAAACATTAAGCTCCATGCATCCAGCGCCCTGCATGCAGATTAGGGGGCCGGACGCATGGAAGGGGGGGGGGGGGGGGCGGCGCCCCTGCACCCTCAATACACCGGCCACCACTGGCCAGTGCTGTATTTTGGCCTAGGCCAACAAGGCCCAGGCCTAGGGTGGCACTTTGCAGAGGGGCAGCTAAATAGCAGCTGCAACGTCTTTACACAGCGAGCGGGCAGCTGGCCGGCCCTGCAAACTAGCTAGAACTGAGAGCATGTGAGGGACTGCCACGGTGCCACCCTGTCCTAAGCAGCAGCGGGTGCAGCATCCCTGGTGCCTCCCAGAGTCTGCACTCCTTCTCAAACCTCCTCTCCGCTCCCAGCTGGGACATCAACAGGCTGACCGTGGGCCCAAAAGACGAGGACGGGCGGGAGGTAGGTGCATCACACACCTACCCACAGACAGGGGGGAACAAGAGGGACTACAGGCAAGGTTAGGGGGTCTCCCACCCCCTCTCTCTCTGCCCCTTACTCTTTCTCCCCTCTCTCTCTCTCACCCCCCTCTCTCTCTCACCCCCTCCATCACCCATCCCTCTCTCTCTCTCTCCCAACCCCTCTCGCCCACCCACTTGTCTCTCTCTCACCCCCCCCTCATGAGAACTCAGTGGTTCTTGCTGGGACTTGTAGTCCTTCAATTTTGGAGGGCGTCACATCCGTTAAACAGGAAGGGATTGGCAAATTTAAATAGGAGGGGGGCGCCCAATTTTAGTCTTGCCTAGGGCAGTACAAAACCAAAATACACCACTGCCACTGGCAGTGACCAGCTTCCTGATTGGCCAGGCGGAGGATCGGTGTGACAATAGCGAATTTTCATTCGCTATTGTCACACAGTGGGTGGGCTCAGGGCGCACTGCTCTGCGCCCCAGCTCCACCCTTTGCATCACCCTATTAGAGCCTCTGGCTCTAATCAGGTGATTTAAAAAATAAATTAAAAAAACCATTAAGCTCCATGAGTCCGGCGCCCTGCATGCAGATTAGGGGGCCGGACGCATGAAAGGGGGTGATAAAATACCACCAAAAGAATGCTCTATTTGTGGGAAAAAAAAGGACATCAATTTTTTTTAGGTACAGCGCCGCACAACAGCGCAATTGTCTGTTAAAATAACACAGTGCCAAATTGCAAAATATGGCCTGGTCATTAAGGGGGAAAATCTTCCAGTCCAGAAGTGGTTAATTTCCATATATCCTGAATTATTTTTAAGAGACATCTCCTACAGATCCCTAACATCGCACATATCCTGAAAATAAAAAATTATTTCCTTCAAAATCTAGGTGTAATATATCTCCATTACCACTTTTATTAGCATCCTGTTTCATAGTTGCAAAGTTGGTAAGGTTGAATAAATACAAAATATTGGAATAGAATGTATTTTGGATAATCAAGCATTAAAAACCATGTCTAATATGTGGAAAAGCCAAAAAAAAGTCTCCTGATATATAAAAGCCCATATTGAATAAAGACACTAGTCTATCCAGTTCAAACTATGTGTGTGGGGGGGGGGGGGGGGTTCATGTTTATAATCAGTTCCCATATCCCTGTATATTGTGTTCAGTAAGATGCACGTCCAAGAGTATTTTAAGACAATCAGTACTTCCAGCTGACACCACCGATTGTGGAAGACAATTCCACATCCTTATCACCCCAAAAGTGCAAAACTCCCTACTCAGCTTAAGGTTAAACCGCTTCTCGTCCAATCTCATTGAGTGGCCCTGTGCCTTTCTACACTCCCTGAGACTGAATAGTTTTCGTCCTACGCTGGTATCACCACTGAGATATTTGTCTCTTCTCCAAGGAGAATACGTTTAGAGTTTGTAGTCATTCCTCGTGATTGAGAGGAAGAGACAGAGTTGTAGGAAGCACTGAAGGAGTGCTGTGATAGGTAGGAGAATCACCAGGATAGAGCAGAATCTTGGAGACCAAGGGAACTGAGTTTATTGAGAAGGAGCAGGTTGGCCAACAGTATCAAAGGCTGCAGAGAGGTCAAGTAGTAGGAGTACGGAGTAGTGGCCATTGGTTTTAGCAGTTAGTATATTGTTAGTAAGTTTTAGTAAGCTAGTTTCTGTGGAGTGCTGCGAGTGAAAAATCAGACTGTAAGGGGTCAAGAAGGTTATTTTCACTGAGGTATGGGGCTAAGACAGTTGTATACTAAGCGTTTAGGTTGGTGGGGTCCAGTTAGGGCTTGTAAAGCATGGGAGTGATCTGCGCACGTTTTAGAGGGGAGTGGAAGGTGCCATGCGAGAGGGAGAGATTGAAGATGTGAGTGAGGGAGCATAGGATAGAATAGGAGGGTGACCATAGTAGTTGTAAGGGAACAGGATCCAGGGGACAATTAGTTAGGTGGGCATCTGTGAAAAGTTTTGTAACCTCTTCCATAGTACCCAGCTCAAAAGAGGAGAGTGTTGACTGTGCTGTAATGCAAGGTATGTTGAGTGGGGAAGATGGGCGCACAGTGGAGGTGTCCTCACGTATTGCATCAATCTTGTCTTTGAAGTGATTTGCAATCTCTTGGGCAGTAAATGAGTTAGTGGGTAGAGGGGGTAGGGGGACAAAGCAGAGAGTTAAAAGTTGAAAAGAGCCAACGGGGACTGGATGACAAAGTATTAATAAGAGAGACAAAGTAGGTTTGTTTGCCAGCATGGAGACTGGAATTGTATTTTAGGAGGGCAGATTTATAAAGGGTGAAGTCCTGCAAAAATATGGTTTTATGCCACAGTCGTTCAAGAGCACGGCAATGTCTCTTGAGATTTCTAGTGTTGTCAGTTTGCCAGGGTTGTAACGGTCGGGGCCTGATTCTGCGTGTAGTTAGAGGAGCAAGTGCATCCAGTGAGGACGAGAGTGAACTGTTGTAGAAAGAGGTGGTCAGGACAGGACAGGGGAGAGATTATGTCATAGAGGTGGTCAGTAGCAGAATAGAGAAGAGAAGGGTTAAAATGGTGAAGGTTCCTACAAGTACCCGTTTGCTGCTTGAAGGGATTGGTGGTTGGAGGCAAGCATACTGTGAACCTGAAGAGGTTGTGATCAGAAAGAGGAAAGGAGGTGTTGGTGAGGTTGGCAGGTGTGCAGAGATGGGAAAATACATGTTCGAGGGTATTACCATTGGAGTGAGTGGAGGTGTGTGTCCATTGGGTTAGGTCAAAAGATGAGGTTAAGTTGAGAAGTTGAGCTGAATCTGGACTTTTATCATTACAGGGATGTTGAAGAAACCAAGAATAATAGTGGGTGTTTCAGAGGAGAGAAAGTAGGGTAGCCAGGCAGCGAAATCATCAAAAAAGCACAATACTGGTCCAGGAGGCAGATAAAGTGCTGCAATCCTCAGAGAAATAGGAGAAAACAGACGAATATAGTGCATCTCAAAAGAAGAGAGAGGGATAGAGAGGGAGAGATAGGAAAAAAATAGAAGATGCTTTGCGGGATAGAAGGAATCCAACTCCACCTCCTTTCAGTCCGTTGGGTCTGGGGGAGTGGGTCCAGTGGAGGCCACCATGGGAGAGGGCAGCAGGAGAAGCTGAATCAAAATCTTGAAGCCAGGTTTCAGTTATGGTGAGTATATTAACCACTTGCCGACCGCTGCAAGTACATATACTGCGGCGGTCAGCCCCGGCCAGGCAAAGTGACGTACCGGTACGTCACTAGCCTGTCACCGGCTTGTGAGCCAATAGCGGGCGAGCGCGCGCCCACTGAGGCGCGCGCCCGCCCCGGCTCGTTCCCTAACAGGTCAGTGCGTGTGACCGACAGACCCGATGTGTAATGTAAACAAGCCGCCTGTCATTCTCCCCTGTGTAAAAATGAAGATCAGACGGTTCTACTATGTAGGAACGTTGATCTCTGTTCTTACACATGTAGCCATGTCCCATCACAGTTAAAAACACGCCCCTAGGACACACTTAACCCCTCCCTCTCCAATACAGTTAACCCCTTCCCTGCCAGTGTTATTTTTACTGTAACAGTGCATATGTATAGCACTGATTACAGCAGTAATGTCACTGGTAACCCCAAAAGTGTCAAAAATGTCAGTCAAGGGTCCGATCTGTCCGCCGCAATGTCGCAGTCCCGCAAAAAAAATCGCAGATCGCCGCCATTACTCGTTAAAAAAAAAACAACAAAAATGACAAAAATATTTCCCTTTGTTAGTAAACGCGATAACTTTTGCGCAAACCAATCAAAATACGCTTTTTGCGATTTTTTTTTTTACCAAACATATGTAGCATAAAACAAATTGGCCGAAAATGTTAAAACATTTTGATTTTTACATTTTTTTTGGGGAATTTCAAATAAAAAATGTGAAAAATATTGTTATTTTTGCAAAATTGACGCTCTTTTTTTGTTTATAGCGCATGATCAAAAAATCGCACAGGTGATCAAATACCACCAAAAGAAAGCTCTGTTTGTGGGAAAAAAAGGACGTCAAATTTGTTTAGGTACAGCGTCGCACGACCGCGTAATTGTCCGTTAAAGTCACGCAGTAAAAAATCGCAAAAAAAACCCTGGTCAGGAAGGGGGTAAAATCTTCCGGGGCTTAAGTGGTTAAAGCCATGAGAGATGAAAAGGTCATGCACAGATGTGGGCTTGCTACAGATGGAGCGGGCATTCCAAAGGGTGCATGAGATTGGGGGGCTGGTTTTTAGGAAGCAGGGGTAAAGAAATTAAACTGAATGGATTGCGGCTGTTGCCAGAGGAGGAGGGGTGCCGGATATGTGGTTTTCAGTTGGAAAATTGAGGACCAGGATTTGGAGAAATGTCCCCTGAGACTAGGAGAAGAAAGAGGTAGGAAGGTACGATGGAAGTGGAATGTGTATGAGCGCACATGATGTATAACTGCCCTGGTGTTAAGGTCAGCGTGTGTGTTCAGAAATTGCAGGAGGTGATGGGTGCAGTAGTGGGGAGCGGGTAAGAGTGAGAGTGATATCTGTATGCTATGGGGTAGAGAGGAGGGGTAGAATAGGCAAAATTTGAGGATAGAAAACACAGATGTGAGAAGGAAAAGTAGAAGAAGCATGTGCAGGGGAGGGCTGGCAGCCTTAGGCCTGGAGGGCAAGTCTACTCAAGTGGCCCGTTGAACCACTGAATCAGCTCTCCATCCATGCCCACCTGGTTTTATATTGGGTATTGATGTTATGAAGCAAGACATATATGACATGGCATGACCCCGATCTGTTGAAGAGCCAATGCAGCAACTCATTATGTGTCCAATCACAGCCGATCACGTGTAAATGTGGAGAGCCAGATTAGCAGCATCCTCGCAGGGGAGACCTGTACAGGTAATCAGAGCACAGCATTACAGTGCAGCCTCAGCATTGCCCAGCAGGTGACGCCAGTCTGTGTCTATCAGTGACACCAATCAGTGCTGCCTTTCAGTGCCCATCAGTGCCTGCTCATCAGTGCTGCCCATCATTGCATCAGTGCAAAACAGTACTGCTTATCATGTGGAAGAAATGGACTGGATGGCGGCACTCCAATCATGCTATGACTAAGCACCAGCTTGGGTGTGAAATGCGTTAGCTGCCAGTGTCATCATCTCCGCTATGGTATGATCATCCTTCATGTATTTTTGTATCTTTTTTTTCTTCAATAAATGGTTCATTTTTTTGGAGTGCCACTATCCAGTCCATTTCTTCCATATGCTTCTGTTGAAACCAGGGCGTGCACCTGAATTTCCTTTCTGAGGCTGAACTTTGAACGGAGGCTTTTTGTCCTGGAGCAACACAATGTCTTGCTAGTACTGCTTATCAGTGCCGCCCATCAGTGCGGCATATTAATGCCTCCACATCAGTGCTACCTATCAGTGCCTATCAGTGCCCATCAGTGCGGCATATTAATGCCTCCACATCAGTGCTACCTATCAGTGCCTATCAGTGCCCATCAGTGCGGCATATTAGTGCCTCCACATCAGTCCCGATAAGTGAGGCATATTAGTGCCTCCACATCAGTGCTACCTAGAAAAACATTTTATCCACTTCTGGACAGGAAGGTTTTGCCCCCTTAAGGACCAGGCCATTTTTTGCAATTCGGTACTGTGTTACTTTAACTGACGATTGCGCGGTCGTGCAATGCTGTACCCAAATACATTTTTTGTGCTATAAACAAAAAAAGAGCAACAATTCTGCAAAAAAAAATAAAAATGTATATTTTTCACTTTCTGCTATATAACATTCCCAATTAAAAAAAAAATTAAAATCAAAATTTTTCATAATTTTAGGCCAATTTCTATTCTGCTACATATTTTTGGTAAAAAAAAATCCCAATTAGCGTATTTTGATTGATTTATGCAAAAGTTATCATGTCTACAAACTAGGGGAAATATTTATGTCATTTTTATTTGTTTTAATTTTTTTACTATTCATGGCGGCAATCAGCAATTTTTAGCGGGACTGTGACATTGCGGCGGACAGATCGGACTTCTAACTGACATTTTTGACACTTTTGAGGGGACCAGTGACATCACTACAGTAATCAGTGCTAAAAATATGCACTGCTACTGTAATAATGACACTGGCAGGGAAGGAGTTAACCCTGGGGCGATCAAAGGGTTTAGTGTGAGCCTAAGGGGTGTTTTCTAACTGTTAGAGGGGATGGTATTGTGAAATGAACACAGAGACCTGTGTTCCTAAAAAGGGGGATAATAGGAGCTCTGTATTGATTTCTGAGAGAACAACGGTCTGCCGTGTTACAACAGCAGACCGCCGTTCTCTCTCCAAGGGGAGTGATTGCGGGCGCCTGGTGGCAATTGTGGCTGCTGGCCCCCATGGATTGGCTACCCTGCTGGCGAGTGGGCACACGTCCCCAGGATCGCTCCTGTGGACCGCCGTACATGGTAACCTGCTGACCTGCCACCGTATAAATGTGGCGGCTGGTTGGCAAGTGGTTAAAAACATTTTTTTTTTTTTTTTTTTTTTTAAGCAAACATCACCAACAGAAAGCTTGAATTGTGTGTGGGGGAAAAAAAATGATAAAACTGTCATATAGGTACAGTGTAGCATGACCGCGCAATTTTCATTCCAAGAGGGACAGCGCTGAAAGCTGAAAATTGGCCTGAGCAAGAAGGGGGTGACAGTGTCCAGTAGGCAAGTGGTTAAACAAGGCTGGGGGAGAGGTATTCTGTAGAGACGGAGTGGGAAGAAAGAGTAAAGAGGGGAGAGTGTGGTCACAGCTCACTCACTTGTACAGTCCCAGCAGCAGCCTCACTGGCTCAGTCAGCAGATTCATGTTTAGGATGTGACTGTCGGATGCCTCATGTTTAGGATCTGAAGTTTCCAGCGTGCACAGGGAGAGAGGGGCGGGAGAAGACAGAGCAGATCTGTTCTCCCATTTGTGTAGAGGAGGGGGGAAGGGCTGTGCTCTGCAGGGATACAACACTCTCAGCCCTGTCACAGGACGATCGGCTCGTAGCTGCAGTGAGTGAGAGAGGCGTTCTTTCACTGCTCCTCCACTCTGTTAACCCCGCGCTGGAGCCGCCCGAGCAGTAGCACACCACCAGTACCGGACATGTGCAGCTCTGCGCTGCCAGCACAGCGGCCCATTTACAGGGAATCCAGGCGGCCCAGGGGGAAATTGCCACCTTTCCCCCCAGGCCAGTCCGCCCCTGAGCATGTGTATAGAGAGTGTGAATCTGACTTCAAATAAATGAATTGTCAAATGCTGGTTCTTGTTGTATCTTCATACAGCTTTAGTTATCCTGCTTTAGTTAAACTGCCCAATACTCTTGACAGAAACATTCAGAAAAGAGACGTCTGCGCCTCCCCAGCTATATACAACTGCTCAAAAAAATTAAAGGAACACTTTTTCATCCGAGTATAGCATCAAGTCAATTAAACTCCTGGGATATTGATCTGGTCAGTTAAGTAGCAGAGGGGGTTGTTAATCAGTTTCAGCTACTTTGGTGTTGATTAACCACTTACCGCCCTCATATGACGGCGGGACGGTGCGGCTATTATCCTGGGCGGACGTCATATGACGTCCGCCCATTCAAGCACGGCAGGCGCGCGATCGCGGGCGCGCCGCCGTGCACTGCCGGTGTCGGCGTGTCCCCGGGACACAGCCGGTCACCGGCAGGGGGGAAACAGCCAATAGGCATGGCTGTTTCCCACGTGATCGGCTGTGTTCCAATGACACAGCCGATCACAATGAAGGCGCCCCGGGAGATGACCGCGCATGCGCGATCGGGAGCGCGCAGCGCGGTCATGTCGGTGGCACTGTGTTCCGTAGGAACACAGCTGTCACCGGCGGTAGTAAACAGTCACTGACAGTGACTGTTTACTATGTGATCGGCTGTGAATCCATTCACAGCCGATCACAAAATGTAAACAAAGAGCAGTAACTGACTGTTACTAGCTCTTCTCCCCTCATACAGTTTCCAGTATGAGGGGAGAAGAGCTAGAAACATTGAGTTACTGCTCTGTACCGCTGTAAAATGTAAAATCACACAAATAAAGGTCCCCCCACACAGTCCTCAGCCCCCCCCAATGTCACCTGTCACCCAACAGTCACCTCATCAGTGCCCAGAAATTGACACCCACAACGTTCACATGTGAGCGCAGCGATCGCGGGCAGAATCACCGTGATTCTGTCCGCGATCCAGAAATCATTGCAAATTGCGGGACGCCTGTGCGCTGCCCGTTTTTTGCAATAGCACCCCAAACGCTGTGCGATGTTGCCGCCATTTCAGCCTGCCGAATCGCAGTAACATCGCGCAAACATCGCATGACGCCCAAAAAAGGTACAAGAGCTTCTTTGGGGCGTCATGCATTGTTTGCTTGATGTTACCTCGATTTGGCAGGTGGAAATCGCAGCAACATCGCACGGCGTTTGGGGTGCTATTGCAAATCACGGGCAACGCACAGGCGTCCCGCCATTTGCAATGATTTCTGGATCACGGGCAGAATCGCAGTGATTCTGCTCATGATCGCTACGCTCACATGTGAACGTAGCCTAAAATTCACCAGTCACCAGAGACTGCCATCAGTACCGCCGTGCACCATCGCCCATCACCTGTCACCCATCAGTGACCATCGCCCGTCACCTGTCACCCCATCAATCACCGTCACCTGTCACCCCATCAGTCATCGTCACCTGTCACCCCATCAGTCACCGTCATCTGTCACCCTATCAATCATCGTCACTTGACACCCCATCAGTGATCCTCACTTGTCACCCCATCAATCATCGTCACATGTCACCCCGTCAGTGATTGTCATCTGTCACCCCATCAATCATCGTCACTTGTCACCTCATCAATCATCGTCACCTGTCACCTCATCAGTCATCGTCACCTGTCACCCCATCAGTCATCATCACCTGTCACCCCATCAGTCATCGTCACCTTTCACCCCATCAGTCATCGTCACCTGTCACCCCATCAGTCATCGTCACCTGTCACCCCATCAGTCATCGTCACCTGTCACCCCATCAGTCATCGTCACCTGTCACCCCATCAGTCATCGTCACCTGTCACCCCATCAGTCATCGTCACCTGTTTGCCATATACATGCAATCACTTACTGACCGCCTAACGACTATATGCGTCGGCCATTAAAAGCTAAATACTGGAGTTATGGCAGCAGATAGCCCCCATAACCCCGGTATTTTTTGAAACGGCGGGCGGTCGGCTTTCAGATAAGGGTGGTCCCAGTGGCGGATTCGCCGCGGAATTACCCTTACGGTGCAGGGGAAGAGGTGCCCCCCCCCTCCTGCCGCATCCCAGACGTTTTCCCAGCTTACCGGACCCGCCGGCAGCGGGGAAAACTATCCGGTCCCGGATCCTCAGAGACAGGAAGTCGAGTGAGGGCAAGATGGCCCTCACTCAACTCTATGGTCTTGGAGGACCGGAGCTACGTCAAAAGACGTTGCCTAGCAACCGGTTTAAAGGGCCGCTTTTTTTTTTTTGCTTTTTTTTTTCTCCTCTTTCAACAATTTTTTTTTTTTTTTCTTTTTTAGTGTAGTTGTGAGGTGTGAGGTCTTTTTGACCCCAGATCTCACAATAAAGAGGACCTGTCATGCCTATTTCTATTACAAGGGATGTTTACATTCCTTGTAATAGGAATAAAAATGATCAAAACATTTTTTTTTTAAACTGTGTAAAAATAAGAAAATAATAAATAAAATAAATAGGAAAAAAAAAAAAAAAAAAATTAAAGTGCCCTGTCCCCGTTAGCTCGCGCGCAGAAGCAAACGCATACGCAAGTCCCGCCCACATATGTAAACGGTGTTCAAACCATACATGTGAGGTATCGCCGCGATCGTTAGAGCGAGAGCAATAATTTGAGTCCTAGACCTCCTCTGTAACTCTAAGCTAGTAACCTGCAGAAATTTTTAAAATGTTGCCTATGGGGATTTTTAAGTACCAATGTTTGGCGCCATTCTGTGAGCATGCGCAATTTCGAAGCATGACATGTTGGGTATCTAATTACTCGGCGTAACATTATCTTTCACATTATGGAAAAAAAAAAATTCTAAATTTACTGTTTTCTTATTTTTTAGATCAAAAAAGTGATTTTTCTTCAAAAAAATCACATTTGGAAGACTGCTGCGCAAATATGGTGTGATAAAAAATATTGCAACGATCTCCATTTTATTCTCTAGGGTCTCTGCTAAAAAAAAATATATAATGTTTGGGGGTTCCAAGTAGTTTTCTAGCAAAAAAAATGATTTTAGCTTGTAAACACCAAGTGTCAAAAATAGGCCCAGTCTTAAAGTGGATAAATGGACAACTTTGTGTAAAGCGCTACTTGGATGTTAGGCCTATGTATGTGGCCAGGCTGTGAAAAAGTGTTACACATGTGGTATCGCCATACTCAGGAGGAATAGCAGAATGTATTTTGGGGTGCAATTTTTGCTATGTACATGCTATGTGTTAGAAATATTGCATAAATGGACAGCTTTGTGTAAAAAAAATGTGTTTTCATTTTCTTTCCACATTTTCCAAAAACTTGTGGAAAAAAATGACTAATTCAAAAGACTCATTATGCCTCAAAAATTATATGTTGGGCTGTTTGCTTTCCAAAATGGGGTCATTTTATGGGGGTTTCCATTGTCCTGGTGCTCCAGGGCCTTCAAAAGTACGATAGGTTGTCAGGAAATTATATGTGTAATTTGTGCTCCTAGAATGCCGGACGGTGCTCGTTGGATGTTAGGCCTCTGTATGTGGCCAGGCTGTGAAAAAGTCTCACACATGTGGTATCGCCATACTCAGGAGGAGTAGTAGAATGTGTTTTGGGGTGTAGTTGCAAGTATACATGTGCTGTGTGAGAGAAATAACCTGTTAATACGGCAATTTGTAAAAAAAAAAAAAAAACAATCTTCATTTTGCAAAGCATTGTGGGAAAAAATTACATAGTTACATAGTTACATAGTTACATAGTAGGTGAGGTTGAATAAAGACCATAGTCCATCCAGTTCAACCTGTGTAGGTGTGTGTGGCCGTAATCATCTCTCATACCCCTGAATGTTTTTCTCCTTGAGATGTACGTCTAAGAGTCTTTTGAAAGTCACCATACCTCCCGCAAAAACCACCTCTTGTGGTAGAGAATTCTACAATCTTGTAGCCCTAACAGTAAAGTACCCCCCACGTTGCCTGAGGTCAAAACGCTTTTCCTCATATCGCATTGTATGCCCCCGAGTCCTCATGCAAACCTTTCGACTGAATACCATTTTTTCTATGCTGAGATCACCATTGAGATATTTATAAATTGCTATCATGTCCCCTCTCAGGCGTCTCTTCTCCAGGGAGAATAAATCAAGCGATTGCAGATGCTCTTCATAATTAAGGTCCTCCAATCCCCTAATTAGTTTAGTTGCCCTTCTCTGGATCCTCTCCAGCTCCAACACATGCCTCCTGAGGACCGGCGACCAGAACTGGACAGAATACTCCAGATGTGGTCGGACCAGAGTTTTATAAAGTGGAAGAATTATAGTTTTATCTCTGGAAAACATCCCTTTTTTTATGCATGCTAATATTCTGCCGGCTGTGGCAGCAGCCGCTTGACATTGCATGCTATTGCCTAGTATATCCTTTACCAAGACTCCCAGATCTTTCTCCATTTTTTATTCCCCCAAAGGTTCCCCCCTAAACTGTATTGTGCTTTTATATTTTTAGTCCCCAAGTGCAAAACCTTACACTTCTCCACATTAAACCTCATTTGCCATGTCATTGCCCACTCTGTTATTTTGTCCAGGTCATTCTGTAGGATATGTGCTTCATGCTGTGCAGATATTGCCCTGCCCAATTTTGTGTCATCTGCAAAAACTGATATAGAACTACTGATCCCGTCCTCAATGCTGTTTATGAATAAATTGAACAAGGCTGGTCCCAGGACTACCACTCAGTTTTTCTATACAATACTATTAGCGAGCTAGTAAGCTAACTCTTAGGACTCTGACAGATAATCCTCTATGCTTGGAGGCAAGAAATGCTTTATATGGCAACTTTTCTGTCTCTGGGTGCTGATGTCCATTTTTTACCTGATGGAAATAAAGAAGATGTATTTTTAGCCTTGATTTGAGGTGTGCAGTCTTCCATTCCTACCAGATGCGTGTGGGCACATAGAGAAGGTTTACATACCCTGTTGGTCCATTACATTAGTGTGCAGTCCAAAATGGGTCCCAAAGCCAAGAGGACAACACAGGGCAAGCACTACTATTCATACTGGGTGTATTTGGCTTAATTGGCACAAAACTAGCTCACAAATAGTAGTATATAGAACACCTGTGTGGTAATGGCAAGAGTTAATTGGACAAATACAAGGGGGGGGGGGTGGCGCTGGTGCAACAGGCACCCAAAAACTGCAGGGAAGCCCCAGACACCATCCCAGTGAAGGGAAAGTGTAAGCCTAAATATCCACATGTAGGAGGAAAGTGTGCAAGCCCAAACAAAGGGGGCCGGAACCGGAGACGGGACCCGGACCACACAGGACCACCCAAAGGCCACAAAGCCATCCCAAAGCAAGGCCACCCACTCACCTCCAACCGGGGTACCAATGAGCGGGGCACACCAGCCACACAATGGGAAGCAGAGGTGTGCCAGGTGACATCAAGAAGGCAGCATGCTGACCACCGGAGGAGAGAAGAAGCGCCACCTGCAATACAAAATTAAAATAAGCCATTCAAATAAATGAAAATAAGCACATACAGTACTGTGCAAAAGTTTAGGCAGATTAGAAAAAAACTGTAAATTAAGAATGCTTTCAGAAATAGACGTGTTAATAGTTTATCTTTATCAATAAACAAGATGGAAAGTAAATGAACAGAAGAGGAATCAAAATCAAATCAATATTTGGTGTGACCACCCATTGGCATCAAAACAGCATCAATTCTTCAATTCTTCTAGGTACACTTGCACACAGGAACTTAGCAGGTAGGTTGTTCCAAACATCTTGGAGAACTAACCACAGATCTTATATGGATGTAGGCTGCCTCAAATCCTTTTGTCTCCTCATGTAATCCCAGAGAGACATGATGATGTTGACATCAGGACTCTGTGGGAGCCAAACCATCACTTCCAGGACTCCCTGCTGTTCCTCATACCGAGGACAGCTCTTAATGACATTGGCTGCATATTTAGGGTTTTTGTCCTGTGGCAGAATAAATTTGGGGCCAATCACACACCACCCTGATGATATGGCATTTTGATAAGTATCTGCCTTTATTTCTCAATATTTAGAACACTATTGATCCTGACCAAATCTCCAACTCTGTTTGCAGAAATGCAGCCCCAAACTTGCAAGGAACATCCACCATGCTTCACTGTTGCCTGCAGACACTTATTATTGTGCCAATCTCCAGCCCTACGCCAACAAACTGCCTCCTGCTAAAGCCAAATACCTCAAATCTTGACTCACCAGTCCAGAGCACCTGCCGCCATCCTTCCGCACCCCAATTCCCATATTCTCATGCATAGGACATGGAAACAAGGCTCAGGGACTCAACTATGCTTGATAGCACAGCAGCTGGGGTGTAGACAAATGGCAGCAGGTGCTCTGAACCGATAAGTGAAAACCCGAAACATTTGACTGTAGCCAATGATAGCTTGTTCACATAGGAACTATTTTCCATGTAAAGAAGAACAAGGAGTCCTGGAAGCGATGGCATGGCTCCCAGAGCCCTGTTCTCTGCAATGAATCAAGCATTGGAGCATTGAATCTCTCTGGGAGAGCCTTACATTTATACATATAAACCTTTTTGTTAGCTCATATGTATGAACATAAAAGACATTTACCTTTGACATAAAATAAAACCACTTGCTCTATAGACCACGTGCAGGCACACCATGAATGCCCAAAAATCCCACACAGTTTTTTAGTTTTATGTTATAAGGTATAGGGATGTCAGCATTCACCTTTGGGTGAAAACAGTCAAATAATTTAAACCACTGTGCCTGACACCACTTTTCAAAGTCAACGTTGCTTAGCGCACATAATTCACCATTTACACATGGTAAGACTCCCGGATGTCATTCAGTGGGCTCCATTACAACTTCAAAAAACTCACCATGCCCCTTATTAAATACCTTGGAATGTCTACTTTCCAAAAAGGGGTCATTTGGGGGGTATTTGTACTTTCCTGACTTTTTAGTGTCTCAAGAAATGAGATAGGCCTTCAGTACATCAGGTGTGATCAAGTGTGATCAATTTTCAATGATTCCCACCATAGCTTGTGGACTCTATAACTTTCACAAAGACCAAATAATATACACTTACTTGGGTTATTTTTACCAAAGATAAGTAGCAGTATAAATTTTGGCCAAAATTTGTGAAGAAAAATTACTAATTTGCAAAATTTTATGACAGAAACAAAGAAAAATGCGTTTTTTCACAATATTTTCAGTCTTTTTTTATTTATAGCACAAAAAATAAAAAACCCAGCATTGATCAAATACCATCAAAAAAAAGCTCTATTTGTGTGAAAAAAAGGACACAATTTTTGAATGGGTACAGTGTTGCATGACTGAGTAATTCTCAGTCAAAGTGTGAGAGCGCTGAAAGCTGAAAATCGGTCTGGGCAGGAAGGGGGTGAAAGTGCACTGTAGGTAAGTGGTTAAATGAACAACTGTTGCAATAGATGGGCAACAATGAGACGACCTCCAAAACAGGAATGGTTTTACAGGTGGAGGCCATGGACATTTTTTACCTACTCATCTTTTCTAAATGTTTTTTACTAGTTTTGTATTTGGCTAGGGTCAGTGTCACGACTGGTAGCATGAGGCAATACCTGGACCCTATAGAGGTTGCACAGGCAGTCCAACTCCTCCAGATTGGCACATCAAAATGTGCCATTGCCGGAAGGTTTGCTGTGTCTCCCAGCACAGTCTCAAGAGCATGGAGGAGATTCCAGGAGACAGGCAGCTACTCTAGGAGAGCTGGACAGGGCCATAGAAGATCCTTAACCCATCAGCAGGACCGGTATCTGCTCCTTTGTGCAAGGAGGAACAGGATGAGCACTGCCAGAGCCCTACAAAATGACCTCCAGCAGGCCACTGGTGTGAATGTCTCTGACCAAACAAAAAGAAACAGACTTCAAGAGGGTGGCCTGAGGGTCCAATGTCCTTTAGTAGCCCTTGTGCTCACTGCTCGGCACTGTGGAGCTGGATTGGCATTTGCCATTGAACACCAGAATTAGCAGGTCCGCCACTGGCGCCCTCTGCTTTTCACAGATAAGAGTAGGTTCACCCTGAGCACATGAGACAGACGTGAAAGGGTCTGGAGAAGACGTGGAGAACGTTATGCTGCCTGTAACATCATTCACCATAACTGGTTTGGTGGTGGGTCAGTGATGGTCTGGGGAGGCATACCCATGGGGACACACAGACCTCTACAGGCTAGATAATGGCACCCTGACTGCCATTAGGTATCGGGGTGAACCCCTTGGACCCATTGTCAGACCCTACGCTAGTGCAGTGGGTCCTGGGTTACTCCTGGGGCATGACAATACCCGGCTACATGTGGTGAGAGTATGCAGCCAGTTCCTGGAGGATGAAGGAATTGATACAAATGGAGCAGGTGTGTTAAATTTGGTGTTATCGCTCTCACTCTCTCATACTGGTAACTGGAAGTTCAACATGGCACCTCATTGCAAAGAACTCTCTGAGGATCTGAAAAAAAAAATTGTTGCTCTACATAGATGTAGCACCCTTCTAGATAAGTGTTAGGTAGGTAAAACATAGTTGCTTAGGCCTGCTCATGTGCTCAGTGTGTATTCATCTGGTTTCAGGGAGTGTCCACAGCAGATCCAGTGGGGAGGCATGTTGGATGCTGTGGGAAACCTGGTCAATGATACACGGGCCAATGAAACCTGGCCAAAGATACACAGGCTTTTGTAACTGTCCCAATGGGTTGGCACAGAGAGAGGTGCATCATGGGATAGGGTATAAAAGCCAAGAGCACATGAGGTAGGGGATCTTTGGGTATGAAGCCAGGTCCCAGAAGGAGGGTGCCGGCTGTCTCCTTCTGTTGCTGTGGATGGTGGTCACAGGCAGTCGGCCTTGTGAGCCAGGAGTGTGGGGCTGAATCCAGAGGTCCAGGAATGCTGACTAGTCGAGTTGGAGGCAGAGTGACTCTGGAAAAACTGTGTCCGTGAGTACAGAAAAGCTTGCTGGAGGTCTGCCCATGAAGGGGACCACTTCAGTGAATAGAGTCAGTGGACGGGTGTCAGCACACACAGTAAGAGAGAAAGGGGGTGCCAAGTTAGGACCCTGAAGAGAAATTCAAGCAGGAACATTTAAAGTATCTTCACTTCAGTTGCCTTGCCGCATCCTGTCAGTTGTCCTCAACATTGTGAATAGTTATCAGTTGGAGTATCTCACTCATACCTTCACCTATCCAAGCTCTACAATAAACTACAAAACAACATCCCCAGAGAGGTAATGGGAATACGCACAGCTCTTACACAGAAAAAACTGCTTTCTCAATCCCAACGTATCTTCGTACAAGGAGAGTATAATGGTAAAAATTTCAAGGGAACACACAAGTGGCTATAGTATAGCACATATTCAGGATCAATCAGGTACTCTCCATTCTAATCCAGAAACTATCAATCATAATTTCACTGATTATTATCAGGCCCTATATAATACTAGGGTCAACTACTCAGGAGATGAATTGGATCATTATTTGCAGGCAGTGAATTTTCCAGTCTTAACTGATAGAGATAAGGCTAAATTAGAAGCCCCTATTACTCTCGTGGAGATCCAGGAAGTGGTGGCTTCCTTACAATCTGATAAAACGCCAGGACCGGATGGAATTCCTGTTGAATTCTATAAGGCCCATATGGACCTTTTGGGCCCGCAGTTATTAGCCACTCTTCTGGGATCTCTAAATGACGGGGAACTCCCTAAAACAATGAGCGAAGCGGTTATCGTCGTGATCCCTAAACCAGGGAAGGATCCATCATTATGTTCATCATATAGACCTATCTCTCTATTAAATGTATAGATGGGAAGATCCTTTCAAAGATTCTGGCCACTCGACTTAATAGTGTTATTATAGACTTGATCCACCCGGACCAAACTGGATTTGATTGTTTACACATATGGCCTTGGCGTCGGGGGAGGGAGCAGGTGTGGTCGCCTCCCTCGACGCCGAGAAAGCATTTGATTCTGTTGAGTGGCCATTTCTTTGGAAGATCCTAGCTGGTTTCGGCGTTGGCCCTAACTTTGTCTCATGGATTAAGCTTCTCTATGGGAATCCTACGGCTAGGGTCCGCACTAACTCATCCCTGTCGGATAAATTCCCTCTACTGAGGGGCACCAGACAGGGTTGTCCGTTATCCCCGACCTTGTTTGCCTTGGCCTTGGAGCCTCTCGCGATTATGTTGCGGGCGGATCCACAAGTACGGGGCATTAAGGTGGGGGTTATTGAAGAGAAGTTGTCCTTATATGCAGACGACACCTTGATCTATTTAGCCGATGCTTCCACTTCATTACATAGGGCCTTACAATTATTCGACATCTTTGGTCGTTTCTCAGGTATACGTATTAACTGGTCTAAGTCCGTCCTCTTCCCATTACACCCATCGATACCTTTAATAGACACTCAGACACCGTTGAAATGGGTACAGGATATGGTGTATTTAGGCATTAAAGTGGGTCCAACATTGGAGGTGTACCAGCAAAATAACATTGACCCTTTAGTTTCACAACTAAATAAAAGGTGTGCGTCATGGCGCATGCTTCCCTTGTCCCCAATTGGCAGAATTAACTTATTAAAAATGAGTTATCTTCCGAAATTTTTGTATTTTTTTCGTAACTCTCCCATTGATATGACTAGAACCTTTTTCTCGAGATTAGACAGTATGGTAACAACTTTTGTATGGGCCGGACGTATTCCACGAGTCGCAAGGCGTAAGTTATATCTTCCTCTTGCAAGAGGAGGTTTAGCGTTTCCTAACTTTAAGTTGTATTTTTGGGCGGCTGTACTAGTGACGGTCCGGTGGTGGTTCTCCCAGCCCAAAACTAACTCCGCAGTTACACTAGAAGCAGCACTGCTGGGTTCCTATGCGGCCCTTAGTAATCTGGTTTTCCGGGGTAAAAGGGCACATCCTCAAATAACCAGTCTGATGAAGATGGTGCTGCGGATATGGACTCGGGCGCGGGTGATATATAACGCACCTTTACATATATCTCCCCACACTCCGCTGTGGGGCAATCCTAATCTAATACATCTGTATCAACTTCCTGATCCCCAGGTATGGGCTGCCAGAGGGATAGTTACGATGAAACATGTTATTAGAGATGGAAAACTTCAAGGCTTTGAAGCTCTCCAGTCTACCCACTCATTGCCTCCCACTATGGGGTTTCGTTATCGCCAGCTTAGTCATGCTATGCGGGCTCAGTTCCAAGGCCCTGTTGTCTTGGAATCGGACCCTTTGGAGAAAATGCTAACTTTTAAGGTAATAGGGAAAACTCTCTCTGCTATATATTTTATACTCTCAACAGATCATAGTCAGTCCCTTGAGAAAACCTATAATAAATGGAAGGATGACATCCCAGATCTGACTGTTGAAGATTGGGAGAATTCGGTTAATAATTATATCCCATCAATAATAGCGGCTAAGGACAGATTCATACAACTCAAATTCTTACATAGAGCATACTACACGCCACAACGTCTTGCTAGGATATATCCCATGAAGGATCCTTCGTGCACTAGATGTGGGCATGAAATTGGCACTTTTTTACATGTTGTTTGGTCGTGTCCCGAGCTGGCAACCTTTTGGAAAGCAGTGACGGGTACTATTGGGGAAATTTTTGACATTATGATTCCTTTGGACCCAAATTTAACTTTACTGAGTAACCTTACAGAAGTGGCTGGGGATAGATATACTAAAATGTGCATTATGTATACCCTGTTTTATGCCAGGAGAGAAATCCTTTTGCGATGGAAGTTACCCGAACCTCCCACCCGATCAACCTGGATAGCTGCTGTTGCTAAGACACTTCCATTCTACCGTTTTACATACGGTAGTAGGAATTGCCCAAAAAAATTCGATAAAGTGTGGTCAGCCTGGATTGATGCTGTAGGTGTGCCAATGTCACCTGTTTCATAATGATAGAAGCAGGAACTTATTAATTAATTGATTATATATATAAATATTTTTTTTGTTTTTTGTTTTTTTTTTTTTTTTTTTTGTTTTGATCCTAAAGCGGTTTATTGATAGTCCCCTTCCCTTCCTCTCCCAATTTTGGTTGTTTTTTTTTTTTTTTTTTTTTTGTGTGTTTGTATGTATGGATAATATTTTTCCTTGCTCAGAGTAATGTATTGTAGTTGTAAATATTGGTATTGTTTGTATGTTTAACAATAAAATAAAAATTTAATTGTAAAAAAAAAACAAAACAACATCCCCTGGACTGTTCATTGTCTGAGCCAAGTATTTAAAGTGATAAGTTTCCGTAGACTGTTGCTACGGTTAACCCAGGGGAATCCAGAAAGTACTATTTTCAGCAGCCCTCTAGGGGGCAGGGCTACATAAAGATGGCCTAGGCTAAAGGAACTTTGACAAGACCCTAAAACTGAGCTGCAGCACGGTGGTCAAGACCATACAGTGGTTTAACAGGACAGGTTCCACTCAGAACAGGCCTCGCCATGGTCGACCAAAGCAGTTGAGTGCACGTGCTCAGCGTCATATCCAGAGGTCTTTGGGAAAAAGACGTATGAGTGCTGCCAGCAATGCTGCAGAGGTTGAAGGGATGGGAGTCAGCCTGTCAGTACCCAGACCATACGCCGCACACTGCATCAAATTAGTCTGCATGGCTGTCATCCCAGAAGGAAGCCTCTTCTAAAGATGATGCACAAGAAAGTGCGCAAACAGATTGCTGAAGAGAAGCAAACTAAGGACATGGATTACTGGAACCATGTCCTGTGGTATGATGAGACCAAGATAAACTTATTTAGTTCAGATGGTGTCAAGCGTGTGTGGCGGCAACCAGGTGAGGAGTACAAAGACAAGTGTGTATTGCCTACAGTCAAGCATGGTGGTGGGAGTGTCATGGTCTGGGGCTGCATGAGTGCTGCCGGCACTGGGGAGCTACAGTTCATTGAGGGAACCATGAATGCCAACATGTACTGTGACATACTGAAGCAGAGCATGATCCCCTCCCTTCAGAGACTGGACCGCAGGGCAGTATTCCAACATGATAATGACACAAGACACAACTTCAAGACGACCACTGCCTTGCTAAAGAAGCTGAGGGTAAGAGTGGTGGACTGGCCAACCATGTCTCCAGACCTAAACCCGATTAAGCATCTGTGGGGCATCCTCAAATGGAAGGTGGAGGAGCACAAGGTCTCTAACATCCACCAGCTCCATGATATCGTCATGGAGGAGTGGAAGAGGACTCCAGTGGCAACCTGAGAAGCTCTGAAGAACTCCATGCCCAAGAGGGTTAAAGCAGTGCTGGAAAATAATGGTGGCCACACAAAATATTGACACTTTGGGCCCAATTTGCACATTTTCACTTGGGGTGTACTCACTTTTGTTGCCAGCAGTTTAGACATTAATGACTGTGTGTTGAGTTATTTTGAGGGGACAGCAAATTTACACTGTTATACAAGCTGTACACTCACTACTTTACATTGTAGGAAAGTGTAATTTCTTCAGTGATGTCACATGAAAAGATAGAATAAAATATTTACAAAAATGTGAGGGGTGTACTATTTTGTGAGATATATAGATATATCCCATATATATATAGTGTGTGTATATATATACATATATATATATATATATATATATATATATATATATATATATATATATATATATATATATATATATATATATATACATATATATATATATACATATATATATATATATATATACATATATATATACATATATACTGTATATATATATACATATATATATATATATATACAGTATATCCCAGGATATCACATAGTTTGTAGACGCTACTTTTGCATAAACCAATTAATATACGCTTATTGGGATTTTATTTTTCCAAAAAATATGTAGCAAAATACATATTGGCCTACATTTCTGAAGAAATTTGATTTTTAACTTTATTATTGATTTTTTTTTTGGATATGTTTTAGTGCAGAAAGTAAAAAATATTGTTTTTTTTTTTTGGTCTTTTCTTGTTTTTAGCGCAAAAATAAAAAAAACCCACTGGTGATCAAATACCACCAAAAGAAAGCTCTATTTATGGGGAAAAAGGACGTCAATTTCAGCGAAAGGAAAGTGGTTAACAATTAACAAATTGAGTATTTCGCCCTGTAATTGCTCAATTTCTTTTGGAAAAAAGGTTGGGAAGAATAGTCTAGTGTTTGGCACATTGTACTGAAGGCCAGCTGATGATAAAAGGAATTCTTTGTAGCAGACAGAACATTGCAAGGAGAACACGGAAAGTGGAGATTTCATTGGGGTTTTATGATCTTGTGTTTGGCTCGGGGCAGATTAAGGATTTCTATCTGTGCCAGGTGTTGGAGCAACGTGTCCCCAGACAGTGGGTCATTGTGGAACTGGGAAAGTGCCAAGACCTGTGAGTTAAGGTGACAATCAGCTGATATTACTGCTGCATACATGCTATAATTATGGCAGTGCAATGGTTAACCAATCATTGATCTCATTGGGAACTGTTGCTGTGTCCAGAGGGGTAACTAGAACCTTCAGGGCCCCCTGCTGGAAGAATCAATGAAGGGCCCCCCTGGCTCCCAACCAGGGTCCTTCCCATTGACTCCGGGGCCCTTTACTCCCATTTTGGGGCCCTTTATTACTGTCGCACATTGGGCCCCCTTCCTGCCATCTTGAGGTCCCCCCCATGGTGGTGGAACTCCAGAGCCTAGACGTGAGTGCAACCTTTGTGACCCTGGTAGTTCCACCACTAGTATCAGTCGTTTTTTTATTTTTAATTACATTTTCTTTATGTTTTACCACTTTTTGTTTCCAATTTTACTTTTTATGATTTTTTTTACATATTTTTTAGGACCTGGGGAGGCTTTGGTGAAATATCAGGGGTCTAAACAGACTCCTGATGTCTCACTTTTGAGACAGAGCAAGGGACTGAGGACAGATTTGTCAGTCTATTTATCTGCAGCCTCAGCTTCACGGAATGAATGAACAGGAATAGCTCTATACAGAGCTTCCCGTTCATTCATAAACTGAGGCATAGTAAACACAGTAGACCCCTGATGTCCCACTTTTGAGACAGAGAAAGGGACTGAGGACAGATTCATCAGTCCATTTCTCTGTAGTCTCAGCTGCACTGGACAGTGAATCAATGGGAAGTGCTCTGAGCTAAATGGCTTCCTGTTCATTCACACACAGAAGCATAGTAAACACAATTTACTATGTTTTGGTTATGAATGAACACAGTAAATGATCAGTACTGTTCTCACTTTTGAGACAGAGAAAGGGATTGAGGACAGATTCATCGGTCTCTTCCTCTTCAGCCTCAGCTACACGGAATGAGTGAACAAGAATAGCTCTGTACAGAGATTCCCGCGTTCATTCTTAAACTGAGGTATAGTAAACACAGTTTGTGGGGGGGGGGGGCGGGGGACCAGGGACATGGTGAGGGGCCCGGTGCAGCAGGACAAGGAAAGAGAGGTGGTGGGAGTGGCATGTGGAGGATCTGATGCCCTCCATTTCCCTCCTGCAGCTCCTAAATGTCTGCAGGAGGGAGAGCAGAACAACCGGGCATTCAGCGGCTACATGGAGGGATCGGTTCCTCTTCATGCTGCTGCCTCCACCACCCTCCTATTCAGGCATATGGGGGGGGGCACATGGGTCAGGGCCCTGAAGCATGGGTCAGGGTCTCAATGGCGACCCCTGTACATACGCCCCTGGCTGTGTCTCATGTGACTAGTCTGATTATTTAAAGCCGCATACGCTCGGATCAGTACTGCAGAGTGAAGGAAATCTCAGGTTGCAGTGAGTATTTCAATGAATGGCAACCACTGGTCCTGCGCCTCAGCTACCCTGCTGTTGAGTGGCTCAGGCGGCACACGCGCACGCCCACAGGTGCACTCCTGCAAACCGCCGTACCGGTACAGCGATTCGTGGGGACCTGTCGCTGTATAACTTCAGCGGCTGGTCGGCAAGTGGTTAACTGATCTTTAGGCCTACAATGTGTAAAGTTTTAGGCAGGTGGGGAAAATGCTGTAAATGAAGAATGCTTTCAGGAATAGAAGTATTAATAGTTTATTTTTTATCAATTAACAAAATGGAAAGTAAATGAAGAGAAGAGAAATTCAAATGAAATTCATATTTGGTGTGACCGCCCTTTGCCTTCAAAATAGTATCAATTCTTCTACAGTAGGTAGACTTACACACAGTTTTTGAAGGAACTCGGCAGGTAGGTTGTTCCAAACATATTGGAGAACTAACCACAGATCTTCTGTGGATGTCGGCTGCCCCAGATCCTTCTATCGCTTCATGTAATCCCAGACAGACTCCGTGAGGCTGAGACCAGGGCTCTGTGGGGGCCAAACCATCACTTCCAGGACTTCTTGTTCTTCTTTACACTAAAGATAGTTCTTAAGGACATTGGTTGTATGTTTGGGGTCGTTGTCTTGCTGGTGTCCTGCTGGAGGTGGGTGTAGATGTAAGTGGAAGGCATAGACAGGGTAGTAGAGGGTCAGTAAGGTGGTGGAGTAGCAAAAGAAGATAAGGAAGACATACTGTGAACGTTTAAGTGAATTGGGTTGTATGAAAGTGTGCAGAGATGTATAGTAACTAAGTAGAACTACGTCACTACTGTACTTAAGTACCGAAATGCGGTATCTGTACTTTCCTAGAGTAGATTTTTTTCTCCTACTTCCACTTTTACTTCACTACATTTTTTCGATGATTTCAATACTTCTACTCTGATATTTTTTTTGTGCTGCATAGTTACTCGTTACTATTATAAAAATTACCACTGCCAGAACAGTAGATGGCAGGTTTCATGAAGCTCAAAACATGTGTATTATCAGCGCATACGAAAATAAATGCTACTGTATGTATAAATAAAAGCTGCATTTGAAATAATAAAAAACAATATGATGTTCAAACTTTTGACTTCTTTCTTGAATAACTACATAACACAGTACTTGTACTTTTACTTTCAGTACTTGAGTAGCAAAATTTGTAAAAAAAACTACTTGCAATACTTAAGTACAAAAAATGTTGAATACTTTAGTACTTCTACTCAAGTCACTTTTTGATCGAGCACTTCTACTCAAGTCACTTTTTGATCGAGTACTTTTACTTTTACTCAAGTATGGGTTTCGAGTACTTTATACAACTCTGAAAGTGTGAATATCTCAGTTTGTGTGTGAAGTGATTTGGACAATAAATGAAACACATTCAACATTAAAGAACAAGTCCAGTTGAATGTGACCAACTATGACTAGACATACCATGATCTAAATTAGGGGTCTATAAACTTTCTAAACAAAGGGCCAGGATACTGTGCTTCAGAAGAAGCTTGTAGAAGAGTAGAAAATGTCTTGGGGTCACAGGAAGTAAACAATGCATCTGTGGCAAACATCGCCACTTACAGAGTATTCTGTCAGGAATGATTGTACAACTGTATTATGTGTGCATTGTATGTGTAAACGTAACCCGAGCAGTACCTGTAGGATTTTGTATTGTGTTAGCTGCTGGCTCATGAATGTGTATTGGAAACCCCTGCTGTCCCTCTGTGGAGACCCCGTGTTGCAAACACAGCCACTGGATATTGTCCTATTGTTTGTCTGGCAGAGTAAGGTATTATGGGATGTTCAGTTTTGTGCGTGGAATGTCTCGAAGAGGGAGGGGTTTTGGCTGAGTGTAATCCCTGTTTTTTCAATAAACAAGGCAGTCTAGTGTTGACCTTCAAGCCATGTGTCTGCTGGTTATTATAGGGTTGTTAATATTATACGCTACCAGGATTATTGTATGCTCTGCCTGACTACCAGTGGAGATATCGTGGATCGTACGGCTACTCCGCTACAATTGGTGGCAAGCGACTGGATCTTTATCCACACAGCGAAGCAGCGTTCGGCAGTATTCATGCAAACAAAGAGAAAAGAAACCATTCAGATGAAACCGGAGTTCGGCAGTACGTAAAACTACACGAAAGGCTGGTGAATGGGAACGGATTATACACGGCTAAAGCGGCAGACATTGAAAGCATTGCTGGAGGCAAGATAGCCAGCAACAAGAACAAGGCGACACTGATCAAAGAACTCATAGAAGAAGACAGAGCAGCCATGGATGCAAGGCCAGAAACAGACCGGGAATTTGAACTGGAATTTCTCAGCAGGATAGCGTTGTATCCAAGTACCCCATCAATGGAAACCCATGAACGGGTCGCAGCGGACGTACATGAATACATCATGGCCATAAGGGGGCCCCAGCCACAACCTCTCCAAGTACACCCAACTCCACTCAGCATGCTGCAAGGTAAACCCAAAATACCGTACCAGGCATTTAAAAACTTCACGGACACGGAGGGAGAAATAGATGGGTATTTGCAAGACTTCGAGAGGCTGTGCCAGTTACATAACATTGACCCAGAGGATCAGGTACAGATATTGGCTGGGAAATTGTCTGGCCGGGCGGCCGATGCGTATCGGGCAGTCCCTAATGCCGACATCCGGGACTACCAGAAAGTTAAGCAGGCGATTTTGACCAGGTATGCCATCACCTCCGAGGCATACCGACTCCAATTCCGGGATCTTAAAAAGCAGGACCAAGATTCCCACACTGAGTTTGCCCATCGGTTGCACAGGGCGGCCACCGGATGGTTAGATGCAACACAAGCCACTTCACGAGAGGATGTTTTGCAATTATTATTGTTGGAGCAGTTTTTCCGGAGACTACCTCAAGAAATGCAGCTCTGGATAAGGGACCGTAAACCTTGCACCCTTCCAGAGGCTGCTAAATTAGCAGATGAGCACCAAGACACTAGACGGGAACAACAACCACCGCCTAGGGTAGTTGCCCAGCAACCCTATCACCGACCAGCAGTTACCGAACCAGCACGCCCACGTTCAGGAGGAGGTAACAGTCAGTACCCCAGGTACCAACCAGGAGCCCATACCCGGTGCCATCTCTGCAACCAAATGGGGCACATACAGAAAGACTGTCCCCGAAATCGGCCTCGTCAGCCCTGGCCGAATCAGGGCTACGCACCAGCACCTCGAGCCGCTGTACACTGTTACCAAGCAGCCACTGCATTACAACCCCCCACAGCACTCCAAATGGAGGAACCCCTGGGCACCCTACACGAGGTTAACCCCCATCCAAGCGGCATTGGACAATCGTCAAAACCACCGGCAAGCTGTTCACCTGGAGGGGAGACAACTAGAAGGGATACGTGACTCTGGGGCTACCATCACATTGGTCCGGAATCACCTTATTGCATCCAGACAACTCACTGGGGATTCTGTAGCTGTGCGAGTAGCTGGGGGAGCCATTTTCAAAGTTCCCACTGCGAAAGTACACCTGAATTGGGGAGCTGGGTCAGGGAATGTGGAGGTGGGCATGATGCAGGATTTACCCGCAGATGTTATTTTGGGCAACGACCTGGGGGAGCTGACTTCAGCTTTTGTTCCCCAATCTACCATCCACGAAGCTTATTCGGTTGTTACCCAGCAGCAGGCTCGCACCACAGGACCACTACTACCACAGACGGGGCGAAACTCCTCCAAACACCAGACACCCAGATACCCGTCCCGCAGTGGGGTACAGTGCCACAGGTGCAAGCAGTTTGGGCACTATCGACGAGACTGTACCCATAGCAGGAACCAAGCTGCATGGATCCGACCAGGGTCACCCCCTTCAGCACGGACAACGGTCCCCTACTATCCCACAGAGGTTTCCCCAGTTGTACCCAGGTTCAAACACACAGAGGAGCAATGGGGTACCCTTCATGAAGCTAACCCGGTGCAAGCCGCCACGGAGAATCAACAGCATCATCTACAATCGGTCCAGTTAAATGGAATGCCCGCTCAAGGTCTCCGAGACACGGGAGCCACTCTCACCTTGGTCAAGCGACACCTGGTTCCAGATGCCGCCCGAACCGGAGTCTCAGCAGTGGTACGGATGGCAGGGGGAGCAGTACACCGACTACCCACTGCGAGGGTCCACTTGAATTGGGGTGCCGGGTCAGGTCTGATTGATGTGGGGTTGATACGGGAGCTCCCCACCGACATCTTACTGGGGAACGATCTAGGCCAGTTGCCCTCAGCGATCCTGCCAGTCCAGATCCCCGGCCAATATCCTGGAGACGTACTGGCCTTCTGAGGTCCAGACGCTTCAATGTTTGGATTAAGAACAGTATTGAGCCCGGTTGTTGCACTGGAGTTTGGTGGTACAACCTTATGACTTTACTATTCACTACCGCCCCGGAAAACAGAATGGCAATGCTGACGGTTATCTCGACAAACTGAACTGGAAATATTATCTGTGAGTATTCCCCGGACATCCCCAAGCCGATCCGTTATGGATCAGACTGTGTATGCCGGCTTGGTTCTGGGGGGAGCATTGTGGCAAACATCGCCACTTACAGAGTATTCTGTCAGGAATGATTGTACAACTGTATTATGTGTGCATTGTATGTGTAAACGTAACCCGAGCAGTACCTGTAGGATTTTGTATTGTGTTAGCTGCTGGCTCATGAATGTGTATTGGAAACCCCTGCTGTCCCTCTGTGGAGACCCCGTGTTGCAAACACAGCCACTGGATATTGTCCTATTGTTTGTCTGGCAGAGTAAGGTATTATGGGATGTTCAGTTTTGTGCGTGGAATGTCTCGAAGAGGGAGGGGTTTTGGCTGAGTGTAATCCCTGTTTTTTCAATAAACAAGGCAGTCTAGTGTTGACCTTCAAGCCATGTGTCTGCTGGTTATTATAGGGTTGTTAATATTATACGCTACCAGGATTATTGTATGCTCTGCCTGACTACCAGTGGAGATATCGTGGATCGTACGGCTACTCCGCTACAGCATCTTTGGTATTAGGGGGAGGAAGAGGGCCCCAATGTTTGTATCAGTAGGAGGAATGGTGGCCCAACCAGGGCCGGCCCTACCATGGGTCCCTGTGGGTCCATTGGACCCAGGCGGCAGTTTAAGCAGGGGCGGCCCTGGCCGCCATCTCTATGTCCCGGGAAATGCAGTGTGAATCCAGCCTCCAGCATATGTCCGTCACGGACGGACAGCGTCACCTCACCCCCTCGGCTCCTCCTCCTGTGTACAGTGCTGCCAGGGAGCGGCCAAGCGGGACCAGCGGCAATGGTTTGTAGATACGTGGGATGGGCTTGGCTTGGGGGGCAGAGCCAGAAGGGAAGATGGGTTAGGGAGCAGAGCATGTTTGCCGGCGGGAAGGTGCACAACATCCTCATCACAGTCAGTGTCAGACACACAGCATAGCAGTACCCTCTCATCAGAGACAATGCTTCAAGATGAAAGAGGCTCAGGCACCACTTTGCCAGATAGTGAGTTGAGTTCTCCATTCATAGTAAATGTGAGTGGCTGGCCTGGCTTAATTTGTTTCTCTTATGTATGTTGTTCACTCAGCTCAGTGCAATCTCAGTGCCATCAGTGCAATCACACTGCCACCTGTGCCCCATCAGTGCAATCACAGTGCCCCGTCAGTGCAATCACGGTGCCATCCATGCCCCATCGGTGCCCCATCAGTGCAATCACTGTGCCATCAGGGCCCCATCAGTGCAATCACAGTGCCATCCATGCCCCATCAGTGCAATCACAGTGCCATCCATGCCCCATCAGTGCCCCATCAGTACAATCACAGTGCCATCCATGCCCCATCAGTGTAATCACTGTGCCATCAGTGCCCTATCAGTGCAATCACAGTGCCATCTGTGCAATCACAGTGTCATTTGTGCCCCATCAGTGCAATCACAGTGCCACCAGTGCCCTATTAGTGCAATCACAGTGCCCCATCAGTGCAATCATTGTGCCATCAGTGCCCCATTAGCGCAATCACAGTGCCCTATCAGTTCAATCACAGTGCCATCTGTGCAATCACAGTGCCATCTGTGCCCCATCAGTGCAACCACAGTGCTCTATAAATTTAATCACAGTGCTATCTGTGCAATCACAGAGCCCCATCAGTGTAATCACATCGCCATTAGTGCCCCATCAATGCAATCACAGTGCCCCATCTGTGAAATCACACTGCCATCAGTGCCCCATCAGTGTAATAACATTGCCATCAGTGCAATCACAGTGCCCCATCAGTGCAATCACTATGCCATCAGTGCAATCACAGTGCCATCAATGTCCCATCAGTGCGATCACAGTGAGTCATCACAGTGCCCCATCAATGCAATCACAGTGCCCCATCTGTGAAATCACACTGCCATCAGTGCCCCATCAGTGTAATAACATTGCCATCAGTGCAATCACAGTGCCCCATCAGTGCAATCACTGTGCCATCAGTGCAATCACAGTGCCATCAGTGTCCCATCAGTGCGATCACAGTGAGTCATCACAGTGCCCCATCAATGTCAATACAGTGCCCCATCAGTGCAATTAGTGTCATCAGTACCCCACCAGTGCAATCACAGTGCACCATCAGTGCAATCACAGTGCCCCTTCAGTGCTATCACAGTGCCCCACCAGTGCCACTACAGTGCCCCATCAGTGCTATCACAGTGCCCCATTAGCGTCAATACAGTGCCATCAGTGCCATCACAGCGTGCCATCACAGTGCCCCATTAGTGTCAATACAGTGCCATCAGTGCAATCACAGTGCCCCATCAGTGCCATCACCAGTAAATCTGACTTCTAGTTTTAACTATCATGAAAGAAAATAATGGATGTGGGGACCTTTTGGTGGGCATGATTTTTTTTTTTGTTTGTGGGGGGGGGGGGGGGGGCAGCATTTTATTCTTGGACCCAGGCAGCACAATGTCTTGGGCCAGCCCTGGGCCCAACGTTGTTGTCAGTGGGAGGTATAGCACCCCATCATTGGTATAAGTGGAGCACCCCATCATTGGTATAAGTGGAGCACCCCATCATTGGTATCGGTGGGAGGAATAATGCCACAATATTGGAATAAATGGGAGGAATAGTGCCCTATTATTGATATCGGTGGGAGGAATAATGCCCCATTATTGATATCGGTGGGAGGAATAATGCCCCATTATTGATATCGGTGGCAGGAATAATGCCCCATTATTGATATAAGTGGGAGGAACAATGCCCCATTATTCGTATCAGTGGGAGGAATAGTGCCCCATTATTGGTATCGGTGGGAGGAATAATGCCGCAATATTGGCATAAATGGGAGGAATAGTGCCCCATTATTGATATCGGTGGGAGGAATAATGCCCCTATATTGGTATCAGTGGGAGGAATGGTGCCCAATCATTGGTATAAGTGGGAGGAATATGCCCCATTATTGATATCGGTGGGAGGAATAGTGCCCCTATATTGGTATAAGTGGGAGGAATAGTGCCCCATCATTGGTATAAGTGGGAGGAATAGTGCCCCAATATTGGTATAAGTGGGAGGAATAGTGCCCCATCATTGGTATCAGTGAGAGGAATAGTGCCCCATCATTGGTATCAGTGGGAGGAATAGTGCCCCATCATTGGTATCAGTGAGAGGAATAGTGCCCCATCATTGGTGTCAGTGAGAGGAATAGTGCCCCATCCTTGGTATCAGTGGGAGGAATAGTGCCCCAATACGGGTGTCAGTGGGAGGAATAGTGCCCCATCAATGGTGTCCGTGGGAAGAATAGTACACTTTCACTGGTGTTAGTGGGAGGAATAGTGGCCCATTGTTGGTGTCAGTGGGAAGAATAGTACACTTTCACTGGTGTTAGTGGGAGGAATAGTGGCCCATTGTTGGTGTCAGTGGGAAGAATAGTACACTTTCACTGGTGTTAGTGGGAGGAATAGTGGCCCATTGTTGGTGTCAGTGGGAAGAATAGAGCCCCATCATTGCTGTCAAGGGGAGGAATAATTGCCCATCGTTGGTGTCAGTGGCAGAAATTATGCTCCACTGTTGGTGTCAGTAGGGAGAATCTTTTATTAAAGAGAATAGGGCCAGATAAAGATAAGCAAAGGTTCACACAGTTTGGAGACCACTGATCTAGATCATTGAGAACCTTCACGTGTGTACATGTGGTTGGATACAACACTTAGTAGGAACTCAATCCTAATTTTATAATGTTTATAAATTAAACCGTTCACTTTAAAGTGGCTGACAAGTTCACACGAAGGTTCATTTGCAAACTCAACACAACAGCTGCTGTCATTGGTCAAACCACCACAATGGACATGACGTCTGAGGCCAGCGGTTCTAAGGCTCGAATCATGACAACAACGGTGATGCCTGGGGTATGGTTACAACACATCTTATAAAAACCAGACTTTGCAAACATGACAACTCATCTGGAAACAATAGCATTAGAATTACCTGGGGGGAAACGGTAATCCCATTAATTATGAGTAATAAAGAATTATGAATGCCTGTCAGTGGTGTTAATTTCTTGAAGGTGTCATTATCGCTTGTTGTGTAGACAGAGGATTACAGGAGATCATTACGGGTTGGCCTGGATGTGTGGCAGTTGTCCAGCATTCCATTTTAGGCCACAAGAGAATAGAGAGTCGTTCATTTTATACTTCCTCTACTCGTCCAATTTGGCTCTCCTTGCCCAGCTCCACCTATCCCCACCCAGCGTATCCCTCTCTGCCCCTCTCAGCAAAGCTATGTATAAACACAGAGAAGTGAGCGAAGGGAGAAACAGTAATAGGAACAGATAAGGGAGTCACAGGGGAGAGTTTGAGGGCACCACCAAGCAGTGCTGTATTTTGGCCTAGGCCAACAAGGCATAGGCCTAGGGCGGCACTTTGCAGGGGGGCAGCAAACAAGCCGCCCCCCTCCACCTGAGACTCTATTGGCCACTGGTTGCTAGAGCCGCCTCTCTCACCCCCCCTCTCTCTCACTCACCCCCTCTCACTCACCCCCTCTCACCCACCCCTCTCTCTCTCCCTCTCTTTCACATCCCCCTCTCTCTCTCTCATCCCTCCTTTCTCTCTCTCCCCCTCTCTCACCCCTCCTCTCTCTCTTCCTCTCTCTCATCCCCCCTCTCTCATCTCTCCTCTCTCTCATCCCCCCTCTCTCACACCCCTCTCTCTCATCCCCCTCTCTCACACTCTCTCTCATCCTCCCTCTCTCTCTCTCTCATCCTCCCTCTCTCTCACCCCCCTCTCTCTTTCATCCCTTCCTCTCTCACCCACCCCCTCTCTCTCTCTTACCCACCCCCTCTCTCTCTCACCCACCCCCCCCTCTCTTTCCCTCATCCACCCCTCTCTCTCCCTCACCCACCCCCGTGAGATCTCAGGGGTTCATGCTGGGACTTGTAGTCTTTCAATTCCGGAGGGAGTCACATCCGTTAAAAAAAGGAGTGGGCGCCCAAATTTACATAGAAAGGGGGGGGGGGCGCAAATTTAGTCTTGTCTTGGGCAGCACAAAACCAAAATACACCACTGCCACCATGTCAGCATTATGCAGTCTAGAGCTGGAATGTGATGATATGGTGGGTCCAGATACAGCAGATGATCTGAAGATAGTCTGGATACTACTGGGATGCTGTGGATGCTCAGGCCGGACCTTGTGCAGAATTCTGGCACACGGGGGAGCACAGGGGCCCACAAGTGCAGAAGACAAGCCAAAGTCAAGGCAACAGCATGGTAGAAGAGGTAGGTGCCAAATCGAAAGGCTGGAGAAGGGTCAGAAGTTAGGCCAGGGTCCATATCAGATGGGCGGTAATGTCACTGTACTTTACCAAATCAGCAGACAGAAAACAAAGTCTGGATACAAGCCAGAGTCTGCAACAGGGGATGTGGATACAGCGGAGTCAGGCCGAGTCAAACTAGATGGCAGGTCAGGTCATGAGTCACAGGAGTGGGTGACCACTCAGCAAGTCTCCTTGGTTGTAATTTGCTTTAAATAGGGCTCTAGGCACCTAAAGCCAGTGTTGAACGTGCATGCTAATTCACAATAATGAATGGACACGTGCACAGCCCTAACTATGCTTGGGAGTACGAGTTACAGTACGCGCATGGCCAGATATCAAGGAAGGCTTGCCCATAGTATGGATGTTGCTTCAAGGCACATATGTGTGTGCAGGCCAGCAAGTACCTATGCCGATGTGCACAAGCATGCGCACATGTGCATCACTGGGCATGCATGCACCTGTCACCCGCCAAATGGACTATTTAACTGGGACTGCTGTACTCATTGCTGTCTCATCTACAGCATTTCCATGTAACCTGTTACCAGTCTCTGTGCTTAACTCCTTGTTGCTGACCCGGCTTGCATCTGACCATGCTTGAACACTACCTACCCTGACCCCAGCTTGACTCTGAAATCTGCCTCTGCTTCTTGTCTTATCTGATCTGCTCCACCATTGCTAACGTCAGTCTCCTGACTACTCTTCTGCCTGCCGCTTCTGCCTGACCTGATCTTCTGTTACCGACTTGGCGTGTCTGTCTCCGCATCTTGCCATGTCCTGTCTGCCAAATGCTCCCTGATTGGTGTCCTACCTACCTGAACTCCACTGGCTTGCTCAGCACCAGCAACCTGTCTTCTGTCAGCCAAGAATTAGCCAGTCTGCTGTCTGATAGTTCTGGTTCTACTGCCCCTGCCCGCTATCTGCTGTCTCTGCCATCTGGTTCATCTTTGGCAACAGGGCTGGCCCAAGGCATTGTGCTGCCTGGGTCCAAGAATGAAATGCTTCCCCCAAAAAAATCATGCCCACCAAAATACCAAAATGCCCCCACATTCATTATGTTATATAAATATAACATTTTGAAAATATTGTATACAGTAATCTGTTATCTTCTTCCATAACTCACCACCAGACCAGACCAGTCCACCAAACACCAACTGTCTGTCCTCAGTCCTCCTGTCCCCCCCCCCCCCCCAAGAAGATCCAGCCTGCCCTGCATGAGATGGAGTACGCTCTGACGTCATTGCGCACACCACGATCACGCGAGGGACATTCCCATCAGTTTGCACTATGGGCGGCAGTATGAGATGGGGAAATGCCGTCCATAACGCACCACAAAATGATGACACACAAAACTGCTGGAAAAGAAAATCTTGGGAGTCAAATTGCTGCCCCTCTCTAAGTGCCGCCTGGGTCCAATGGACCCAGCGGGACCCATGGTAGGGCCGGCAATGTATGGCAAAGCACTGTCTCTCTACCAGCGCGGTCTGCCGGACATGCTACAGGTGCTCATACATCACTGTGCTCTTGCGGCCATTGTCTCTCCACCAGTGGTGAAGGAGCTGGAGCTGTAAGAGAGGCTTTCCTCTTTATGTCAGGCTCTACCACCAGGTACGTGTTAGCAGATCCTTGGGCATAGCCATGCACTTGATTCTCTGACACAAGATTTCATATCATGTACAAGCATACTGCCGATTTTAAGTCTAAATCATGGCCACTTCCTTTGATTGGTCTACAGTGGATCCAAGGCTGGTACATAGAACCCTTGGATTGCTCCACCTTCGAGTATGTTTTATTTTATTTTTTTTTAAGTCTATAGGGCTTTTAATTATCATGACCCTGAGAGCAAACCTGTCCTGTCCAAACAGAAGAGTGTTTCTATGACTCTGAGAAGTGAGGAGGAGACGAAGGATGGGCGGCAGCCACCAATCATTTTGTGACTTGCTGAAGTTGCTTTGCACCCTGAGAATTGATGAGAATTATTTGGCTGGGGGCTCTTGGTTGGAACAATTAGCGCAGAGGCAAGCATAATATTAGCAAAAATGATGGGACGAAATGACAGACAGAAATTAGTCATTAGGAATGACATCCAATAAGTACTTTTTAATTAATTTTTTGGCTGTATTCTTGGGATCTGCCAGTAGCCCCTGGGGCTCCAGTGGGCCAGTCCAACCATGGTCAAGGCTGACTAATGTAGATTTATTTATGTATTTATTTTGCGATATGTTCTTGATTAGGTAACCCATCTCAAGGGTCGGAATTAAGGCTTTTTATTGTGTAATTTACTGAACATATTGCATACCTGCCAACTGTCCCCTTTATGCAGGGACAGTCCCGGCAAATAGGAGCCTGTAATTTACATTGTCCCTGGAAGCGCCCGTTAATCGCAAATGTTACGCAGAAGTAGTGCAGCTGAATGGGAGAATTATTTAAACTCTGCTACTTTGGCCTTAAGTTTGAAATTCCCTTTTTAATTTCCTGCAATTAGCTTCCGGAAGTTTCCGGAAGATTCCGGAGCTTCCTGGAAGTGGGTGTGGTAAGTAATTGATAGCTGTGCTGCAAAGTGTCCCTGGAAATTTTTTTTCAAATGTTGGCAACTATGATATTGAGCACCTGTCTGTTCTTATGTCCTCCACGGTATAAAGGCCTAAGAAAGCCGTAATGAGATGGCAGATTGTATGACTGCCAAGACATTGGTATGAAGTGGTACCGGTTTTTTACACGGGCCATTAGCAGGGATGTCAATCATAGCTAGAAATGGAGACACTCCATCACAATGTATACTTACATCTTATTACATCTGAAGTTTGCAGTTCTAGAAGTAGAGAAGTTTTCAAAGAGGCAATTCATCAGAATAAGTGCAGCTTAATCCTTTTTTTACGGGACGGCACGTACTCTATGAGCAGTAGAAGTGGCAGCTTTACATTCAGCAGTTCTTTTACAGATGGAGCACGTATTCTTTCAGCGTCTTGGCAACCCAGGCTCGATTTTCTTGATTGGTCATATGTGGTTATGCAGAGCGTTGCCCTGCCAGGGTCTAGAAAGTGATTTTGAACCAGAATTCTCAACCAGGTGGGTTGTGGGGCTCCAGGGAGCTTGTGACGTGAAGAGGAAAATGGCTTTTCAGTTTCCTCATGGTTTTCTAAAGTATATTTTGGAGCCTGGAGATTTCTAAGAGATCCGGGTGGGATAAAATCTCCAAACCTGGGTCCAGGTATTCAGAGCAGCCGGCATACTAATTAGTCAGGTGTGTGCTGGGCTTTTAGTAGCAACCTGACCATGGTTCTGGGCTTCACCCTAGCAGACAGGTAGTCTGGTCAAGGAGTCAGGAGGGTTCCGCGGTGGAGCCAGTGCAGCAAGCTGGTCAGTGAACAGTCTGTAGGAGACAGACACAGGCCTGGGGTGTAAGGCCAGAGCACCAGCGCTGCAAGGACAAGCCAGAAGGGCTAAAGGTTGTTTATGTTAAGGAGAAGAAATGCTTAAAACCCCTGTGAGGGAAAACTATGTTTGTTTTTTGAACTTTCTTTTGTGAGATACTGTACATGGCAATCATTTATTCTATTACCTTTGTGTTGGCATTTATTGATGCTTCTTTTTTAAGAATGTACTCATTGGTGTGATCTGTGAGAGCCCGGATCATGTCTTCTGACACAAGCCTTCGGAAGTACTCCAATGGTGTATATTGAGGGTGACAGCATCATTAGTGATATCTTGACCAGAAAAATCTGTGTTTTTTTTTTTTTTTTTTTTACCAAACATATGTAGCATAAAAAAAATTGGCCTAAAATGTACAAAAAATTTTGCTGTTTACATTTTTTTTGGGGAATTTCATATAGAAAAATTTGAAAAATATTGTTATTTTTGCAAAATTTTTTGTTTATAGCGCATGATCAAAAAATCGCACATGTGATCAAATACCACCAAAAGAAAGCTCTGTTTGTGGGGAAAAAGGACGTCAAATTTGTTTAGGTACAGCGTCGCACGACCGCGCAATTGTCCGTTAAAGTCACGCAGTGCCGAATCGCAAAATAGGCCCTGGTCAGGAAGGGGGTAAAATCTTCCGGGGCTTAAGTGGTTAAGAAATGGCTTTCTTCTTGCCACTCTTCCATAAAGGCCAGATTTGTGCAGTATACGACTGATTGTTGTCCTATGGACAGAGTCTCCCACCTCAGCTGTAGATCTCTGCAGTTCATCCAGAGTGATCATGGGCCTCTTGGCTGCATCTCTGATCAGTCTTCTCCTTGTATGAGCTGAAAGTTTAGAGGAACGGCCAGGTCTTCGTAGATTTGCAGTGGTCTGATACTCCTTCCATTTCAATATTATCGCTTGCACAGTGCTCCTTGGGATGTTTAAAGCTTGGGAAATCTTTTTGTATCCAAATCCGGCTTTAAACTTCTCCACAACAGTATCTCGGACCTGCCTGGTGTGTTCCTTGTTCTTCATGATGCTCTCTGCGCTTTAAACGGACCTCTGAGACTATCACAGTGCAGGTGCATTTATACGGAGACTTGATTACACACAGGTAGATTCTATTTATCATCATTAAACATTTAGGTCAACATTGGATCATTCAGAGATCCTCACTGAACTTCTGGAGAGAGTTTGCTGCACTGAAAGTAAAGGGGCTGAATAATTTTGCACGCCCAATTTTTCAGTTTTTTATTTGTTAAAAAAGTTTGAAATATCCAATAAATTTTGTTCCACTTCATGATTGTGTCCCACTTGTTGTTGATTCTTCACAAAAAATTACAGTTTTATATCTTTATGTTTGAAGCCTGAAATGTGGCAAAAGGTCGCAAAGTTCAAGGGGGTCAAATACTTTTGCAAGGCACTGTATATCTACATAATAACATTGCGGATACCCTACATGTCCTTTGGAGACTTCCCTTTGTTATGAAGGCCCTACCTCATGTAATCACCAATGGGATCTCCAGAGGAAGCTGTATAGCGAAATGCGTAGTGATCCATTGGCATTTGGCGCACAAGAACTCTGTTCAGTCCGGACATGTGACATTTTCGCCGATCTGTGTTATCTACTTGCCAGATCTTGGCATACATAGGGCATGTTTCAGATTCTTGTGCTATAAGAAATGTTACAAAGCACTTACCTAAACACCTTTCATGTATTGTTCATCTCCCGAATCTCCCTTTTTGGAGGGGCTATCTCACAGCATGGATTGGCATGGGGAGGAGTTGAGATTCCTAGATAAGAGGGATATTTTTGTACATTTAAAAAAAAAAAATTATTTTTACACTTGACAGGTACTGTTGTGGAGGGATCTGGGGATCTAAAAGACCCCAAACCCCTCATCTGCACTTAAAAGGATTCAAAACAGCCAAGTTTGGCTGTATTGAATGCTGTCATTCTTTTTAATCTGGCGCCGAGTACCCGGAAGTGATGTCATGACACCACTTCCGGGTTTTTACATGGAGACCCGATCAGAGCCGAATGCGGCTTTGATCGTGTCGTCACTTCGGCGGCCGTGCAGGCTGGTTGCCCGGGTCTCCCAATGGGACGGGAGACACGGGCGAGCTGCGGAAGGCGGCTGGGTGGGGGGGATAGCGTCCCCTCCCGCTCCTTGTAATGACAGTCGAGCGGCTTCTCAGCCACATCGGTTGTCATTATAAGACAGTCGACCGTCGGCTATGGACGCCGGTACCGGGGTGATACCTCTAGCTGCAGGCATCACTCCGGTACAGCTCTTTACCGAAATATCGCCAATATCAGTAACCTCCGGGCTGATTCCGATATATCGGGGAAAGTGTAGATCGGCCCTCAATATATCGGCTTTGGCGATAATTGGTCGATCCCTACTGTAAAGCGAAACGCGTAGTAATCCATTACCATTTGCGCACCCGAATTCTGTTCCGCCCAGACACGTGACATTTTCCCAGGCCCAGGCTTAAAATAAGCAATGGAATAAAAATCGTAAAAAAACGCCAGTTAGCGGTGTTTTTTTGGCGTTTATCAGCGTTTATTGACGTTAGAGCGTTTTTACAGCTGAAATACTCTACTAAAAACCCACTAGTGTTTGGGGTTTTTTTACAGCCAGAAAACGCCCCTGCCAAAAACTGCTGAAAACAGCCTGTGTGTGCATGGAGACATAGGAGAACATGCTGGGGAATTTATTCGCTGCAGGAAAAAACGTCTGAGGCCGAAAACAACCGCTGTAAAAACGTCCAGTGTGCATGAGGCCTAAAATTGATAAAAAAAAAAAAAAAATGAAAAGTGAAATAAAAATAAGAAATTCTAAAATTTTTAAGCGCCCCGTCCCTCCGTGCTCGCACACAAAAGCATACGCAAGTCATCCCTAAATAGATAAACAGTGTTTAAACCACACATGTGAGGTATTGCCGCGATTGTTTGAGCGAGAGCAATATTTCTAGCACTAGACCTCCTCTGTAACTCTAAACTATTAACCTGTAAAAAAAAAATTTAAAACGTTGCATATGGATATTGCACTGTACTTTGTCCCCATTCCACGTGTGCAATTTTAAAGCATAACCTGTTGGGTATCTATTTACTCGGTGTAACATCTTCTTTCACATTATACAAAAAATTGGGCTAACTTTAATGTTTTTTGTTTTTTTTTTAATTCATTAAAGTGTATTTTTTTTTTTTTAAATTGCGCTTGAAAGACCGCTGCGCAAATACAGTGTGACAAGAAATATGGCAATGATCTCTATTTTATTCTCTAGGGTTTCTGATAAAAAAAAAAATTATATATATATATATATATATATATATGTTTGGGGGTTCTAAGTGATTTTCTAGCAAAAAATACTGATTTTTACTCGTGAGCAACAAATGTCAGCAGAAGGACAAGGAAGTATTTCAGCTAGAGCGACATTTTGTTTTTCTTTTTTTTAACCCTGGGCAATTTATTCAAAAATTCATAAACAAAACTGGAGTTCTGTTTTAAACCCAAGGTTTGCAGAGGAGGGCTCTCATCCTTATCATTCCTTTAACACTAAAGCCCCGTACACACGTAGCGATTGTCGGCCGTAAATATTCGGCCGACGACCGATCGGCCGATTGTAGGCTTGTTAGTATGATGCTTCCGACAGCCGACAGCGCATTTTCGGCCGAACAGAATCGGGTGTGCAGGCATTAAAATTTTTGTTGGCCAACACCAGAACGGCCGATTGTTCGCCAGTCAGTACAGAATTCGGCCGACAAACAGCCGATTAGCAAGACTGGGCATGCTCAGAAAAGACACACGGAAAGTTAACCATCACATGACATCACTTCTGCATTCGGCTGTTGTTGGCCGACAAAATTCATGTGCAGTCTTTTGCAGTTTTCAGCCGACAGGACAGCACCGGACAAAAGTCGGCCGATCGATCGGCCGACATTCGGTACGTGTATGTACGGGGCTTTAGTGAATCCCTGACCCAAAACAGAGAAGTGCATGTAAAATGTCCTTACACTTCCCTGCATGCATGCTTGCGAGCAATGGAGCAAGATCAGAGTCAGAAAACAAGAAGCTCCCCTATTATTTCCTGAAGGCTTTACCTGATCCTTTAAAATGTTTAAACATAGAGAAATTAATATTCTGATGCAGTAACATCTGCTGCCCTCTTGTGGTAACATTTCAGTATGCAGTTTAGAATCTTAGACCTGTACATTACACTACACTGCACTATTAGGGAGCATGGTGGTGGATAGAGGAGGTTTTGTGTGTATGGAAAAAATAGGAGGGGGATCCGGGAGAAGTGGAAAAAGGTACTAGTGGGTTTTTTTTTCCCTTCATTTTATTTTTTACATGGGGGGGGGGGGGGTTGAGAGGGTTACATTTATGTAGAAAGAAGAATATTAAATTGTATGTATTGGCAATGATTTAATTGTTTAAAACAAATAAAGAGGGAATAAATAAGAAAAGCAATAACATACAGGGTATCTGTCTATGTTTTCTGCCACCTGCCTTTTTTTTTTTTTTTTTAACCACAAAATGTTGAAATGAGAAATCATATTATCATGATAAAAAAATGTAAAAAAAAAAAAAAAAATCAGAGGTAGTGGGGGAGCTATTTTCATGGGGACTAGATGGTGTCATAAGTTCAACATAATGAGAACATAACACAGGAGTCTTTTGTATAGATATTTTTTTAATTTATACACAGAAAAACCTCTCAGGCATAAACAAGGGATTTCTTTTCCCCTTAAAGGCAAAATGTATTTTTTTTTTGTTTTTACTTTTGAAGGCAAATGAGAGATCTGGGGTCTTTTTGACAAAATAATCAGTACAACATCATGAGTACATAACACAGGAGTCTTTTCTATAGATATTTATTTTATTTACACACAGAAAAACCTCTCGGGCATCAACAAGGGATTTTTTTTTCCCTTAAAGGCAAAATGTATTTATTTATTCATTTATTTTGTTTTACTTTTGAAGGTCAATGAGAGATCTGGGGTCTTTTTGATAACTTAATCAGTACAACATAATGAGAATATAACACTGGAGTCATTTGTATATATATATATATTTTTTTTTTATACACAGAAAAATACAGAACCATGCATATTAAATGTGTAATTATTAATAGGCATATCATTATTTAGGATTTATATAGCAAGCAGTTTGCACAAAGGGAGAGAGTACAGTTAAAATACAATACAATACAAGAGGGTTAAGAGGGTCCTGATTATAAAGGCCTAAAGCTTACAATATGTATATATGTATATGTATATGTATGTATATGTATATGTATATATATATATATATATATATATATATATATATATATATATATCTATATATATATATACCAACACAACAGCCAGGATAGAAACACTAAAGGTTTCAAATGTAATATGCATGATCCTGCAATTAATAATGACGTCTTTTTTTTATATTTCTAAACGTCTTTCATGTGTGGGAAATACATTCCATAAAAAAAGAAATTCTAAACTGCATACTGGAAAATTGCCACAAGATGGCAGCAGAAGATAGCTAATCAGCATATTGACTTTTTTACTTGTATTTTCTTCAATTAAGTATGTGGAAATAATAGGATGTCTATATTATTATTATTATTATTATTATTATTATTATTATTATTATTATTATTATTATATCATTTATATAGTGCCAACATTCATTTTGTTTCAGTTTAATTTAAATCAATTTTAATCAATTTTTGTTCACTTGTGCAATGATCAATGAAAAAAGGGGCCTGGAATGTAAAGGGGGGGGGGGGCTGGGATGTGAAGAGGGACTGTGATATAAAGGGTGTGTGGGAGGGGGGCTGTGATGAAAAGTTGGGGCTATAACGTAAAGGGGGGGCTATAATGTAAAGGGGGTCCGTGATGTAAAGGGGGATGTAAAGTAAAGGGGGTCTTTAAATTGAAGGGGGTCTGTGATGTAAAGGGGGGCTGTGATGTAAGGGAGAGGCTGTAAAGTAAAGGGGGATTGTAATGTAAAGGGAGTTTGTGATGTAAGGAGGGGCTGTGAATTAAAGGGGGTCTGTGGTGTAACAGGGGAAGGTGAGATATGAAGGGGGGACTGTGATGTGAAGGGGGTCTGGGATATAAAGGGGGTATGTGATGTAAAATGCAAAGGGGGGCTGTAAAATAAAGAGGGTCTGTGATGTAATGGAGAGGGCAGAGATGTAAAGTGGGGGGCTGTAATGTAAAGGGATCTGTGATGTAAAGGAAAGGGGGATTGTGATGTAAAGGAGACTGTAATGTAAAGGGAGCTGTGATGTAAGGGGGGAAGGTGTGATATGAAGGGGGGACTGTGATGGGAAGGGGGTCTGTGATGTAAAGGGGGTATGTGATGTAAAATGTAAGGGGGGGGGGGGCTGTAAAATAAAGGGGTTCTGTGATGTAAAGATCTGTAAAGGAAAGGAGGATTGTGATGTAAGGGAGACTGTAATGTAAAAGGGGGGCTGTGATGTAAAGGTCTGTACAGAAAAGGGGGATTATGATGTAAGGGAGGCTGCAATGTAAAGGGGGGCTGTGATGTAAGGGGGGTAGGTGTGATATGAAGGGGGGACTGTTATGTAAAGGGGATATGTGATGAAAATTGTAAAGGGGGGCTGTAAAATAAAGGGGGACTGTGATGAAAAGGTCTGTAAAGGAAAGGAGGATTGTGATGTAAGGAAGACTGTAATGTAAAGAGAGGGATTGTGTTGTAAAGGGGGGGGCTGTGATGTAAGGGGGGAAGGTGTGAAATGAAGGGGTGCTGTGATGAGAGGGGAGGACTGAAGACACTGATGTAAAGGGGGGCTGTCATGTAAAGGGGGTGCTGTGATGTGAAGGGAGGAGTCCGGAGGACTGAAGTCACTGATGTAAAGGGGGGAGGCTGTGATGTAAAGGGGGTGCTGTGATGTGAAGGGAGGACTGAAGTCACTGATGTAAAGGGGGGTGCTGTGATTTGAGGGGAGGACTGAAGTCACTGATGTAAAGGGGGGGGCTGGGATGTAAAGGGGGTGCTGTGATGTGAAGGGAGGACTGAAGTCACTGATGTAAAGGGGGGTGCTGTGATTTGAGGGGAGGACTGAAGTCACTGATGTAAAGGGGGGGGGACTGGGATGTAAAGGGGGTGCTGTGATGTGAAGGGAAGGGAGGATGAAGACACTGATGTAAAGGGCGGCTGTGATGTAAAGGGGAATTGTGATGTGAAGGGAGGACTGAAGACTCTGACGTAAAGGGGGTGCTGTGATGTAAAGGGGGTGCTGTGATGTGAAGGGGGGGCTGTGATGTAAAGGGGGTGCTGTGATGTGAAGGGAGGACTGAAGACTCTGACGTAAAGGGGGTGCTGTGATGTAAAGGGGGTGCTGTGATGTGAAGGGGGGGCTGTGATGTAAAGGGGGTGCTGTGATGTGAAGGGGGTGCTGTGATGTGAAGGGGGGCTGTGATGTAAAAGGGGGGCTGTGATGTGAAGGGGGGCTGTGATGTAAAGGGGGTGCTGTGATGTGAAGGGGGTGCTGTGATGTGAAGGGGGGCTGTGATGTAAAGGGGAACTGTGATGTGAAGGGAGGACTGAAGACTCTGACGTAAAGGGGGTGCTGTGATGTAAAGGGGGTGCTGTGATGTGAAGGGGGCTGTGATGTAAAAGGGGGGCTGTGATGTGAAGGGGGGCTGTGATGTAAAGGGGGTGCTGTGATGTTAAGGGGGTGCTGTGATGTGAAGGGGGGCTGTGATGTAAAGGGGGTGCTGTGATGTGAAGGGGGTGCTGTGATGTGAAGGGGGGGCTGTGATGTAAAAGGGGGGCTGTGATGTGAAGGGGGCTGTGATGTAAAGGGGGTGCTGTGATGTGAAGGGGGTGCTGTGATGTGAAGGGGGGCTGTGATGTAAAGGGGGTGCTGTGATGTGAAGGGGGTGCTGTGATGTGAAGGGGGGGTGCTGTGATGTGAAGGGGGGGCTGTGATGTAAAGTGGGGGTTGTGATGTGAAGGGGTGCTGTGATGGGAAGGGGGGCTGTGATTTAAAGGGGGTGCTTTGATGTGAAGGGGGGGGCTGTGATGTAAAGGGGGTGCTGTGATGTGAAGGGGGGGGGCTGTGATGTAAAGGGGGTGCTGTGATGTAAAAGGGGTGCTGTGATGTGAAGGATCTAAGCCTTAGCACAATCCAAGATTCTGACTTCTGCTGGAATAATATTTTACTGAGCAGACACTGTGAATTTAATTCCATACCCTTGGTGTAGAGGATCGCTGTTGTGGCGCATTATTTCATAAATTTGTTTGTCCGCCATCACAGGTCACCTGCAGGCTTTCCGGGCCCTGATCATTTCATCGGTCATCTTTGGATTTTTCTCCTGTCTGAGTGGGATGATCGGACTGCAATGTACGAAGGTTGCTGAAGGGAATTCTGTACTGAAGGGAAAGTTTATAACAGCAGCTGGAGCTTTATCTATATTTGCAGGTGAGTAGAATAGAATTTGGTTGTAAGTCCCTCACCCCTGTGAACAATGAGTCAGTCATGATTTTACAATATATGATTGATAAGTAGAAGACAAAGAACAATAGGGAGACGTCTGTAAATGTCCCCGGTGAACCAGATTGGGGCGGCACAGACCACCTCCAAAAGAAACAAGGACATCTTGGTGAATTTTTATAGCGTGTCAATAAAGTCAACCTTTTGGGCCAACAATAAGCAAACAATACTGGCAAAATCCAGCTACCCTGCAGTGCCTACAAGTATCTGCTTTCAATTCTTATGTCCTTGTGGAGTATCGGGATTGTAGACCCAGGCTTTCCTGGAACTACGCACTGCTACTGCTCCCAATAATTGACTCTTTCGCTACGGAGGATTTGGCATTGGATTGTCAGATGACTGTACATGGCAACCTTCCTTCCATTCATTTCCAGCACCATCCTGGGTTGACCATGGCTGACAATGTCATAGCAGCCCAGGAATGCTGGGATCTGTGGTCCTGGGAGCCAGGGGCTGACTGGCAACATTCGGCCCAGGGGGGGCAAGTACAATCCAGAGGCCCATGGTGCAGCAACTCGGCCGCCCTCTCAATCTCTCTCTTCCCGGCCTCCTTCTGACCCTCATTCCAGGCTTAAGCTCCGTTCCAGGTACTCTCTACCCATCGACCGAATCCGGGTTCCCAACCTGAACAGAAGGGGGCAGTTGGGGGAATCTGGGACAGCTCGGTTGGGGGGAGCTGGGAAAGCTCAGTTGGGGCTGGCCGGGGGAGATTCTCCAGTGGGGCATGAAACCGGCCTCTGCTCAGACACAGTTTACACCATCCATGCTTGGGGGGGAGGCCTGCACTCTGTTCTTGTCTTCTTCCCGCACTCAGTAGGTCAGCGGTGGGGACTTTTTACTTCTCTTCACCAGGAATCATTTAGGCATGTCTGTGGCAGAAGCGGTGCAGCCTTTTTATAGGGTATCAGAGCGGTCCAGAGGGCAATTGCCCCCTTGCCCAGTCCTCCCCTGCTGGAAGCTCTTCTCTTCGTACTGTGTACTGCGGTAACCTATCCGCGTTGACATGCGTTCTTTTTTGCGTGATGTCAGGCTGCCACCTCCACCGTATACATGGGCAAGGCAAAGAGGGCGGAGCCAATGGGCCGCAAAATTAGGTTTCGTCTAGGGCAGGGATCCTCAAACTACGGCCCTCCAGCTGTTGCGAAAATACACATCCCTTGCGGCATTGTAAAACTCTGACATTCACAGACAGGACTAGGCATGATGGGAATTGTAGTTCCTGAACAACTTGAGGGCCATAATTTGAAGACACCTGATCTAGGGTGTCAAAAATGCTTGCACCAGCACTGGATGAATGGGAATGAATGGGATGAATATCTGGCACAGAGAGGGGTGTGACTTATATATTGCTACCCCCATAGGTGGCTCTGGTTAGGATGGGTCCTCTGTTCTGTGCCTCAACCTCTTTAAGAACTTCAGACCCTCTAACACAATAGGCTGAGTGTACAAAACATGCGATATCACAGAAAATCACTGAAAGTACCATATCAAAGAAAATGGGCACTGAACCAGTTAGTAAAGACAAACATAATTTTTAACTGGCTCCAGAGATCAGAGGATTGCTGAGTGGTCGTCAGCTTCTATCGTTTGTGACCTGATCCTGTACTTCCCGGCTTGCCTGGATTCTGCTTGTACCTGATATCCTGTTCCTGATTCTGGCTTGTGACGTGACCTTGTCTTCTGCCTGCTGTTTTTCACCTTCTCTGCTCACCCAATATCAACCCCAGCTTGGCCCTGACTCGGTTTTGGTTCCTGATTCTGCACCTCTGCTGCCTGGCTGATACCGACTCTTACATGCCTGACCACCCGAGATCCTGCATCCGCCTGCTTGCAAACCTGCTTGCTGACTGCTATTCCTGCTACAGTGCTTCTGCATCTGCCAGAATATCCTACATTGGCCTGCTTGCTGCCCGTGGTTCCACACCTGTTGCTGTGTCTGTGCATCAGCCAGCCCAATGGACCACCTGCTGCTGGGCACCTGCTGCAAGGTTCTTCTGGCCAGGATCTCCTACAAAGCACCCATGTCGCTCCATGCCTTGTTAAATCCTGTCATCACCTCCAGGAGGAACGGGACAGAAGGTGAAGGGGAAGCCCTCTAATAACTTTGGCCTTGACCAGGTGCATGACACTTCAGTGCCATATTTACTACTTGATGTTCATTGCTTTCATTGAATAAACTGTTTTAATTTTAATTTTGACTTTCCCCATGTGGAGCATTTTTAAATTCAGGATACTACCATTTGCATTTTGTATTTCCATCCATACAATCTTGCACAATAGCCTTAACCAGGAGCACTTCCTTTTTCCCATTTGCCACATGACACTGGCTATCGTCGGGGCCCTTTAAGAAGCGTTGGTGCACTTAATGACAGTTTTATGCAACAGATTGTAAGATCCTGGCACTCTCAGTGCCTTTCTATCTCTTCACTTCCGGGTTGCGTTCCACCACTCAGGTAGGTGGAACGCATATAGGTGTGTATTCCTTTAACAGGGCTGACATCATCATCAGGCGCCGCACTGAGTGGCTATTTTAACTGACGGTCTGCACTCACACATGGTTCGTGCAACTGCTCCTGATACCTGCCTAACCTGACGCTGCCGAATCTTCCAGCTACATACCCTATACCTGGATTGACCGGAGCCTCGCTACCTTGTCCTGCACTCCCTCACTACTGGCTATTGATAAGCACCCCACAGGGGACCCCCTCTTATCAACAACACTTGCTAACTAATACCTGCATTACAAAACTGTTGCTAGCTCTAGGATACATGCTCTCTAGTATCTATCACCTGCATTACTAAACTAGATTGCTAGCTCTTGTGCCTACTGCTTACTAAACCCTGCATTCCTGAACTAGATTGCTAGCTCTTGTGTCTACTGCTATCTGTTACCCTGCAACTCTGTTTGTGCATACCTCTGAACACCACATCGGTTACCAGCCTATCCAATTCTCACATCGGTTACCAGCCTATCCGATTCTCACATCAGTTACCAGCCTATCCGATTCTCACATCGGTTACCAGCCTGTCCGATTCTCACATCGGTTACCAGCCTATCCGATTCTCACATCGGTTACCAGCCTATCCGATTCTCACATCGGTTACCAGCCTATCCGATTCCCACATCGGTTACCAGCCTATCCGATTCTCACATCGGTTACCAGCCCTATCCGATTCTCACATCGGTTACCAGCCTATCCGATTCTCACATCGGTTACCAGCCCTATCCGATTCTCACATCGGTTACCAGCTATATCCGATTCTCGCATCAGTTACCAACCTACCTCCACACACCTACAAAGAGACTAACATACCTGTGTTATCCATTGTAACTATTACTTCTACCTATCATCATCTACTATCACTACTGCAACATCACTATCTGAGTGCTTATCATCATCTACTGTCACTCTTCAAAGCCTATACCTTCAGTGTATCATTACACTGCTACTTGCATAATTACCTATCACTCCTGCAACATCATTAACTGAGTGTTTGTGTATGTGCATACTGAATCAGGCTGAACCACTGTGATGAGTCAAGAGTGTTGGATCAGGTGATTTAACATATCTCTACAAGACTACTGAGTGGAATTCTGCAGCTGTAGATCCAGCCCCATTGAACTAAGAACCCAGAGCGTTACACAGATGTGCTCTCATCGGTTCCTTCAGCACCAAGAGTTAGCAGTCTGTACAGCTGTCTGGTAAAAGTTATTCCACCACTCACACTCTGACTCATGGTACTCTTGGGAATTGCAGTCAAAGAGTCGATGAGTCCCAGTCTATGGCTACTGTACTGGACTTCAGTCCCAATGATCCCCAACATTCTGCATTGGAATCCATAGGCTTTTCTGGCTATAGTCCCCCCGCTGCTGACTGGAGGGATAGTGCAGCAACATTCAGAGTAACAGCAGAACGTGAAAGTAAACTGATTGCAAAGAGAGAAATTACCCTTTCTCCATGTTTCTCTAGTGCAGCACCTTGCTACACTTAAGCTAGCCATACATTGATATTTTTTCCCTGCTCAACTGGCCAAATTCCAATTTATCTATTGCCAGCTTTAGTGTCAACATGGGGAAACTTAAATAAAAACTCTTGCCCTGTATCTGCCCAAAGCCTATCCCCCAGATATATGAACTTACACAGCTATGCTTCTTCATCACCTTCTCACTGCTTAGTCTCTGCCTTTCTGCGCTCCGGTGTTGCCTGGTGTCAGAGCTTAGACAGCGAGTTGACATCATGGCACCTAGCACACACTGCAACCACCACCAGCAAGCATTCTGTCCTGGTGTTTGGCAGCTCAGGTCCTATCACATAAAGGAAGTCAGGTGTCCCAACTTCCCCAGGATCCTTGGTCCATTAGTAAATGGCGAGAGAGCATGGCTTGGTAAATATACCTACTGGGGGGTGGACTTCATATTGATTTTACATGAGGCTCTTGCTGAATATATGATGTTCTCCTTCCTCAGGTATCTGTGCTGGGATTTCTGTCTCTTGGTACGCATTTAATATCACTAAGGACTTCTTCAACCCTCTGTACCCAGGAACCAAGTATGTACAGATAGCCACGCCTAGGTGTGAACAATGGCAATCAACTATGAAATACCAATCACAAGTGACTGATAAGACTTCTCAATTCTTTTGTTACTAGGTATGAAATCGGTCCGGCTCTTTATCTTGGCTGGTCGGGGTCTCTTCTAGATTTGGTTGGTGGATCACTCATGTGCTACTCATATAAATCTCAGGTGGCCAAAGCTAAAAAGTAAGTATATGTTTTAATGGAGAAATCCAGGTGTGGATATTTTGCCATAGTTACAGTGGTCCAGCTTAGACTAGTGTGTAAGATCCTGGTACTTTCAGTACCTTTCTAGCCTCTTACTTCCGCATTGCGTTCCACCATTCAGGTAGGTGGAATGCATATAGCTGCATGTCTCTTTAACATCTGATGACGTCATCACTAGGCGCCGCTCTGAGCGGCTATTTCAACCGACGCTGTGCACTCACAAGGTGTTCGTGCAACCGCTCGTTATACATCCCTGTCTGACGCTGCCGAATCCTCCAGCTATCTTCCTATACCTGGATTGACCGGAGCCTCGCTACCTGATCCTTTACCTCGCTACCTGATCCTTTACCTCGCTAACCAGCTAGTGATAAGTACCCTGCAGGGGATCCCTTCCTATCAAGTCACATGCTATCTATTCTTGCATAATAAGAACTGTTGCTAAACTCTAGGATATATGCACTACAATATCTATCACCTGCATCGTTACCTAGATTGCTAGCTCTTGAGCCTACTACCACCTGTAACTTATATCCTTGCATTAACTTAGCATCTCCTGTACACTTCATCTGCTATCCCCTACCACCTGTTACTTGTACATGATTGCTAACCCTCCTGCATACTATCTATCACCATCTGCTATCGCTCCTGCAACATTACTACCTGAGTGCCTATCATTAATTGCTATCACTACTCAAGCCTATTCCTTCAGTATATCACCTCAATACTATTGCATAGATATCTATCACTCCAGCAACATCTTATCTGAGTGTTTGTGTATGTGCATACTGAAGCGGGCTGAGCCACTATGATGAGTCAGGAGAGTTGGATAAGGTGATTTAACACATCTCTACAAGACTACTGAGTGGAAATTCTGCAGCTGCAAATCCAGTTCACTAAATCAAACCCCAGAGCGTTACAGATTGCACGAACCTGAAAAAAATGGATTCAGCAGAATTAGCCACTCATGTGATGCACCTAACACAAAAGGTAGATGCATTAATTGTTTCTCTTACCGAAGTGCAAAAAGAAAATCAGACTTTGAGACAGCAGATAGCCCGTGTATCACAGCTCACTGCTGCTCAACCCCGTGAGCCCAAAATAAACCCTCCACAAGTGTTTACAGGTGATCGGAAAAAATTTTGTGAATTTAAAAACGCATGTCAATTGCTTTTTAATTTAAAACCTCGTACTTACAATACAGACCAAATTAAAGTCTGCACCACTATCTCATATATGTCAGGTGATCCACGGGCTTGGGCAGACTCTCTCTTTGAGAAAAATGACCCTCTTCTCAACTCCTATCCTGCGTTCCTAGCAGAACTCTCTAGCCTGTATGAAGACCCAAATAGGCAGAGTACTGCTGATAGCCAATTGAGGGCTTTAAAACAAGGAAGGAGACCTGTTGAAGACTTCGTAGCAGAGTTCAAGAGATGGACCCTTGATTCAGGGTGGAATGATGCATCTCTGCGAACCCAGTTCAGGCTCGGGTTATCCGAAGCCGTTAAAGACGAGCTCGCCCGAGCGGATTTACCTGGCACTTTGGATGCCTTAATACAACTCAGCATCAATATTGACAGACGTTTACGAGAAAGGAAGGCTGAGAAAATGGGAGTACCATTACCCAATCCTTCTCGGTTTTCGTCCTTTGACTCTACTCCTATGGAGGTAGGAATCATACGCCCACCATTATCGTCTGTTGAACGAGCCAGGAGAAAATCTCAAAATCTCTGCATGTATTGCGCTTCCGCTGATCATCTGATAAGCGTCTGTCCCCTTGTCGCAAAAAAGAGGGTGAGTGTTCACATGTATTACTGGCGGGATTAACGACTTCTTTTTCTAATCCCTATCTTTTCATTCATTTGATCTTACAGTGAGACCAAAATAGAATCACTACTAAGGCTATGATCGACACAGGATCTTGTGGGAACTACATTGATACTAGTTTTGTTGCTTTGAATAAAATACCTATTATTTCAAAACCTATTCCTGTCTCTGTTAGTTTAATTAACGGTATTCCGTTATCTTCTGGTCCAATTACCAATCAGACACAAGCACTTCTTGTTACTACTAACGAGTCTCATGTTGAGACCACCTCCTTTGATGTGTTACCTTCACCACATTTTCCCATTATTTTGGGGCTTCCCTGGTTACACATACATCAACCAAACATTGATTGGAAAACGCGGACACTAACCTTCCCCTCTCACTATTGCGAGACCACGTGTAACCTCCAATCTTATAAAAAAATCCTGTCCATGGTGTCAGATGAAATCACACCACCACCATGCTATCAGGATCTATCTGAAGTCTTCCTTGATAAAAATGCTCAAGTATTGCCTCCCCATAGGGACTATGATTGTTCTATTGATCTACTCCCTAACAGTAAACTACCTTTCGGACATGTTTATCCTCTATCTCGGGATGAACTTTCTCATCTTAAGGAATACTTGGATGTGAATTTAGCGAAAGGGTTTATTAGACCCTCTACTTCTTCCACAGCTGCAGGACTTTTCTTTGTCCGCAATAAGGATCTAAGTCTCAGGCCTATCATTGACTATAGGCAGTTAAATACTATCACAATAAAGGATCGCTATCCTTTACCTCTCATTGCGGAACTCATTGAACAAGTGCGTGGAGCCACCTACTTTTCGAAGTTGGACCTAAAAGGGGCTTACAATCTCATCCGTATCCGTAATGGGGATGAGTGGAAGACGGCATTCAGAACTAGATACGGACTATTCGAATATCTAGTGATGCCCTTTGGATTGTGTAATGCTCCCGCAGCATTCCAGCGGTTTATAAATGACATCTTCAGAGACCTACTCGATGTTTGTGTTGTAGTATATCTGGATGATATACTCATTTACTCTCAATCCTTGTCTGAACATGTAAGACATGTAAGACTTGTGTTGTCCATATTACTCGCACACAATTTATATGTAAAGCTGAAGAAATGCCTATTTCATAAGGAAGAAGTATTATTCCTAGGATACATCATATCAAAGAATGGCATCAAGATGGATATGAGCCAGATATCGTGTATTCTGGAGTGGCCTGTACCAACAACTCGTAAGGCATTACAACGATTCCTTGGGTTCTCAAACTTTTATAGGAAGTTCATCAAGAACTTCTCTTCTATTGTGAGACCGCTCACACAACTTACAAGTGTGAAAAAAACATACAAATGGTCTGAAGAAGCAAATAAAGCTTTCCGCTTGTTAAAATCAAGCTTCACTTCTGCTCCCATACTACGCCATCCAGACCCATCCCTCCAATACATCCTAGAGGTGGATGCGTCAAATATGGCTGTAGGAGCAGTTCTTTCCCAACGACCAACGAATACTTCACCACTCCACCCAGTTGCTTTCTTCTCTAAAGCACTAAGTAGCCCAGAGGTGAATTACCCAGTGGGTGAAAAAGAGTTGCTTGCCATAAAACTGGCACTTGGAAATTGGCGACATTTACTTGAAGGTACCCGGTTGCCAATACTCATATATACAGATCATAAGAATCTCCAATACCTTCAGACCAACAAGACCCTTTCCCATCGGCAGGTACGTTGGTCATTATTCTTCCTAAGATTCAATTTCTTAGTGACCTACACACCTGCAGATAAGAACAAGAAGGCGGATGCGTTATCACGGTTAACCGAAGATAACTGTGCTGAAATCCCTTCACTTCCTATAATACCCCATGACCGTATTATTGGTGTTGTTCGTTCCTTAAAGGAAGAGATTCTGCACAGTCTAGGACTGGATTCACCACCACCACAACTAAGTGCTGATGCAGAAGGCTTCCTCTACTTTGACAACAAACTCTACATACCTCCTAGTATGCGTACTAAAATCTTGGAACTATCACATGACGTACCTATGGCAGGACATATGGGTATGACTAAGACATTTAATTTGCTCACCAGGCAATTTTGGTGGCCTGGAATGAAGACGTCTGTACAGAAATTTGTTTCCTCATGTGACATCTGTGCAAGGTCCAAAATTGACACTACAAAACCATCTGGTCTACTTTGCAGTCTACCAATACCCAAAGTTCCATGGGAAGTTGTGTCTCTAGACTTCATAGTAGAATTACCACCTTCCAAAGGATGTACTACCATCCTAGTGTCAGTGGACCATCTGACAAAGATGGCACATTTCATTTCTATTCGCAGACTACCTTCATCTAAGGAAACAGCGGAATTACTAGTGAAACATGTGTTCAAACTACATGGAATTCCAAAGACTCTTCTATCTGACCGGGGTTCACAGTTCATCTCTAAGTTTTGGCAAGCTCTATGTCATATACTACGTATTGAGCGAAGACTTACTTCCCCTTATCACCCACAGACCAATGGACAAACTGAAAGAGTCAACCAGTGTATTGAACAATATTTGCGTTGCTACACCTACCTATAGGATGATTAGGTGGACCTCCTCCCTTTGGCGGAATTTGCTTATAATAATGCAACTCACAGTACTACTAAGCAAAGTCCGTTCTACCTAAACTATGGGTTTCATCCCACACTTCTTCCACCACGCATCCTACCATCAAGTAATCCAGTAGCCTCTGACTATCTTACCCAAATAAAAGACTCTCTGGGTTTACTTAACACCACCATCTCACATGCTCATAGCCAACAAAAAAGGTACTACGACCTTCGTAGAAGACCTTCTCCTCAATATACTATTGGGGATCTTGTTTGGCTATCTACAAAAAACTTGAGGTTGAAAATCCCCAGTAAAAAGCTTGGACCTCTGTTTTTGGGACCTTTCCCAATCGAGAAACTCATTGGGACATCTGCAGTTCGACTTACTTTACCGGCAGATCTTAAGATACACCCCATTTTCCACGTATCTCTACTAAAGCCACATATACCCAACCAAGGAATTAGACCTACCATCTTGCCTCCACCTCCAGTACAAGTTGAAGGGGGAGAAGAATTTGAGATTAGGGAGATTTTGGATTCTCGTATCCACAGAGGAAAACTCCAATATCTCATCAGATGGAAAAACTATGGACCCCAAGATGACACCTGGTTGGATGCTTCTGACGTTCACGCATCCAGGCTTATAAAAAGGTTCCACTCTAAATACCCTGAGAGACCAGTGCTATAGGCCTTCTGGCGCCGGCCTTATGGGGGGGGGTACTGTAAGATCCTGGTACTTTCAGTACCTTTCTAGCCTCTTACTTCCGCATTGCGTTCCACCATTCAGGTAGGTGGAACGCATATAGCTGCATGTCTCTTTAACATCTGATGACGTCATCACTAGGCGCCGCTCTGAGCGGCTATTTCAACCAACGCTGTGCACTCACAAGGTGTTCGTGCAACCGCTCGTTATACATCCCTGTCTGACGCTGCCGAATCCTCCAGCTATCTTCCTATACCTGGATTGACCGGAGCCTCGCTACCTGATCCTTTACCTCGCTACCTGATCCTTTACCTCGCTAACCAGCTAGTGATAAGTACCCCGCAGGGGATCCCTTCCTATCAAGTCACATGCTATCTATTCTTGCATATTAAGAACTGTTGCTAAACTCTAGGATATATGCACGACAATATCTATCACCTGCATCGTTACCTAGATTGCTAGCTCTTGAGCCTACTACCACCTGTAACTTATATCCTTGCATTAACTTAGCATCTCCTGTACACTTCATCTGCTATCCCCTACCACCTGTTACTTGTACATGATTGCTAACCCTCCTGCATACTATCTATCACCATCTGCTATCGCTCCTGCAACATTACTACCTGAGTGCCTATCATTAATTGCTATCACTACTCAAGCCTATTCCTTCAGTATATCACCTCAATACTATTGCATAGATATCTATCACTCCAGCAACATCTTATCTGAGTGTTTGTGTATGTGCATACTGAAGCGGGCTGAGCCACTATGATGAGTCAGGAGAGTTGGATAAGGTGATTCAACACATCTCTACAAGACTACTGAGTGGAAATTATGCAGCTGCAAATCCAGTTCACTAAATCAAACCCCAGAGCGTTACATAGTGTTACTTTGCACATACTATACCTGCAGATCCCTCTAGAAGCTGCAAATCCGTATAGTAGACATTGCTAATCCAGTGAACATTTCCTATAGTGTTCTACAATGGTTGAGCTGCCAGAAGGCCAATGCATCATATTGGGTTGAGGCTAAGTTGGTCGCTTACCAAGTTACTAATGGTTTCTACTGGTATAAAATGGGAGAATTCCCCTGTTCCTCCAGTGTTCAGTTTTCATGTTATGCAGTTGAATGACTTGAGTGTGCAAAAAAAGACCAAAGTGGGTGAAGGTTTGTGAAGGTTTGTCAATGAAAACATATGGAACACTTCTCAGGGACAAGAATAGATCTCCTAGCAATCTCATGGGACAGCCTGCTGTTACTTCAAGAGATGGCAATCGTCACATTTTAAACTAAGCTTGTTCTCAGAGTGGTTTTACTTTTTTTTGTTATATTAAAAAAAAAAAAAAAAAAACATTTGGGAGGCGAGGGACAAGAGGCGAGGGACAAGGGGTGAGGGACAAGGGGCGAGGGACAAGGGGCGAGGGACAAGGGGTGAGGGACAAGAGGCGAGGGACAAGAGGCGAGAGACAATGGGCGAGGGGCAAGAGACGAGGGACGAGAGGCGAAGAACAAGAGGCGAGGGGCAAGAGATGAGGCTGTGTGGTCAGCAGCCGCCTCTCACCCTGAGCTTTCCTGCTGTGCAGCTCCAGAGCAGTTCTTTTTGTGACCCCCCCTCTCGCTCCCCCTTCCTCCTGGCAAGCAGCAGAGGAATCAATCAGGAAAAGCTGGAGGAGGATCAAGGGACATGTAGTCCCCTTGGAAGTGCAGCATGCTGAAAGTATTGGACTAAAACCCCCACCATACCCTTCAGAAGAAGGAGGAGGGGAAGAGCTGCATTTTCTCAGGCTGTACAGGACACAGCTTCCTCTTGCCATGAGGGAGACCAGAGAGCGTACATCGCTGTCCAGTGTGCACCATCACTGCTGCATAATGAGCGGGATCCAGAGTGCTGAGTCCAGAAGTGCCAACAGACAGTCACCTGGGTGTAGAGCAGAGAGTGGACTAATCGCTGTGTGATGGTGAGCTGCAATTTTGCTGGAACTGATGATCTGTTGCTGTGGGTATTCACTATCTGTTGCTAAAAAGACTAAGCCCTTTAGCAACTGACCATACAGCCATAAAGTAGCCTTATTGCTGCCTGCGGCCTTGACTAGGGGTATTCCCATGTGCACCAACAGTGTAATTGGGCCCCAGCGCTAGCCGGCTGAAGAGTTAGGACTAAAATCTGTCCCTTTACAGCTGCTACACAGAGACCTTCACCTATTGCTTATTCTAAGAGGTACCACTCAGGAGACATTGCACTATATCCTTGACTCGTTATAGCATTATTATTAACATTGCAGTTAATGCTTGTATGCACTGTTTATTGCTGACTTTACGGATTCATGAGTTAATCCCAGTCCAGTGGTACAGAACTTTATTCTAAGTTATCTTGGCATAGTGGATATACCGTCTAGTGTACTGTGTCTGAACCTACCTTCTGTGTGTTCATTTATGCTCAAGCCACCATTCATTCTAACCTGTACCAATACATTGTGTTCATTTACCACTAAACGGTCTTGTGCCTAATTCACAGCTGAGTTAAAGGTAACTTCACTCTTGTTCCCATAAGTGCTTGCAGTAACGATCACCCAACCAGGTGTGTTAAAGGATCTGAGGGTGTTCTTGGAGTCAAGGAGCAGAACAGAGAGCCCAAATTACCATGTGGCTCCTTCAAAGGTAGCGCTATACTTGGGTCATAGGAAATAGTTTAATCTCCAAAAAAAAGACAAAATATTAGTTACAGGGAGAAGAAACATTTTGAGCTACAGTACATGCAGATGCCAAATTGTCGTACAGAACCACCTAGGGACCATCAAAAGTTCTATTAACAGTTATATAAGTTATATCGGACCTGCTTGTGGCAGCACTGCAGTGTGTGGACTTCTTGTGATTGGGCTGATGTGCCGATATCAGAAGTCCTAACCCCAACCCAGCCATCATAACCTGGATAGTCCATGTAACCTATTGTCATTTTAGGAGGAAAGTACCCTTCTCAAAACAGGTGAGGTGACACCTCCAGAGATTGGCCAAGGGTCAGAGTTCATCCCACATCCATAAAGCAATAAATTGAGCTGCATGAAAAATGCAAACATTCTAATTTGGGAGTGTGTTCGGAATACGGTGGTTATGGGACTTTCTCTGTGTGCTTCCCATGAACAGGATGAACCTTACTGCTCAAAGATTATTTCTGCATTTGCTCCTTTTTTTATTTCATAGGAAAAAGCCAATATCTGTATATCTTTGTTCTTTCTTGTATTTTTGTAATTTTTACCTATTTATATACGCTATATTACTAAATGTATTAGGATGCCTGCCTTTACACGACCATGAAATTTAATGGCATCCCAGTCTTAGTCCGTAGGGTTCAATATTGAGTTGGCCCACCCTTTGCAACTATGGTAGTTTCAACTCTTCTGGGAAGGCTGTCCACAAGGTTTAGGAGTGTGTCTATGGGAATGTTTGACCATTCTTCCAGAAGAGCATTTGTGAGGTCAGGCACTCATGTGGACGAGAAGGTCTGGCCCGCAGTCTCCACCCTAATTCATCCCAAAGGTGTTCTATCGGGTTGAGGTCAGGACTCTGTGCAGGCCAGTTAAGTTCCACCACCCCAAACTCGCTCATCCATGTCTTTATGGACCTTGCTTTGTGCACTGGTCCAAAGCATTTGGTGGAGGGGGGATTATGGTGGGGGGTTGTTTTTCAGGGGTTGGGTTTGGCCCCTTAGTTCCAGTGAAGGGAACTCTTAAGGCGTCAGCATACCAAGACATTTTGGACAATTTCATGCTCCCATCTTTGTGGGGACAGTTTGGGGGTTTTACTTTTCCTGTTCCAACATGGCTGTGCACAAAGCAAGGTCCATAAAAATGTGAATGAGCATGTTTGGGGTAGAGGAACTTAACTGGCCTGCATTTTCTCCTTTTTTTATTTCATAGGAAATAGCCAAATCCCTGTTTATCTTTGTTCTTTCTTGTATTTTTGTAATTGTTACCTTTAATATACACTGTATTACTAAAAGTATTGGGACACCTGCCTTTACACGACCATGAAATTTAATGGCATCCCAGTCTTAGCCCGTAGGGTTCAATATTGAGTTGGCCCACCCTTTGCAGCTATAACAGCTTCAACTCTTCTGGGAAGGCTGTCCACAAGGTTTAGGAGTGTGTCTATGGGAATGTTTGACCATTCTTCCAGAAGTACATTTGTGAGGCCAGGCACTGAAGTGGATGAGAAGGCCTGGCTCGCAGTCTTCACTCTAATTCATCCCAAAGGTGTTCTATCAGGTGCAGGCCAGTTAAGTTCCTCCATCCATGTCTTTATGGACCTTGCTTTGTGTACTGGTCCAAACCATTTGGTAGAGGGGGGATTATGGCGTGGGGTTGTTTTTCAGGGGTTGGGATTGGCTCCTTAGTTCCAGTGAAGGGAACTCTTAAGGCGTCAGCATACCAAGACATTTTGGGCAATTTCATGAATTTCAATTTCATGAAATTTAAAAGGTAAAAATTACAAAAATACAAGAAAGAACAAAGATAAACAGGGATTTGGCTATTTCCTATGAAATAAAAAAAGGAGAAAATGCAGGCCAGTCAAGTTCCTCCACCCCAAACTCGCTCATCCATGTCTTTATGGACCTTGCTTTGTGCAGTGGTGAGCAGTCATGTTTGAACAGGAAGGGGCCATAAAGACATGGGTGAGCGAGTTTGGGGTGGAGGAACATGACTGTTAATTAGTGTGACATTGCAGGCACGCTTTTTGTGTGTGTATTTCTATAGGTCCTAGTGTAGCAGTGTACATACTCTATACCAGTGATGGCGAACCTTGGCACCCCAGATGTTTTGGAACTACATTTCCCATGATGCTCATCTACACTGCAGAGTACAGGAGCATCATGGGAAATGTAGTTCCGAAACATCTAGGGTGCCAAGGTTCGCCACCACTGCACATGCACACATCATTAGTAGGGCACACTGTTGTATGAATTGTATATACAGTCTGCAGGATGGTAATGAATGTTTTATTCTTCATTATTTTTCAGAGGTTACACCTATTATTTTGGATTTCCAAACACAGTGACATCAGCGAAGCCTGTACCCCAAGTTGCCTTCCCGCGATATCATTCAAGTAGCAGCATCTCTAAATATGGCAAGAACTCCTATGTTTAGAGACAGCGTTCAGCAGTAAGACTTTACTACAGAGAAGTGGTCTCCAAACTGTGGCCCGGGGGCCAGATGCGGCCCTTTGCTTGCCCTTTATCCGACCCTTGAGGCGTTATTTTGCCACTGACACCAATAGTGAGGCATAATTCCGTCCATTGATACCAATAATGAGGCATAATTCCTTCCATTGACACCAATGATGGGGCACTATTCCTCCCACTGACACCAATGATGGGGCACTATTCCTCCCACTGATACCAATGATGGGTTACTGTTCCTCCCACTGATACCAATGATGGGGCACTATTCCTCTCACTGACACCAATGATGGGGCACTATTCCTCCCACTGTTACCAATGATGGGGCACTATTCCTCCCACTGACACCAATGATGGGTCGCTGTTCCTCCCACTGATACCAATGATGGGGCACTATTCCTCCCACTGACACCAATGATGGGTCACTGTTCCTCCCACTGATACCAATGATGGGGCACTATTCCTCCCACTGTTACCAATGATGGGGCACTATTCCTCCCACTGACACCAATGATGGGTCACTGTTCCTCCCACTGATACCAATGATGGGGCACTATTCCTCCCACTGACACCAATGATGGGGCACTATTCCTCCCACTGACACCAATGATGGGGCACTATTCCTCCCACTGTTACCAATGATGGGTCACTGTTCCTCCCACTGATACCGATGATAGGGCACTATTCCTCTCACTGACACCAATGATGGGGCACTATTCCTCCCACTGACACCAATGATGGGGCACTATTCCTCCCACTGTTACCAATGATGGGGCACTATTCCTCCCACTGACACCAATGATGGGGCACTATTCCTCCCACTGATACCAATGATGGGGCACTATTCCTCCCACTGACACCAACGATGGGGCACTATTCCTCCCACTGTTACCAATGATGGGTCACTGTTCCTCCCACTGATACCAATGATGGGGCACTATTCCCCCCACTGATACCAATGATGGGGCACTATTCCCCCCACTGACACCAATGATGGGGCACTATTTCTCCCACTGATACCAATGATGAGGCATAATTCCTCCCACTGACACCAATGATGGGGCACTATTTCTCCCACTGATACCAATGATGAGGCATAATTCCTCCCACTGACACCAATGATGGGGCACTATTCCTCCCACTGACACCAATGATGGGGCACTATTCCTCCCACTGACACCAATGATGGGGCACTATTCCTCCCACTGACACCAATGATGGGGCACTATTCCTCCCACTGACACCAATAATGAGGCACTATTCCTTTCTCTACAACAAAAGATGGGGAATTGTTTACTCCCACTGGGCCCAATCTGGCCTCCCTAAAGTCTGAAGGACAGTTATCTGGCCCTTTGTTTAGAAAGTTTGGAGACCCCTGCTGTAGTAAATGTACATTTCTGCCATTGTGTCACCCCCAACCAATCTCAAGGTTCTCTTTTTATCACCGGACCACATTCATTTTCAGCCATCACATGAGGACACCTGACTGCATTTACCAAGCCCCAAGGCTTGGCGCTGAAAACTCACGTCATCTCATCTTTCCTGTCCACGTGTAATTCAGCAAGGCCTCCTCCTTCTCCTGATCTATGGGGTAAAGCCCTCCTACTTTGGACTAGATATTTGGCTATTTACTTTTAAATGAAAAGGTTGTCCACTAGGTGTCCCTGCCAAGCCCATTTTGGTGAAACACCGGACTGGTTGTGACATCACTTGTAAGGCTTTTGAGAAGATGTCTGGTCAAACTAAGATTGAAAGTCTCCATGGTAGGCTTTTAAGTGAAATCAATCAACATTTTATTGTACGGATTTGGCCGGGACACCACAAAGAGTCCTTCACAGTTATTCTGCCGGTCCTGGAATGAATGGTTACATCAATATTGGTGGCAAAACCATAACGACAGGTGGTGAGCATCCAACAAGGAAGGTGTGGGGCAGAGGTCACACCCGGTACACCCATGCAGAGGTCACACCCGGTACACCCATGCAGAGGTCACACCCGGTACACCCATGCAGAGGTCACACCAGGTACACCCATGTCCTCTCCATATTGAACTTGCCAGCCAGAAGGATTAGTTGAGTCATATCCATGAACTGTGTTAGAAGATAGTTTGTATTGTCTCCTTTTTTTGTGATAGATTGTATTGTCTTAATTTTTTTTTCTGTGATAGGTAAATTTATTTTTTTGTTTGTTTAGTTTGCATTGTCTTCTTTTTTTGTGATAGTTTGTATTGTTTTCTTTTTTGTGATAGTTTGTATTGTCTTCATTTTTTTTCTGTGATTGTTTTATTTATTTTATATGTTTTTGTGATAGTTTGTATTGTCTTCTTTTTTGTGATAGTTTGTATTGTCTCTTTTTTTTGTGATAGTTTCTATTGTCTATTTTTTCTTTTTTTTTGTGATAGTTTGCATTGTCTCCTTTTTTTTTCTTTTTTTTGTGATAGTTTGTATTGTCTCCTTTTTTTTTTGTGATAGTTTGTATTGTCTTCTTTTTTTGTGATAGTTTGTATTGTCTCCTTTTTTTATAGTTTGTATTGTCTTAATTTTTTTTCTGTGATAGTTTTATTTTTCTTTTATTGTGATAGTTTGTATTGTCTTCTTTTTTGTGATAGTTTGTATTGTCTTCTTTTTTTGCGATAGCTTGCATTGTCTCCAAATTTTTTTTGTGATAGTTTGTATTGTCTCTTCTAGATTGTAAGCTCTAATGAGCAGGGCCCTCTAGTTCCTCCTGTTTTGAACTGTGCTGTAACTGTATTGTCTTCCCTCACATTGTAAAGCGCTGCGCAAACTGTTGGCGCTATATAAATCCTGTATAATATAATAATTGTCTCCTTTTTTTTTTTTTGTGATAGTTTGTATTGTCTCCTTTTTTTGTGATAGTTTGTATTGTCTTCTTTTTTTTGTGATAGTTTGTATTGTCTTCATTTTTTTTCTGTGATTGTTTTATTTATTTTATATGTTTTTGTGATAGTTTGTATTGTCTTCTTTTTTGTGATAGTTTGTATTGTCTCCTTTTTTTTTTGTGATAGTTTGTATTGTCTCCATTTTTATGATAGTTTTTATTGTCTCCTTTTTTTGTGATAGTTTATATTGTCTATTTTTTCTTTTTTTTTGTGATAGTTTGCATTATCTTAATTTTTTTGTGATAGTTTGCATTGTCTCCTTTTTTTTTCTTTTTTTTGTGATAGTTTATATTGTCTCTCTTTTTTTTGTGATAGTTTGTATTGTCTCCTTTTTTTTTTTGTGATAGTTTGTATTGTCTTCTTTTTTTGTGATAGTTTGTATTGTCTCCTTTTTTTATAGTTTGTATTGTCTTAATTTTTTTTCTGTGATAGTTTTATTTTTCTTTTATTGTGAAAGTTTTTATTGTCTTCTTTTTTGTGATAGTTTGTATTGTCTTCTTTTTTTGTGATAGTTTGTATTGTCTTCTTTTTTGTGATAGTTTGTATTGTCTTCTTTTTTTGCGATAGCTTGCATTGTCTCCAAATTTTTTTTGTGATAGTTTGTATTGTCTCTTCTAGATTGTAAGCTCTAATGAGCAGGGCCCTCTAGTTCCTCCTGTTTTGAACTGTATTGTAACTGTATTGTCTTCCCTCACATTGCAAAGCGCTGCGCAAACTGTTGGCGCTATATAAATCCTGTATAATATAATAATTGTCTCCTTTTTTTTTGTGATAGTTTGTATTGTCTCCTTTTTTTTTGTGATAGTTTGTATTGTCTTCATTTTTTTTTCTGTGATTGTTTTATTTATTTTATATGTTTTTGTGATAGTTTGTATTGTCTTCTTTTTTGTGATAGTTTCTATTGTCTATTTTTTCTTTTTTTTGTGATAGTTTGCATTATCTTCATTTTTTTGTGATAGTTTGCATTGTCTCCTTTTTTTTTTCTTTTTTTTGTGATAGTTTATATTGTCTCTCTTTTTTTTGTGATAGTTTGTATTGTCTTCTTTTTTTGTGATAGTTTGTATTGTCTCCTTTTTTTATAGTTTGTATTGTCTTAATTTTTTTTCTGTGATAGTTTTATTTTTCTTTTATTGTGAAAGTTTGTATTGTCTTCTTTTTTGTGATAGTTTGTATTGTCTCTTCTAGATTGTAAGCTCTAACGAGCAGGGCCCTCTAGTTCCTCCTGTTTTGAACTGTGCTGTAACTGTATTGTCTTCCCTCACATTGTAAAGCGCTGCGCAAACTGTTGGCGCTATATAAATCCTGTATAATATAATAATTGTCTCCTTTTTTTTTTTTGTGATAGTTTGTATTGTCTCATTTTTTTTGTGATAGTTTGTATTGTCTTCATTTTTTTTCTGTGATTGTTTTATTTATTTTATATGTTTTTGTGATAGTTTGTATTGTCTTCTTTTTTGTGATAGTTTGTATTGTCTCCTTTTTTTGTGATAGTTTCTATTGTCTATTTTTTATTTTTTTGTGATAGTTTGCATTGTCTCCTTTTTTTTTCTTTTTTTTGTGATAGTTTGTATTGTCTTAATTTTTTTGTGATAGTTTGTATTGTCTCCTCCTTCTTTATATATATATATATATATATATATAATGACCGGTAATGAATAAAATGAAACTTTACCCCTCACAACTTCAGCAAGGATCGTACATTCCACATGAAAATTTATGCTAACAAAATTAGTGTGTGTCTGCAAATTGCCTCCAGCATTGTTTCTTCTTGCTGAAAGCCACCATTTTGCTGAAGCCCAGAGCTCCTGAACAGCAGTAAATCCTAAAGCGCAACTAAACCCATCGATTTAACTGTTTCGAAAAACAGTTACATTCCTGGAATGTCGGGATTGCTAACTATCACATTTGCTTGTGTTCTTAACCAAACTGTCAAATCATCAAATGGCCGGTGTCATCACTGCTCACATGTGCAGCACCATGGCAGATCAAACAGAAGCAGCTTCCTTGGCTGTAAAGGATAGGAGGGTTTAATTACGCTTTAACCACCCCCCCCCCCCCTCCCCGGGTGGATGTCATATGATGCCCTGGGCTTTGAGTGAAGATATCTGGATGATGTCTGCAGGTAGAGGCTTCATCCAGATATCTTTTTTTTTTTAGCCGGCGATTCCCTGTGTTGTAAAAGCCATCATAGCGGCTGATTAGCTGCTGGATTACTTTTACAGGTGGTGGGAGGGGACGTCACCCCTCCTCCCGCCACCCTCTGGTGCCTCTCCAGTGCGAGGTCAGATCTGGCAGCAATGCCTTTTTACCATAGAGCTGGCCGTGGACCAGATGGTCCCCAGACATCTCTATGACCCTGGGAGGCTGGAAGTGATATCATGGCCTCACTCCTGGCTCAGGCCGATGTAATTCAATCACTGCCAGTTTTTTTTTTTTGCTGGAAAGCCTGAGATCACATTTTTTTTTTTTTTTAACTCATGCTTTCCAGTATAGATGAGAGATGTGGGGTCTCCATAAAGAGGACCTGTCATCCTTATTTCCATTACAAGGGATGTTTACATTTCTTGTAACAGGAATAAAAGTGATTAAAAAAATATACAAAATTAAAAGAAAAGTGTAAAAATAAAAAAAAAATATTTTTTTAAAGCGCCCCACGTACCCTTGTGCTCGCACGCAGAAGCGAACTCATACATAGGCCACACCCACATATGTAAATGGCGTTTAAACCACACTTGTGAGGTATCACCGCAATTGGTATAGCGAGAGCAATAATTCTAGCCCTAGACCTCCTCTATAGCTCTCCAAACATTTTTAAAGCGTCACCTATGGAGATTTCTAAATAACGTAGCTAGGAGCCATTCCACGAGTGTGCACAATTTTAAAGCGTGACATGTTTGGTATCTAATTGCTTGGCGTACCATCATCTTTTATATTTTACCAAAAAATTGGGTTATATTTTGTGTTTTTTTTTTTTTTTTTGCATTAAAATTCATTAAATTGTATTTAAAAAAAAAAAAAAGGCGGAACCTTCGACAGCTTTCCAATATGTCCTTGGATGCTTGAGCTCATGGATGTTTTTTGTCATGTCATTCCTCGGCTGTTTTTTTTTTTTTTCGCTTGTCTGTACTTGACCGAGTAATGTATAAATCATATAATTGTAGGTCCTTTTTTTGGCTTTGCTGCACTGTGACATATCTTTTTGTTTGTTTGTTGAAGTTGTGTTTTGTATTGTAGTTTGTTATGTTTTCTATTAATAAAAGAAGAAAAAAGATTTTTCAAAAAAAAAAAAAAAATCGAAAAAATTGCTGTGCAAATACCATGTGACATCAAAAATTGCAACGGCCATTTTATTCTCTAGGGTCTTTGCTAAAAAAAAAAAATATATATATATATATATATATATATAGTATGGTAGTGGTGGTGTCTTTGGGGGTGCACAAAGCAGAGAGTGAAGAGGGTGCAGATAGAGAGGATGAGGAGGGTGCAGAAGAGGAAGGCTGAGTGAGCCACTCAACCAAGTCTGGTTTTTAAATTACCCTGTGACAAAGGTCTCTAGAGAAAAACGCAGTATATCTGGGAAAAGGTATATAACACTCTGCTTCAATCTGTGGTATTGGGGGGCCACAGGTTGATCACACCAGTTCTACAAATAATTGGCCAGTAACTGTTGTCACTGTGTGTAGCACTGTTAACACAGCAAAAGAGGCCACATTTTTGCAGGACTAAAATACACTCTTAGAAAAGTAAACTGTTAAATAACACCCCACTTCAATATGTGGTATTGGGGGGCCACTGGTTTATCACACTGCTTGTAGTATTGCTGCAGCAACGCTCAGTCACCACACCTGTCAGAATGCTGCACAGTGCACAATACAAATCCACTATAATATGCTTTCTATATTACAAAGTATATTATAATGTGGATTACACCCCTATATAGTGCACTGCACACTTATACCAATACCAGCCCTTTAACCACTTTACCGCTGAGTACTGGAATAGTACTGCGGCAAAGTGGCTCGTTCCCGTCTGACGACGTAGACCTACGTCGCCAGACTCTTCCCCTGTAGGCGGCGCTCGCGCGCCGCCGGAGGGGCGCTCCCGCTGTTTTCATTCACAGCGGGAGTCGGGCCAGGGGAGGAGCAGCGGCGATCGCCGCTGCTCTGCCCCGATCGTCGGGGATCCAGTGTGGAGGTCCGCCCGCCTGTGTAAACACAAGAGGGCGGATCTCCTCAGTGACAGGGAGTGACAGATCGGAGTGTTCAGCATAGCTGGACATCCGATCTGTCCCTGTCTCACACAGTCACCTCCCCCCCCACACGTCAGTAAGCACCAGGCATATATTAACCCCTCCCTCTCCAATAAAGTTAACCCCTTCCCTGCCAGTGTCATTTTTACAGTAACAGTGCATATTTATAGCACTGATTACTGCAGTAATGTCACTGGTACCCCCAAAAGTTTCAAAAATGTCAGTCAAGGGTCCGATCTGTCCGCCGCAATGTCACAGTCCCGCAAAAAAAATCGCAGATCGCCGCCATTACTCGTTAAAAAAAAAAAAACACCAAAAATGACAGAAATCTTTCCCTTTGTTAGTAAACGCAATAACTTTTGCGCAAACCAATCAAAATACGCTTATTGCGATTTTTTTTTTACCAAACATGGGTAGCAGAAAACAAATTGGCCAAAAATTAAAAAAAAAAATTGTTTTTTACATCTTTTTTGGGGGGAATTTCATATAAAAAAATGTGAAAAATATTGTTATTTTTTCAAAATAAACGCTCTTTTTTTGTTTATAGCGCAAAAAGTAAAAATCGCACAGGTGATCAAATACCACCAAAAGAAAGCTCTGTTTGTGGGAAAAAAAGGACGTCAATTTCGTTTAGGTACGGCGTTGCACGACCACGCAATTGTCAGTTAAAGTCGCACAGCGCCGAATCGCAAAAAGTGGCCCAGACGTAAGACAGCAAAATGCTCTGGTGGTAAAGTGGTTAAATGACTTTTGTGGACCTTAACAGAGCAATTTGTGTCACTGACAATCTGTCCCTGATGCATACAGCTCCCTACCCTGACAAAAAGCAGAATGTGAAATGGCAGACAGCTCTGGTCTATTTATAAGGTAGGGGGACTGTCCATGTGCTGCAATGTTTCAATTGGCTGTCCTGTTCCACCTGACGGCTGTGTCATGGGTCAAAGTTCTCCCCAATGTAAACTAATATGGCCGCCGCGAACAACGTCATGTGTCCGCAAAATTGGCGGGTAGCGAACAAGCAAAATTCACTGCGAACCGACCGCCGGGCGAACCGCAAGGCCATCTCTAGTCAGCAGATTGGCCTCTACAAACTCGGCACAGTGCCCACTGCCTACAAATAGAGAGCAACTGAGCATGTGCAGAGCAGGGGGGAGGGGCCATGTATTGCTGGATTTTATACAATATAGGCACTAACTTATTAATGTTTTACATCCTCATTCCTGCTAAAGAGGCCCAGCCTGACGTGACGGAGCACAACTTCATTTTATAACTAAACTTCCATTTTAAGGTCACTAAACATTTACTGACAAGCGGTTTTCTTAAAAATTATAAAAAAAAAAATAAGCAAAAGAAAAAGTTTTTCTCAGTTTAAGTTATAAAATGTTGTAAAAAAAGTAATTTTTCTACTTTACTGATGGGCACTGATGAGGAGGCACTGATAGGTTGCACTGATGGGCACCGATTAGATGACACTGATGAAGAGGCACTAATATGCAGCACTAATAGGTACTGATAGGTGGCATTGATGGGCACTGTCAGGCTGCAGTGATAGGCAGCACAGATGGGCACTGATGAGGAGGCACCAATATGCAGCACTAATGTGCACTGATAGGCAGCACTGATAGTCACTAATAGGTGGCACTGATGGGCACTGATAGGTGGCTCTGATAGGCTGCACCGATGGGCAGCATGGATGGGCACTGACGAGGAGGCACTAATATGCAGCACTAATGGGCACTGATAGGTGGCACTGATAGTCACTAATAGGTGGTACTGATGGGCACTGATAGGTGGCACTGATAGGCTGCACCGATGGGCACTGATAGGTGGCTCTGATAGGCTGCACCGATGGGCACTGATGAGAAAGGCACCAATATGCAGCACTAATGGGCACTGATAGGCAGCACTGATAGGTGGCAGTGATAGGCAGCACTGATAGTCACTAATAGGTGGCACTGATGGGCACTGATGAGAAGGCACCAATATGCATCACTAAGGGGCACTGCTAGGCAGCACTGATAAGCACTGATAGGTGGCACTGATAGGCAGCACTGATAGTCAATAATAGGTGGCACTGATAGTCACTAATAGGTGGTACTGATGGGCACTGATAGGTGGCTCTGATAGGCTGCACCGATGGGCACTGATAGGTGGCTCTGATAGGCTGCACCGATGGGCACTGATGAGAAAGGCACCAATATGCAGCACTAATGGGCACTGATAGGCAGCACTGATAGGTGGCAGTGATAGGCAGCACTGATAGTCACTAATAGGTGGCACTAATGGGCACTGATGAGAAGGCACCAATATGCAGCACTAAGGGGCACTGCTAGGCAGCACTGATAAGCACTGATAGGTGGCACTGATAGGCAGCACTGATAGTCAATAATAGGTGGCACTGATAGGCACTAATAGGTGGCTCTGATAGGCTGCACTAATAGGCACTGATGAGGAAGCACCAATATGCAGCACTAATGTGCACTGATAGGCAGCACTGATAGGCACTAATAGGTGGCACTGCTAGGTGGCTCTGATAGGCTGCACCGATGGGCAGCATGGATGGGCACTGATGAGGAGGCACTAATATGCAGCACTAATGGGCACTGATAGGTGGCACTGATAGTCACTAATAGGTGGTACTGATGGGCACTGATAGGTGGCTCTGATAGGCTGCACCGATGGGCACTGATAGGTGGCTCTGATAGGCTGCACCGATGGGCACTGATGAGAAAGGCACCAATATGCAGCACTAATGGGCACTGATAGGCAGCACTGATAGGTGGCAGTGATAGGCAGCACTGATAGTCACTAATAGGTGGCACTGATGGGCACTGATGAGAAGGCACCAATATGCATCACTAAGGGGCACTGCTAGGCAGCACTGATAAGCACTGATAGGTGGCACTGATCGGCAGCACTGATAGTCACTAATAGGTGGCACTGATAGGTGGTACTGATAGGCACTAATAGGTGGCTCTGATAGGCTGCACTAATAGGCACTGATGAGGAAGCACCAATATGCAGCACTAATGGGCACTGATAGGCAGCACTGATAGGCACTAATAGGTGGCACTGCTAGGTGGCTCTGATAGGCTGCACCGATGGGCAGCATGGATGGGCACTGATGAGGAGGCACTAATATGCAGCACTAATGGGCACTGATAGGCAGAACTGATGAGCACTTATAGGCAGCACAGAAGGGCACTAATGAGATGGCACTGACAAGGAGGCACCAATATGCAGCACTAATGGGCACTGATAGGCAGCACTGATAGGTTACCTATAAAACAAAGCATTTCTAGATGTTCCTGTATGATCGCACATTGTCACTTTCTGGGTTCAAATCCACCCTAAATTATATCTGCGCTGTCACTGAGCATTATACTGTCTGCTTATCCCAGCAGTGTCTGAGGCCTTACATAATGCTTGCAGCCTCCTGACTCTGGGGACACCGGGTCTGTCTACTCTGCTTTTCAGAAGATTTATTTTTACTTCCTGTTGTGTCACCGTGACAGGAATTGAGGGGGAAATCTGCCAATGGGGACACCGGGTCTGTCTAACGTGCATTTCAGAAAATTTCTTTTTACTTCCTGTTGTGTCACCGGAAAAGGAAATGATTGGGACACCTGTGAGAAGAGATTTCCTGTGGTGTATCTAGGACAGGAAGTGGAGGGAAATCTCCCCAGTGACACACAATAACCTGGCCTGGTTTGATCCCTTTTCTGCTCCATCTAAGGTGTAGTACCTCATTCTGCGCTCCAGGGGGCGCCATTCTCACACAATCATTCCACTACAGGAGCGCAAGAATTTACCGCACCCCCTATCCTGCCAATCGCGGCCACCGACAGAAGCACTTCGACGCGCAACAGCCAATAAGCGCGAGGGGAAGGCGGGACTTTCTCTGACTGACACTGTAGCTAATAAGAAGTGTCCGGTGTAATGCCGAATCGGCACAGTACACCGGCGCTGGCTGAGCCGCAAGAGGCGTGGCCCGTTCAGTGATTGGCAGCCGGGAGATTCGCAGCCAATGAGAGGCCACGAGGTGACGAGAATATGCTGTGTGATGACAGCAACACATTCAGGTGTAGCGTGAGAATTACCTACCCCGTGAGAATTACCTACCCCTCGTCACTTCCGGCCAGGAACAGCTGAGCAGCGCAGCAGTGCGCATGCTCAAAGGGCCGGATACCTAAAGGGACGACAGAGGAGCAGACTAGTGCGCATGCGCACTAGTATGGAAATAGCACGGTGTACCGTGGAAAAAACCTACCCACGCGGCGGTTAAATAAAACAGCGGGGTTGCAATACGAATCATCTCCGCTCCTGTGGCTGTCACTTCCCTGCTCTCGGCAAGTAAATATAAAAGCGGCTGGCATCTCCGTGATTTATCTTTTCATACAGCCGCCGCCGCTTTTATATTTACTTGCCGAGAGCAGGGAAGTGAGAGGCACAGGAGCGGAGATGATTCGTATTGCAGCACAGTTGTTTTAATGTAACAGCTGCATTCCATACAGTGCCGTGAACCGGAAGTGACGAGGGGTAGGTTTTTCTCACGGGTAGGTAATTCTCACGGAACACCGGGCCTTGCTCAGTAGCCAATAAAAGAGCAGGCAGGAGTCGAGCCTGTCAACCAATGAAAAGTGAAGGAGTGTAAGTAAGGCCAATCAGGAGCCTCCCACAACGTCGGTAGAATACCTGGATGAAGATAGTGAAAAGTAAAAAAGAAGGTGTGACGGTGGCATGTCAACACGGCTTTTGACACTTGGCCAATCAGGGGTGCCCACGCTATGGTAGCCTGACTTCTGATTGGCCAGGGTTTCCGGAAGCCTGGAGCTGGTTGGCGAGTGTGTAAAATCTGACATCCGGAAGCGGAAGCTGTAGGTACAGAGAATGTACAGTGCAGAGTGACAGAGGAGAGCAGGTAATGTGTATGACCCCCTCCCTCCCCTAACCCCCCCTGTCTGTGGTCATGTGACTGTATGGCTGTCTAGGTGTATCTGAGTACAGGTCACCATGGGGATGGAATGGGGAATACTGGGTGATACTTCATTAGGTACTCCACACTGGGGGGTCTGTGGTCAGTGACTATATGACCCCCATCATTCAGTTTTGGTGGCCCCATCCCCCCTGTCATTCAGTTTTGGTGGCCCCGTCCCCCCCTGTCATTCAGTTTTGGTGGCCCCGTCCCCCCCTGTCATTCAGTTTTGGTGGCCCCATCCCCCCCCTGTCATTCAGTTTTGGTGGCCCCATCCCCCCCTGTCATTCAGTTTTGGTGGCCCCCCCCCCCCCCCCCCTGTCATTAAGTTTTGGTGGCCCCGTCCCCCCCGTCATTAAGTTTTGGTGGCCCCGTCCCCCCTGTCATTCAGTTTTGGTGGCCCCATCCCCCCCCTGTCATTCAGTTTTGGTGGCCCCATCCCCCCCTGTCATTCAGTTTTGGTGGCCCCGTCCCCCCCTGTCATTAAGTTTTGGTGGCCCCGTCCCCCCCTGTCATTAAGTTTTGGTGGCCCCGTCCCCCCCCTGTCATTCAGTTTTGGTGGCTCCATCCCCCCTGTCATTAAGTTTTGGTGGCCCCGTCCCCCCCTGTCATTAAGTTTTGGTGGCCCCGTCCCCCCCTGTCATTCAGTTTTGGTGGCCCCGTCCCCCCCTGTCATTAAGTTTTGGTGGCCCCGTCCCCCCCTGTCATTCAGTTTTGGTGGCCCGTGCCCTCTGTCATTCAGTTTTGGTGGCCCCGTCCCCCCCTGTCATTCAGTTTTGGTGGCCCCGTCCCCCCCTGTCATTCAGTTTTGGTGGCCCCGTTCCCCCCCTGTCATTCAGTTTTGGTGGCCCGTGCCCCCTGTCATTCAGTTTTGGTGGCCCGTGCCCTCCGTCATTCAGTTTTGGTGGCCCCGTGCCCTCTGTCATTCAGTTTCGGTGGCTCCATCCCCCCTGTCATTCAGTTTTGGTGGCCCCGTCCCCCCCTGTCATTCAGTTTTGGTGGCCCCGTCCCCCCCTGTCATTCAGTTTTGGTGGCCCCGTCCCCCCCTGTCATTCAGTTTTGGTGGCCCGTGCCCTCCGTCATTCAGTTTTGGTGGCCCCGTCCCCCCCTGTCATTCAGTTTTGGTGGCCCCGTCCCCCCCTGTCATTCAGTTTTGGTGGCCCCGTCCCCCCTGTCATTCAGTTTTGGTGGCCCCGTGCCCCCCTGTCATTCAGTTTTGGTGGCCCCGTCCCCCCTGTCATTCAGTTTTGGTGGCCCCGTGCCCCCCTGTCATTCAGTTTTGGTGGCCCCGTCCCCCCCTGTCATTCAGTTTTGGTGGCCCCGTCCCCCCCTGTCATTCAGTTTTGGTGGCCCGTGCCCTCCGTCATTCAGTTTTGGTGGCCCCGTCCCCCCTGTCATTCAGTTTTGGTGGCCCCGTCCCCCCTGTCATTCAGTTTTGGTGGCCCCGTCCCCCCTGTCATTTAGTTTTGGTGGCCCCGTCCCCCCCTGTCATTCAGTTTTGGTGGCTCCATCCCCCCTGTCATTAAGTTTTGGTGGCCCCGTCCCCCCTGTCATTCAGTTTTGGTGGCCCCGTCCCCCCCTGTCATTCAGTTTTGGTGGCCCCGTCCCCCCCTGTCATTCAGTTTTGGTGGCCCCGTCCCCCCCTGTCATTCAGTTTTGGTGGCCCCGTCCCCCCCTGTCATTCAGTTTTGGTGGCCCGTGCCCTCTGTCATTCAGTTTTGGTGGCCCCGCCCCCCCTGTCATTCAGTTTTGGTGGCCCCGTCCCCCCCTGTCATTCAGTTTTGGTGGCACCGTCCCCCTCTGTCATTCAGTTTTGGTGGCCCTGTGTCCTCTGCCTCTAATCTTCCAGTCTTCGTGATCCTGTGTGTTTGGTCTCCATGAACCCCTATCCTGGTCAAAGACGTCCTTGACAAAGCCCAGTCATCTAGGTTTGGTTACCATGTAGTCCCAGTTTCTATTTTTGTGACCCCCCGAAGACCAGGGGTATGGAATTCACCTCTCTCTCTCTTCTCCCCCCCCCCCCCATCCCACCTCTCTCTCTCTTCTCCCCCCCCATCCCACCTCTCTCTCTCTTCTCCCCCCCCCCATCCCACCTCTCTCTCTCTCCCTCTCCTCCTCCCACCTCTCTCTCTTCCCCCCCTCCCCACCTCTCTCTCTTCCCCCCTCCCCACCTCTCTCTCTTCCCCCCCTCCCCACCTCTCTCTCTTCCCCCCCCTCCCCACCTCTCTCTCTTCCCCCCCCTCCCCACCTCTCTCTCTTCCCCCCCCTCCCCACCTCTCTCTCTTCCCCCCCCTCCCCACCTCTCTCTCTTCCCCCCCCTCCCCACCTCTCTCTCTTCCCCCCCCTCCCCACCTCTCTCTCTCCCCCCCTTCCCACCTCTCTCTCTTCCCCCCCCTCCCCACCTATCTCTCTTCCCCCCCCCTCCCCACCTCTCTCTCTTCCCCCCCTCCCCACCTCTCTCTCTTCCCCCCCTCCCCACCTACCTCTCTCCCCCCCTCCCACCTCTCTCTCTTCTCCCCCCTCCCACCTCTCTCTCTTCTCCCCCCCCCCACCTCTCTCTCTTCTCCCCCCCACCTCTCTCTCTTCTCCCCCCCCACCTCTCTCTCTTCTCCCCCCCCACCTCTCTCTCTTCTCCCCCCCCACCTCTCTCTCTTCTCCCCCCCACCTCTCTCTCTTCTCCCCCCCCCACCTCTCTCTCTTCTCCCCCCCCCCACCTATCTCTCTCTTCTCCCCCCCCCCCACCTCTCTCTCTTCTCCCCCCCCCACCTCTCTCTCTTCCCCCCCTCACCTCTCTCTCTCTTCTCCCCCCCACCTCTCTCTCCCCCCCCCCTCTTCCCCCCCATCTCTCTCTCTTCTCCCCCCCCACCTCTCTCTCTCTTCCCCCCCCCCACCTCTCTCTCTCTTCCCCCCCCCACCTCTCTCTCTCTTCCCCCCCCCCCATCTCTCTCTCTTCCCCCTCCCACCTCTCTCTCTTCATCTTAGTTCCTCGCTCTCCCTCCCTCTTTTTATATACAACATTTTTTTTATCCCCCTTCTAGCAGGAAGAGGACCACGCCATCCTGCACCAGACTGCCCAGCCAGCATGGAGAGTGATCGGCGCGGTATGAGCAGAGTCCTGTCCTCTCTCTCCCTCCTCTGTGTCATCCTGGACCTTCAGCTGGATGGTGAGACTGTCATTAACCACTTGACCTCCAGAAAATGTATCCCCCTTAAAGACCAGGCCATTTTTTGCAATACGGCACTGCTTTACTTTAACTGACAATGGCGCGGTCGTGTGACGCTGTACCCAAATAACATTGATGTCATTGTTTTTTCCCACAAATAGAGCTTTCTTTGGTGGTATTTGATCACCTGTGCAATTTTTTTATTTTTATTTATAAACAAAAAAAGAGCGACAATTTTGAAAAAAATAAAAAAATAATACATTTTTTACTTTCTGCAATGAAACATTCCCAATAAAATGATGTAAAAAATCAAATTCCTTCATGAATTTAGGCCAATATTTATTCTGCTACATATTTTTGGTAAAAAAAAAATCCCAATAAGTGTATATCGATTGGTTTACGCAAAAGTTATAGCGTCTACAAATTATGGGATATTTTTATTTATTTTTTTACTAGTAGTGGTGGCGATCAGCGACTTATAGCAGGACTGCAATATTGTGGCAGACAAATCGGACAAAAAAACTGACACTTTTGACACTTTTTGGGAACCAGTGACACTAATACAGTGATCAGTGTTAAAAATTTGCACTGTTACTGTACTAATGTCACTGCCTGGGAAGGGGTTTAACATCTAGGGAAGATTTAAAGTGTGCCTAGCCAGTTTTTTACTAAACTGTGGGTGCTTTTACTAGGGAAAGGCATGGATTCTAGTCACTTCTTTGCAGAGACCCAGGATCTATGCCTTCCCTCCTGTCAGAATGACAATCTGCCTTGTTTACATAGGCAGATTACAGTTCTGTCTCTCTGGCTGATGATCGGCAGTGCCGGTGGACATCGAGTCCCTGTTACCTGCTGATGGACTTCCACTGTGTGTAATCACAGCAGAAGTGAGCCACTGGTGTGTGTATATGTTTATAATGTATGTATGTATATGTGTGTGTGTGTGTGTGTGTGTGTGTGTATATATATATATATATATATATATATGTGTGTGTGTGTGTGTGTGTGTGTGTGTGTGTATATATATATATATATATATGTGTGTGTGTGTGTGTGTGTGTGTGTGTGTGTGTGTGTGTGTGTGTGTGTGTGTATATATATATATATATGTATGTGTGTGTGTGTGTATATATATAAATAATGGAGACCCGATCAGAGCCGAATGCGGCTTTGATCGGGTCTTCTCTTCGGCCGCCATGCTAGTAGGATGCCCGGGTCTCCTTGTTGGACGGGAGACCGAAGCGAGCCGCGGAAGGCGATGGCAGGGGCGTCCCCTCCCGCTCCTTGTAATGACCACCGAGCGGCTTCTCAGCCACATCAGTTGTCATTACAACACAGCCGACCGTGGGCTATGGACGCCGGTACCGGGGTGATGCCTCTAGCTGCAGGCATCACTCCGGTACAGCACTTTACCGAAATATCGGCAATATCGGTAACCTCAGGGGCCGATTCCAATATATCGGGGAAAGTGCAGAATGGCCCTTGATATATCGACTTTGCAATATATAATATATATATATGTGTGTGTGTGATCTGCGGCTCTCCTGACAGGAGGGGTTCTGTGCTGGTAATCAGATCATTGATTACCAGTGCAGACCCTTGGGGGGGTGCCACTAGAACCACTAGAACCACCAGGGATGCCCACCCATGACCCCAGGGATGCCCACCCATGACCCCAGGGATGCCCAACATGGCCACCAGGGATGGCAATCCGGGCTCAGGGAGCCCGCCAGTGCCCATCATTGCCATCAGTACTGCCCACCAGTGCCCATCATTGCCATCAGTGCTGCCCACCAGTGCCCATTATTGCCCACCAATGTCGCCTATCAGTGCCGCCTATCAGTGCCCACCAATGCTCCATATCAGTGCTGCCTATCAGTGCCGCATATTAGTGCCACCCCATCAGTGCCTCCTCATCAGTGCCTGTCAGTGCGGCCTCATCAGTGCAGGAAAAAACATATCTATTTACAAAATTGTATAACATAAAAAAAAACTTTTTTTTTTTTTCAAACTTTTCGGTCTTTTTTTATTTGTTTAGCAAAAAAGAAAAAACCTTGCAGTGATCAAATACCACCAAAAGAAAGCTCTATTTGTGGGGGGGGGGGGGGGGAGGAGGGAATGACATACATTAGGTTTAGGTACAGTGTTGCATGACCGCGCAATTGTCATTCAAAATGTAACAGCGCTAAAAGCTGAAAATTGGCCTGGGCAGGAAGGGGGTGAAAGTGCCCGGTATTGAAGTGGTTAAAGTGATTGTAAACCTCAGACATGAAATCTGAACAAAGCATATCCCTCTATAGTGTGTACTTGTCTCAATCTAGAGCACTAAGTGTAATTTCTATCCGCTGCTTCCTTCCTCTGCTATCAGGGTTCGTGTTGACCGGGAGTTCTAGACCCTGCAGTTTTTATTCAGATGCATAGAACTGTGTTTGACTAGGAAACCCAGCGTTTGACAAGAAAAGGATGCACTGAACGGCTTTGCCTAGAGGTCAAACTTACCTTGTGGCTGGGCTCACACTAGAATTGGATGCAGGTTTCCACACATCTATTCGCATGACAGGAGAGTGTGACTGGCTCTCAGTGGCGCCGGTTTACACATCTCCATGGCGGCATAGGGGACTTGTGCGTCTTTGGCTCCATTTCAGAACCCGCCTACGGCCACACCACCCTGAATACGCCCGATCTCGTCTGATCTCGGAAGCTAAGCAGGGTCGGGCCTGGTTAGTACTTGGATGGGAGACCATTTCAGAATCGAATTCAGGCAAAAATTCGGGCCTGACTCGCCCCTGAAACAGAGAACAGGGACACACCAGACCCCTGCTGTGAGCCACGTCCCTATTAGGCTGGGTTCACACCTCATAGGACATGCTGCATCCAAAGAATTGCAGCGTAATGCAAATGAAGACACCGCCACGTGTACTGCTCAGTTAAAGCCAATCTTCTGATCTGCATTTGACATGTGTTCCAAAGGTGTCGTATGTGCATTGAATTCACTCCAATTGAAAATTTCTGGGTGTTGTCCTGTAACAATGGGTCTCTGACGCATGTTCTTTACCCAGCAGGAGTGCTGGCGGCCAGCCAGGCTGAAATAGAGAACCACCTGGAGATGGGCCGCAAGCTCCTGGCTGCTGGACAACTGGCCGAAGCGCTCTCTCATTATCACTCCGCTGTTGGTGAGTATAATACTGTGTTCACAGAATTAAAGAGACCCTGTTACCAGCTAAATCCAACAATCAGATAAGTACTTACAAGTGTGCTCATTGCTTACAATTCTGTTTGGATTCCCTTTAAAAAACAAGCATAAAGCCCTTACCAAATGTAGGGTGTTCTCCATGTTCAGTACTACTTTCCCAATAGCCACAGAGAATATAAATCCGCTTTATGAGTAACCAGTGCTTTAACAAACCCAGATATCATCTTGTAAAAGCAGCCGTGGCATCATCACTGTGCTGTACATAGCCTGCGCAAAGCGCACAGATAGGTGAGGGGCCCAGCAGCTCCAACCACTACAGGAGGGGGCAGAGACAAGACCAGTCACCCTGCACAAGGAGAGGGACTGGTCTTTATTATAGGAGGGGGCGGAGACCAGACTAATCACCCTGCACAAGGAGAGGTGCTGGTCTTTATTACAGGCGGGGGGGGGGGTGGGGGGGCAGAGACAAGACAAGTCGTCTTGCACAAGGGGAGGGACCGGTCTTTATTACAGGAGGGGGTGGAGACCAGACCAGTCACCCTGCACAAGGGAGGGGCTAGCCTTTAATACAGGAGAGGGGCGCGGAGAGAAGACAAGTCACCTTGCACAAGGAGAGGGATAGGCCTTTATTACAGGAGGGGGAGAATATGTGACCAGTCACCCTGCACAAGGAGAGAGGCTGATCTTTAAAGTATTGCAGGAGGGGACGGAGACAAGGCCAATCACCCTGCACAAGGAGAGGTGCTGGTCTTTTTTACAGGAGGGGGCGGGGACAAGACCAGTCACCCTGCACAAAGAGAGAGACTGGTCTTTATTACAGGAGAGGACGGAGACAAGACCAATCGCCCTGCACAAGGAGAGGGACTGGCCTTTATTACAGGAGGGGTTGAAGACATGACCAGTCATCCTACACAAGGAGAGGGGCCAGTCTTTTTTACAGGAGGGGGTGGAGAAAAGCCATGTCACCCTGCACCATGAGAGGACAGAGACAAGACCAATCACCCCGCACAAGGAGAGGGGCCAGTCTTTATTACAGGAGGGGGCGGAGACAAGACATGTCACCCTGCACAAGGAGAGGGACTGGTCTTTATTACAGGAGGGGGTAGATACAAGACCAATCATCCTGCACAAGATAAGGGACCGGTCTTTATTACAGGAGGGAATGGAGAGAAGACCAGTCGCCCTGCACAAGGAGAAGGACCGGTCTTTATTACAGGAGGGGGCAGAGACCAGACCAGTTACCCCGTGCACAGAGAGAGGCTGGTCTTTATTACAGGAGAGGGGCGGAGACAAGACAAGTCACCTTGCATATGGAGAGAGGCTGGTCTTTATACAGGAGGGGGTCGAGACAGGACCGGTCACTCTGCACAAGGAGAGATCTCAGCAGTAACCGGTCTTTATTACAGGAAGATTCTGCACAGAGGAAAGTCTCACACGGGATTACTGCACAGATCTGGAAGAAATACGCAGAGCTCACCAAGATTCAAGGAAGAATATGAATGTATTTGCACAATATTTGCTTATGTTCACCTTTAAAGTGTAAGTTCACCTTTTCACAAAAAATAAAAAGGGGAACTAACCTCCTCCCCACTAATCAGCCTCCCATCCCCCCCCCCCGCCCCCCGGTCCCGCTGCTCTTACTTTCATGGGTGAGATTAACTGTTGGTGTCCACATAGCCAGTGGAGCATTTCAGGGATTCAAAATGCCCACTCTCCCTCACCTTCTTCTTTTTGTAGAGCCTCCAGGACAGATCAGAGCCATTCTGATTGCGCAATGCGGTCATGTGCCAGTGCTGACCAACTGGAATTGCTCTGATCTGTCCTGAAAGCCCTACAGAAAAAGGGGGAGGAGAATGGGGATTTCAGATCCCTGAAATGCCACACTAGGTGCATGGGCTGTGGCAGCTAATCCCCCATGAAGGTACGTTCAGCAGGACCAGGGTAGGGGAGGGAGGGTGTGTAGAGTAGCTTTTCTCAACCTGGGTTCCTCCAGAGGTTGCTCTGGGTTCTTTGAGCAATTTCTGCCTCTCGGGTAAGTAACCACTGACACCATTGATCTTTATTTTTCCCCACTGACCAGATATGTAAGAAACATTCTTCTCAATCGATATCACGCTGGTTTCCTTGAGACTGGAATGTTCCTCAGTGCTAAAAAGATTTAGAAGGGCTGGGGTAGGGCGATAGTTCGCCTTTTCGTTTTTTTTGTTAAAAGCAGAGCTTACACTTTAAAAGCAAGATTACAAATGTGATTACTCTGTAGAGCAGGGATCCTCAAACTACGGCCCTCCAGCTGTTGTGGAACTACACATCCCATGAGGCATTGTAAAACTCTGACATTCACAGACATGACTAGGCATGATGGGAATTGTAGTTCCTGAACAACTGTACCCTTGCTGTAGAGAATAGTAGTCAGCCCCACTATTCGTTCTGTATGGACACAATAGCCCACTGTAACGCCTTCTTTTGTAGATGGAGACCCCAAAAATTACCTGACGTATTACAAACGGGCCACTGTCTACCTGGCGATGGGAAAATTCAAGTCGGCTCTCCCAGATCTCAGCAAAGCCATCGACCTGAAACCAGACTTCCTGGCCGTAAGTTACTGAATCTAGGGATATAATGTGTACATGCATTGCTCCTGATGGACCAGTCTGCCCAGTGCTACCTGCAGGTCACCTTACATAGACCGTTAAACTGGGGCTCCATCCAGAACCTTTTTTTTTTTTTTGGGAGGAAAGAGTTTTCTTGCTGGCCTTGATGTCAGCGGGGAGATTCCCACTATTACTGAGACAGCCTGGTCTCCACTGTGATGTCCTCCTTCTTTTTGGAGCGTGTTTTTCACATCTGCCAATGAAGTGTTTGGTAGGAGTTCTACCTAGAAAAATAAATGACGTCTAAAGAAAAATGTGTGCGGCATAAACAAGGAGTTTCAACCAACATTGGAGTGTTTCTTATATCTTCATGTTTATTATCTCCAGGCCAGACTCCAGAGAGGAAACATCCTTCTGAAACAAGGGGACACGCAGGACGCTGAGGAGGATTTCCGGGCTGTGGTGAGTATTGTAGTATGGATAAGACTGCTCTCTGTGTTGAATATGAAGTGTCTGTGATGTTCTCTATTGATTGGACGAGCTGTATTCCCATGAATTTGAAATGTTGGTGACATCACTGGTCTCTGGTGATTGGATGGGCTGTGTTTTCATGAATATGAAGTGTCGGTGATGTCACTGGTCTCTTGTGATTGGATGGGCTGTGTTTTGGGGATTGGATGGGCTGTGTTTTCATGAATATGAAGGGTCGGTGATGTCACTGGTCTCTTGTGATGGGATGGGCTGTGTTTTCATGAATATGAAGGGTTGGTGATGTCACTGGTCTCTAGTGATTGGACGGGCTTTGTTCTCATGAATATGAAGCGTCGATGATGTCACTGGTCTCTTGTGATTGGATGGGCTGTGTTTGGGTGATTGGATGGGCTGTGTTTTCATGAATATGAAGTGTCGGTGATGTCACTGGTCTCTAGTGATTGGATGCGCTGAGTTCTCATGAATATGAAGTGTCGGTGATGTCACTGGTCTCTAGTGATTGGACAGGATCTGTTCTCATGAATATGAAGCGTCGATGATGTCACTGGTCTCTTGTGATTGGATGGGCTGTGTTTGGGTGATTGGACAGGCTGTGTTTTCATGAATATGAAGTGTCGGTGATGTCACTGGTCTCTAGTGATTGGACTGCTCTTTGTGTTCTCCGGAATATGAATTGTCAGTGATGTCACTGGTCTCTAGTGATTGGACGGGCTGTGTTCTCATGAATTTGAAATGTTGGTGACATCACAGGTCTCTTGTGATTGGATGGGCTGTGTTTGGGTGATTGGATGGGCTGTGTTTTCATGAATATGAAGGGTCGGGGATGTCACTGGTCTCTTGTGATGGGATGGGCTGTGTTTTCATGAATATGAAGGGTTGGTGATGTCACTGGTCTCTTGTGATGGGATGGGCTGTGTTTTCATGAATATGAAGGGTTGGTGATGTCACTGGTCTCTAGTGATTGGATGGGCTGTGTTCTCATGAATTTGAAATGTTGGTGACATCACAGGTCTCTTGTGATTGGATGGGCTGTGTTTTCATGTATATGAAGTGTCGATGATGTCACTGGTCTCTTGTGATTGGATGGGCTGTGTTCTCATGAATATGAAGTGTCGATGATGTCACTGGTCTCTAGTGATTGGATGGGCTGTGTTTTCATGTATATAAAGTGTCGATGATGTCACTGGTCTCTAGTGATTGGATGGGCTGTGTTCTCATGAATATGAAGTGTCGGTGATGTCACTGGTCTCTAGTGATTGGACAGGATGTGTTCTCATGAATACGAAATGTTGGTGATGTCACTTGTCTCTAGTGGTTGGACAGAGCTGTGTTCTCATGAATACGAAGGGTTGGTGATGTCACTGGTCTCTAGTGATTGGCCATCTCCCTGTTCTCTCATGAATTTGAAATGTTGTTGATGTCACTGGTCTCTAGTGATTGGACAGAGCTGTGTTCTCATGAATATGAAGTGTCAATGATGTCACAGATTGGTTGCTGTTGAACATTTTTGTTCATATTTTGTCATACGTGAATGTCTTTTACCTGAGATATGCAAGAAATGTGTGACTTTTTTTTTTGTGTATTTCACGCACTTTTAATTTGAAAACATCTTACAGATAAGAAATAAATGTGTTTTTCTTCCGGCAATCGGTGTTCAGGAACCATTAATAATAATTTTCACTTCTCTCCTAACAATGTTCTATCTTAATCTTGTAAAATTAGGTTTTCTACTTTTTCCCTCAGTTGCTCAGCAGCCCAACCAATGAGGAAGCAAAAAACCAGCTGGAACGAGTGAGAGAAGTGGAGGAGAGGCATGAGGAGGCGTGGGCAGCCTATGACAGAGAGGATTATGGGGAAGCAATCAGCTTGCTAGAGAAAGTGATTGAGGTAATGAGTGGACGGCGTCTGTTACTCGTACAAGCCTCCTTCTGCAGTCTCCTAATTTTCCCACCAAGGGATTGGTAGTTTTGACAGCCATTATTTTGCTACACACCTCTGCTGTTTGGTAGATCACTCTGCCACTACCTGATTGAACATTGCTTTTTCCTATGTTGCCTCCTGCTCACTGGACACATAGGGATATTTTAACAAATCAACCGTCACCCCGACCGGGCACCTCCGTTGACGGATTCTCCTAGTGCTTCCCGAGGCCTCCAAGCACTCCACCAGACACCGTAACCACTTCAGACCCCACAAACCGCCACAGCTTGGTTAGGGTCTCGCCGTCTCCTACGCACCCTGGACCTACGACAAGGCTCCATGTTCCCGTGGGTGAACCTCTTTTTCCCCAGAGAGTGCAGCAGGAACAGGAACAAGCTCTTACACAAGCTCTTACAAGAGCTTAGTGATTATCCAAGGGAGTATGAAGGACATAGCAATCCCTTGTAGCAGATACCCCCAATGAGAGACAGGACTCTAGATTGAGGGTGGAGTATAACTCCACTTTATTGAACAAGAAACAGACTTTTATACAGTTTTCCCCCACAAGGTTGCCACCCAGGTGGCCCTTATTGAAAATAGGCCCTGACATTCACAATCCAATGAAAACAGAGATTTACACTCCCATACAGTGTACGCAAAGATATACACTGTGAGACAATACCCCCCCCCCCCCTTAGCAGCCAATGCACATACACATATGCATCCCATAATAAGCTTATCTTAATGCAGACAGAACACTGTGAGGTCATTAACATTTAACAATGAGACAGGCACAATCCACATTCCATCCCAATACACAAACAATAGGGAAGTCTGCCAATGACAGTCTGTGTGTCTCTCTCACAGACAAATACATGGAATACACTGTGTAAGGTGGTATTAAATCTTCATATTTCTATATGAAGATATAGTTGACAAATATTACTGTCACACTTGAAGCAATCCAAACCATTAATTATCTGTCTTTCACTCATAGTGATGGTTAGTACCGTCACAGATATAATGCAGATTCTCTGTACAGTGAGAAAGCTGGAGTAGGAGAAGGGACACAGGGGGCTGAATTAAAGCTGAAAATGTAATCTGCTTATATTTTTCCTTCCTTGGTTCCTCCTTTTCTTCATCAGCATGCTAATGACATATTCAAATAACTTTTCCATTTTATTGACATTCAGTCAGTAATGTAAATACTGGATCTAATTGCTTCTCTATGCAATGCAGGCAGATCATGGCTGATGGGAGGGGTCGGCAGGGTGCTCTACATGTCTTCCTGAAAACTTCACAGCACCCTGCCTCAAGAGTCCTCACCCCTGATGCAAGCAGTGGGCAGGCTCTTGGAAGGAGTTAGTTATAAAAAAATATGAAAATGACTTGATAAGTGCATGCTAGTCTGGAAGACTGCGCATTCCTGGACAGGGTGTATTTGCATGCAGACCTCCGTAGGTTACACTCAGATGATGCTGAGCCTCCATGAATGAAAGAACTGATATCCAATAAATGAAAGGGGAGGTGCAGGCAAAGTCAGGCTCAGTAGAAAAGGGCTAGATCAGAGCTCCCCATCCCCTGGGCCATGGACCGGTACCAGTTTGTAGCCTTTTAGGGGCCAGGCCGCATGACAGTGGGTGGACAGCGAGTGAGCAAGGCTTGATTTGTATTTGTGGCCGCTCATTGTCTCTTGTTGGGTTGACAGTGGTATTTCAATGCCATCAGAATCTCACTATGTTGGATGCCATATTCATGCTATATGCAAGACCCCCTAATTTGGGATTTTTTAGGGCAACAAATATCACCAGAGTAGTTAAAAAGTATATAAATTTTACTGTACATGTAAAAAGAATACAATACATAAGTTCAATAAAAATAATATAACATAGCGGTTGATAAATACGATATTGTTGTGTGAGAATAACCTCAAATCAAGTGTGATAACAGAGCTGTGAACCCTCAGATCAACTGTGATGACAGAGATAGGGGACCCACAATGCATAAGTTCAATAGAAAGACATAACATGACATAGCGGTTGACAAATACAATATAGTTGTGTGAGCGTAACCTCAAATCAACTGTGATGACAGAGATATGAACCCTCAGATCAACTGTGATGACAGAGATATGAACCCTCAGATCAACTGTGATGACAGAGATATGAACCCTCAGATCAACTGTGATGACAGAGATATGAACCCTCAGATCAACTGTGATGACAGAGATATGGACCCTCAGATCAACTGTGATGACAGAGATATGGACCCTCAGATCAACTGTGATGACAGAGATATGAACCCTCAGATCAACTGTGATGACAGAGATATGGACCCTCAGATCAACTGTGATGACAGAGATATGGACCCTCAGATCAACTGTGATCACAGAGATGTGAACCCTCAGATCAACTGTGATGACAGAGATGTGAACCCACAGATCAACTGTGATGACAGAGATATGGACCCTCAGATCAACTGTGATGATAGAGATATGGACCCTCAGATCAACTGTGATCACAGAGATATGAACCCTCAGATCAACTGTGATGACAGAGATATGGACCCTCAGATCAACTGTGATGACAGAGATATGGACCCTCAGATCAACTGTGATGACAGAGATGTGAACCCACAGATCAACTGTGATGACAGATATATGAACCCACAGATCAACTGTGATGACAGAGATGTGAACCCTCAGATCAACTGTGATGACAGAGATGTGAACCCTCAGATCAACTGTGATGACAGAGATATGAACCCTCAGATCAACTGTGATGACAGAGATGTGAACCCAACGCGTTTCAAAAGATCATGTCTTTTTCTTCTTCAGGGGTACATGGTTACAACACAGTACATTTTCTCTGCTCTGGTTTCACAACAATAGAAGAACAACTGCATAATTAAAAAAAAAAAAAACAAAAACACAGAAGTATGGTCTTTGCTGTCGCCTGTCACCTCAAAGGCCAAACCAAGAGGAAGCCACCACCTCTAGCTCCATGGAACCACAAGGGGGTAGATGTAATAAGGACCGAGATAATTGAAGATTCTTGAAGCGCCCTATAGAGATCCAAGGAGGAGATAGAGAGAGGGAGAGGAAGGGGGCAAAAAAAGGGAACAGGACCCCCGGTCTTCTGTGGACACTGGTTGATGCATGTGGAGGACGTGGGGATACCACTAGAAAGCCAGCACTGCTAGAGTATGGTGAAAATCTGAAGTCCAGAGGCTCAGGCCTTCCACACGCCACGTTCATGTTCCTGCTGCAGTATCTACTGTCTCTGGTGCACCAGCAAGGCCAGTCCAGTTGGGCTCAGGAAGGAAAGCTGAGCATCACTGCCTTTCTGCTGCTCCATCTACCTGGCATGCAACCTTCGTTCTTTGTTGCTAAAGTCCCTCAATGGAACAGATGTTCTGCTGCTCCTCTTCACACAATCCTGGATTGCCAAACATGTGAGCACTGCCGAGGCCACTCAGTTAAGCAATGTGCAGTACTGACAAAGGCAACATTTTCTAATAAAGGGAACTTTGTATTGGCAGCCATGGATAAAAAGTAGCACAAGGCTTGCTGCAGATTTGCATGTGGAACCGCTACAGAAGTAGACATTCACAGATGGCACCCCAATGCTACATTACAATGTTATTAGGCAGGCTATAACTCCCTACTGAGCATGATTGACTTTGTGCCACAGACCACTACAGGGTACACTACAGGCAGGGTAGCAGGTGTTTAATGCAGCATTTGGGTCCTCTCACATGGCTTTCCGCCTGGCGGACTCCGTTTTGCTCAGCGGGGATCGATCTGCCGATCCCCGCTGAGCAGGCGGATGACAGGTCTGTCTCCGCTCCGTGTGCTGAGACGGACCTGTCAGATTGTCACTCTCCTCTATGGGAGATCAGATGAAAACGGACCACCTGTCCGTTTTCATCCAATCCTCCAGATGGATGAAAAATAGGGTTTCCATCCGCTTGGATTTCACTGACAGGATCGGATCGGATAGCAGCGGGTGTCAGCGGAGATGTCACCACTGACATCCACTGCTCCATTGGGGTGCATGGAGCATCTGATCAGGTCCGCCTAGAGACCATGACATCACCAACATTTCATATTCATGAGAACACAGCCCGTCCAATCACTAGAGAACAGTGACATCACCAATTCTTCATATTTATAAAAACTGACTGGCGGACCTGATCGGAAAGCCCGTGTGAAAGAGCCCTTTAGGGTCCAGATCTATTTCAATACCTCCATCCCCCTGGTCCAGGAAACGAGGCAGGCTCCATTGGCTTGCTGCAGCTTCCAATGCACATTGAGAAGCTCAGTCCTGGAATGAAATGGCTTACTCTGATTTCGTTGCACAGAGGAGTCTGTACAACTATGAAAGACTGAATTTAGTGCTGGAGTTCAGCTTTAAATTAAAGTGGGGATTTCTCTCTACTTTAGAGAGCTTTTCTGTTTCTGTGTTTCCTGGACAGGAAGTAATGGGAAATCTCCCAAATAAGAAAACATGGACAAGGATTTAACCTCTCCCTATTCTATGCATAGTAAAAAAGTATATGTTTTGGCTGTAGATGTTAATTGTTATTTGGGGGGGGGGGGGGGCTATACACAATGGTGTTTGAGTACTGTACATCTCTAGATTGTGGGGTTGATTTACTAAAACTGGAGAGTGCAAAATCTGGTGCAGCTCTGTATAGAAACCAATTAGCTTCCAGATGTTATTGTCAAAGCTTAATTGAACAAGCCGAAGTTAGAAGCTGATTGGCTACTATGCACAGCTGCACCGGTTTGTAGCACTCTCCAGTTCGTTAGGCCCCTTTCACACGGGCTTTCCGATCCGGTCCACCTGTCAGTGGACCGGATTGGATGCTCCATGCAGCCTTATGGAGCAGCAGATGTCAGCGGAGACATCTCCGCTGACACCCGCTGCTATCCGATCCGATCCTATCCGTGAAATCCGAACGGATGGAAACCCTATTTTATCCATCTGTTATCATTGATCTCCCATAGAGGAGAGCGGGGCTCTGACAGCTCCGTCTCCGCACACAGAGCGGAGACAGAGCTGTCATCCGCCTGCTCGGATCGATCCCCGCTGAGCAAAACGGACTCCGTCAGGCGCACCGCCCGTGTGAAGGAACCTAAATCAACCCATGTATGTGATGATTTAATAACAACAAAAAGTATTTAATAGCTTTTTGAGATTGTTCTAAAGAACAAAAGTACAGAATTGTATTGAAGCAGAGTTGTTTTATGGTACACATCATGGCACATAACGGAGAAATGCATTCAAACTTAAACAGTAAGTGGTTCACAAATATTACGTCTGGGCCACTTTTTGCGATTCGGCGCTGTGCGACTTTAACGGACAATTGCGCGGTCATGCAACGCCGTACCCAAACGAAATTTACGTCCTTTTTTTCCCACAAACGGAGCTTTCTTTTGGTGGTATTTGATCACCTGTGCGATTTTTTTTTTTTTTTTTTTTTTTTTTTTTTTTTTTTTTAAAAAAAAAAAAAAAAAAAAAAATATTTTTTCACATTTTTTTTATATGAAATCCTCCCCCCCCCCAAAAAATGTAACAATCTAAATTTTTTATCATTTTAGGCCAATTTGTTTTCTGCTACATATGTTTGGTAAAAAAAAATCGCAATAACCATATTTTGATTGGTTTCGCAAAAGTTATTGTGTTTACTAACTAAGGGAAAGATTTCTGTCATTTTTGGTGTTTTTTTTTTTTTTAACGAATAATGGCGGCGATCTGCAATTTTTTTTTTTTTTTTTTTTTTTGCGGGACTGCGACATTGCGCCGGACAGATCGGACCCTTGACTGACATTTTTGACACTTTTGGGGGTACCAGTGACATTACTGCAGTAATCAGTGCTATAAAAATGCACTGTTACTGTAAAAATGACACTGGCAGGGAAGGGGTTTATTTTTATTGGTGATCAAGGGGTTAATGTATGCCTGGTGCTTACTGACGTGTGTGGGGGGAGGGGACTATGTGACACAGGGACAGATCGCAGGTTCAGCTATGCCTGTCAGTTAGGAGATCCGCCCGCTTTGTTTACACAAGCGGGCGGATCTCCACACTCGATTTCCCGACGATCGGGGAAGAGCGGGGGTGATCACCGCCTCTCCTCCCCTGGCCCGAATCCCGCTGTGACTGAATACAGCGGGACCGAGCCTCTGGCGGCGCGCGCGGCGCCGAGAGAGGGGAATGTCTGGTGATGTAGGTCTACGTCGCCAGACGTTATCAAGCCACTTTGCCGCAGTAGCAGCTCAGTGAGTAGCGGTAAAGTGCTTAATTCACAGGGGTGTCACCCCCCCCCTCCCCAGACACCCCAACTGGGAACATCCTGTGTCACAGGGTGAGGGAGCAAGACTGCCCACTTTGTTTCAGAAGAAGTTTATTAAAGCAAATGATATGAACAAGAAAAGATTGAACATATTAACAGATAACCGCTTTGTAGTTCGGTATGATTACTGTATATGAAGCTGGCAAATTCATTCTCGTTTTTGATACCGTATGAAGCTATACAAACAATTATTGGGTATCTTAAAATTTGCACTACCATAGGGATAATGTTGGAAGAAGAAGAAAACATTATATTGCTACCATTGTAGCCAAAACATTTTTATATAAAGTAAAAATTCTCAGGTGAGAGATATAAAGTATAAGATTGTAAGGTTAATGTAACAGTACTCACCGTCACTGGGAGTGAAAGGACAGATACTTAATGGTTTGGATTGCTTCAAGTGGGACAGTAATATTTGTCAGCAATATCTCTCAGGAAATATGAAGATTTAATCCCACTTTACACTGTGAGACCTATAGCCTGTTACCATGAAGTCTGACTCCTAAATAATCATAGCACTACGTAGATGTGTATTCCATGTACTTCAATGTAGGAGACGGACAGACTGTCATTGGCAGTCTTGTCCTATTGTCTGTTTTGAGGTGGAATGTGGATTGTGTTAAGTCTGCCTGTCCCATTGTTAAATGTTAATGAGCCCACATTGTTCTGTCCAGATGGCTAGATAATTAGTTCAGGTTAATTCTGTTGCTGTATACAATTTCATCTGCATATGATAATGTAATCAGGCAACCCCTGACCTGTGTGTGGTAATATGATCAGGAGGAGGAGGTCCATGCTGTATATAAATTCTGTGTGACTGTTAAAGAGTGATTCCAGTACAAGCTAAGTTGTTGGCTAGCTTTGTATGAGGGTGGCTGGGAAAATCTGGTATATATGTTCATGACTGCAAGGGAACTGTATACTGACGGAAGACCACAAACACAGTGTGGGTCGGCGGTTCCTTTACAGTAAAGAAAGGAAAAACGTGAAATATAGAGAAAGATATGAAATATAGAATTTGGGAGAATCACATAACCATTAGGAAGTAAAGGACGTAATGGGTAATCAGCCCTTTGTTACTGGTTATGATTACTTTTTTTCTTGTTAAGATACAACTTTTATTAATAGTAATAATAAGATAATAAAAATAATAATAATAAAAATAATAATAAAATAATAATAAGGCTGCTCTTTGACCAGCTTTTCTGCTTTATTTGTCCCACTGTAATAATTTTATATTTATTATTTCTATATATGTTCTTGTATGTTCTCTGCAAATAGCTCAAGGCTGATTTGTACATTTTATTTAGTTATATTTTACCCAAAATGTGGTTATAGTTTGATTTTTTTTTTTTTGTGATGTCATGGTACACTCTATTCTGTTACCTCTAAGTTTAAGCTTATACTAACTTTGAATTTTTAGTTTTCCCCTTGGGACCCGAGTGTTCGGGAGCTGAGGTCCGAGTGTTACCTCCGAATTGGGGATCTAAACAAGGCCATCCAGGACCTCAAACCAACAACCAAACTGCGGAATGACAACAGAGCTGCCTTCCTAAAACTGAGCCGCCTCTACTACACAATGGGAGAGCATGAGGAGAGCCTGAGGTGAGGAGGATGTACTATACCATAGGGGAACATGTGGGGAGGATCTTATACAGTGCATCCGGAAAGTATTCACAGCGCTTCCCCTTTTCCACATTTTGTTATGTTACAGCCTTATTCCAAAATGGAATAAATGTATTATTTTCCTCTAAATTCTACAAACAATACCCCATAATGACAACATGAAAGACGTTTGCTTGACCTCCTTGCAAATTTATTAAAAATAAATCAATCGCATGTACATAAGTATTCACAGCCTTTGCCATGACACTCAAAATTGAGCTCAGGTGCATCCTGTTTGCACTGATCATCCTTGAGATGTTTCTACAACTTGATTGGAGTCCACCTGTGGTAAATTCAGTTGATTGGACAGGATTTGGAAAGGCACCCACCTGTCTATATAAGGTCCCACAGTAACTGTCAGAGAAGAAACCAAGCCATGAAGTCCAAGGAATAGTCTGTAGATCTCCGAGACAGGATTGTATGGAGGCACAGATCTGGGGAAGGGTGCAGAAACATTTCTTCAGCATTGAAGGTCCCAATGAGCACAGCGGCCTCCATCATTCGTAAATGGAAGAAGTTTGAAACCACCAGGACTCTTCCTAAAGTTTGCTGTCTGGCAAAACTGAGCGATCAGGGGAGAAGGGCCTTAGTAAGGGAGATGACCAAGAACGTGATGGTCACTCTGACAGAGCTCTAGCGTTTTCTCTGTGGAGAGAGGAGAACGATCCAGAAGAACAATTATCTCTGCAGCACTCCACCAATCAGGCCTGTATGGTAGAGTATCCAGATGGAAGCCACTCCTCAGTAAAAGGCACATGGCAGTCCACCTGGAGTTTGCCAAACGGCCCCTGAAGGACTCTCAGACCATGAGAAACAAAATTCTCTGTTCTGATGAAACAAAGATTGAACTCTTTGGCCTGAATGGAGGAAACCAGGCACCGCTCATCACCTGGCCAATACCATACCTAGGGTGAAGCATGGTGGTGGCAGCATCATGCTGTGGGGTTGTTATATAGCATCAGGAACTGGGAGACTAGTCAGGATGGAGGGAAAGATGAATACAGCAATGTACATAGACATCCTTGATGAAAATCTGCTCCAGCGCGTTCTGGACCTCAGACTGGGGCAAAGGTTCATTTCCCAACTAGGGTTGCCATCTCATCCCTTTAAAGAGGTTGTAAACCCGTTTAAATTTTTTTTTTTTTTTTTACATCCTGCAAGAGAAACACATAATGAGCTAGTATGCATCGCATACTAGCTCATTATGAAATACTTACCTTAGAACGAGCCCCCGCCGTGCCGCTCACTCACCTGTATGACGAGCGACATGTTCAGTCGCCCGTCTTCCGGGATCGCGGCATCCGGCCATCTGATTGGCCGGAGCCGCGGTGACGTCACTCCCGCGCACGCGCACGGGAGCCGACGGTCACGGCACGGGGCTCTGAAGGAACGGCACGATCAGCCGTTCCTTCAGAGCGCATGCGCCAGTGACGTCACTGGCTGCATTAAAGGTAAATATCTCCTAAACCGTACATGTTTAGGAGATATTTACAGTACCTATAGGTAAGCCTTATCATAGGCTTACCTATAGGTTCAACTTCCCGAGGAGGGTTTACTTCCTCTTTAATCCAGGACACACATTAATTACACAGGTTCTGTGGCTGATTAAGGTGGTAATTAAACTCACTTAGTGCCTTATGTGCATTATATTAGCCTCAGAACTTGTGTAATTAATATGTGTCCTGGTTTAAAGGGATGAGGTGGCAACCCTACTTCCAACAGGACAACAACACTAAGCACACAGCCAAGATAACAAAGGAGTGGCTATGGGACAACTCTGTGAATGTCCTTGAGTGGCCCAGCCAATGCCCAGACTTGAACCCCGATTGAACATCTCTGGAGAGATCTGAAAATGGCTGTGTGCCGACGCCCCCCATCCAACCTGATGGAGCTTGAGAGGTCCTGTAAAGAAGAATGGGAGAAACTGCCCAAAAATAGGTGTGCCAAGCTTGTAGCATCATACTCAAAAAGACTTGAGGCTGTAATTGGTGCCAAAGGAGCTTCAACTACGTATTGAGCAAAGCCTGTAAATACTTATATACGTGTGATTTTTTTTATTTTTTTTAATAAATTAGCGAACATTTCAAACAAACTTCTTTCACATTGTCATTATGGTGTATTGCTTGTAGAATTCAGAGGAAAATAATGAACTTAATCCATTTTGGAATAAGGCTGCAACATAAGAAAATGTGGAAAAAGTGAAGCGCTGTAAATACTTTCCAGATGCACTGTATATTGTGGGGGAGCATGTGGAGAGTCTTAGGCAAGCCATAGAGCATGCGTTTTTTTCTTTCCTGCAACCATTGATTTTAGGAAAGAAAAGCGCTCAATTCCTCCCATCAACACAGTCAGTATTGATGGGGGAGGCCCACGGGCATATTGTGTTCTTCCAGCGAGGGGGGTGGGGAGCGGGGAGCGCCGTATCTGCCAGGAGAGCACAATGACTACTGCTAGTGGCTACAGCTAAAGCTATAGCTAAAAATCCAACATGCTGGTTGTACCCAAGTGGATTGGTGGGTACAATCAGCCTTTCCATAGATGGATCAAATTTTGACCACTCCCTACTGAACCGGCTGAGTTTTTTTTTTGATTCATCTATGGCCGGTTTTAGGTGAAAAAGATTGAATATATGATAGGGGGAACACATGGAGTATCTGAGGGTTTTACTATTTACTATGCCATGGAGGGGGACACCTAGTGATGTTCTAATATATCATGGGGGAACACATGGATGATCTGACATGAGAAGAATTTCTAACACCATAAGGGACATGTGGGGAAATATAGATCTATCTATCTATTTATATATTTATATAGTGTGTGTGTATATGTATGTATGTATGTATGTATGTATGTGTGTGTGTGTATGTATATATATATATATATATATATATATATATATATATATATATATATAGTATGTATGTGTGTATGTGTGTGTGTGTGTGTGTGTGTGTGTGTGTGTGTGTGTGTGTGTGTGTGTGTGTGTGTATATATGTATATGTGTGTGTGTATGTGTGTATATTTATATATATGTGTTCCCATGGTATATATATTATATACCATGGGAACACATGGTGGGTCATAGGTGAGGAGGATTTTCTACGCCAAGGATGGGGACACCTAGGGATGTTCTTCACCCCAGACCCTTCATACGTTCCCCCATGATATATTAGAAGATTTAATACTCCAAGGAGGAACAAGGGAATGGTCTAATATACCATCAGGGAACGCATGGAGGTCCCGGGGTGGAGGGTCTATTATACCCTGCTACTTCTTCATGAGGAAACACGTGGAGAGTAGACTGCCTTGTAAGCATACAGACAATCTGAATGAAGGATCTAATGTACTACATTAAATAGGACTCTAAAATAAAGATGTCAACCACACCACTGGCGAGTGTACAAAAAAATGAATGTTAACTGAATGTACAACGTACTACACCATTGTAAAATTTTGTGAAAAGTCTGAGGGAAGAGAGATCTATTTCTCTATGAGGGAGGAGTAAGGTGTAGAAGATGTATATTACCATGAGGGAGAGTCTGAGTTCAGAGATCTACTCCACCATAGGGAAGGAGGGAGAGTAAAAGATTTCTTATACCATGTGTAGGAACCAGGAGTGAGGTTGTAGGGATCTATTGCACCTTAAGAAAGAGTGAAGAATGCAAGAGGTGAGGGAGATCTACTCTACCACAGGAGATTATGAGAAGTATCTGACGTGTAAGAGATCAATTCCACTGCTGTTTTTGTGTTATGTGGGGATGTTGGCAGTGAGGAAGGCCATCTGCAAAGTGTTAGTTGCTTGCTGTGTTACTACAACATTGTGATTTTTGTGTTGCTCTATTTAGCCAAGTACGAGAATGTCTGAAGCTAGATCAGGACGACAAAGATTGTTTCTCTCATTATAAACAAGTCAAGAAGCTCTCTAGACACCTGGAATCGGGCGAAGAACTAATCCGAGACCACAGGTGAGTTTCTGAGTATTTGCCTTCCCTCCCAACATGAACATAAACTAGAGTTAAGCCCCGTACACACGTACTGATCGTCGGCCGAACGATCGGCCCTCTTTTGTCCAGGGCTGTCGTGTCTGTTGAAAACTGCAAAAGACTGCACACGAATTTTGTCGGCCGACAACAGCCGACTGTAGAAGTGATGTCATGTGATGGTTAACTTTCCTTGTCTTTTTTCTTTTCTGAGCATGCCCAGTCTTGCTAATCTGCTGTCTGTCGGCCAAAATCTGTACCGACTGGTGAACAATCGGCCGTTCTGGTGACGGCCAACAAAAATTTTAATGCCTGCACACCCGATTCTGTTCGGCCGAAAAGTCGCAGTCTGTTGTCGGAAGCATCATACTAACAAGCCGAAAATCGGCCGAACGGTCGTCGGCCGAATATTTACGGCCGACAATCGGTACGTGTGTACGGGGCTTTACCCAACCAACATATGGTGACCATTAGTCAATCCAGACAGTTATGGTATGCATGAGCTTCAAACAGTCTTTGCAAGCCAAACATCACTCTAGAGCAGCCTTTTTCAACCAGGGTTATTCTAGAGCTGTGTTTCTGAAACTGGGTGCCACAAGCATGAGACCCAGTTTGCCCGGGGTCAAGAATGGATGTGGACTCCAGGCAGGGACTCTGGTGTGGTGAGGGCAATTTGAGGTTATAGGGACCTCTCATGTGAAGTTGATTTCATCAATGGGATGTGTGCATCATCCCAGGTACAGGTTTCCCATCGATAAGTAATGTTTCTGTTTTTTTACATATTAGACTTGGGTTCCTCAAGATTTTGCATACTTTTAAAGGGTGCCACAACTGAAAAAAGTTAAAGGAACTCCGATCTAGAGGTTGCTAGGGGTTTCTTGAGTAGTAAGTCGAGGTTGACTGACTGCCTTCCTGATGGCACCCTTAGTCTTTACACCAACCCCTCTTGGCAGAGCCAGAGACTTGGGACCAGTCTTGGTTCTTCTCTTGTTTCTCATATAAGTGAACTCAGACACTAATGAACATGGTCCTTTTTAGTAAGAGGTCATTCTTCTAATGATTACCAATGTATGGAGAACTTTTCCCGCTATTCCGCAATATATGGAGGCGCTACACTCGCCAATATTGTAATGGATATTTTTTCACTGAACAACAGTCTTAACGGGGCATACCTTCTGTTGACCACCAGTTTAGCGGGGTCCTTTTCTCTCACTGAAGCACTGAGACCTGAACACTATTATGAGGGTTTCTCGGAGATTCGAAAGGTTGGGAAAGACTGGGAACTGCTGGATATGTTTCTTTTCTTTATTCTTTATTGATGGCATTTACCGTGCCTTGCGAAAGTATTCGGCCCCCTTGAACTTTGCGACCTTTCCACATTTCAGGCTTCAAACATAAAGCTATAAAACTGTAATTTTTTTGTGAAGAATCAACAACAAGTGGGGCACAATTATGAAGTGGAACGAAATGTATTGGATATTTCAAACTTTGTTAACAAATAAAAAACTGAAAAATTGGAAAATTATTCAGCCCCTTTATTTTCAGTGCAGCAAACTCTCTCCAGAAGTTCAGTGAGGATCTCTGAATGATCCAATGTTGACCTAAATGACTAATGATGATAAATAGAATCTACCTGTGTGTAATCAAGTCTCCGTATAAATGCACCTGCACTGTGATAGTCTCAGAGGTCCGTTTAAAGTGCAGAGAGCATCATAAAGAATAAGGAACACACCAGGCAGGTCCGAGATACTGTTGTGGAAAAGTTTAAAGCCGGATTTGGATACAAAGATTTCCCAAGCTTTAAACATCCCAAGGAGCACTGTGCAAGTGATAATATCGAAATGGAAGGAGTATCAGACCACTGCAAATCTAAGAAGACCTGGCCGTCCCTCTAAACTTTCAGCTCATACAAGGAGAAGACTGATCAGAGATGCAGCCAAGAGGCCCATGATCACTCTGGACAAACTGCAGAGATCTACAGCTGAGGTGGGAGACTCTGTCCATAGGACAACAATCAGTCATATACTGCACAAATCTGGCCTTTATGGAAGAGTGGCAAGAAGAAAGCCATTTCTTAAAGATATCCATAAAAAGTGTTGTTTAAACTTTGCCACAAGCCACCTGGGAGACACCAAACATGTGGAAGAAGGTGCTCTGGTCAGATGAAACCAAAATCAAACTTTTTGGCAACAATGCAAAACGTCCCCACTGTCAAACATGGTGGTGGCAGCATCATGGTTTGGGCCTGCTTTTCTTCAGCAGGGACAGGGAAGATGGTTAAAATTGATGGGAAGATGGATGGAGCCAAATACAGGACCATTCTGGAAGAAAACCTGATGGAGTCTGCAAAAGACCTGACACTGGGACGGAGATTTGTCTTCCAACAAGACAATGATCCAAAACATAAAGCAAAATCTACAATGGAATGGTTCACAAATAAACATATCCAGGTGTTAGAATGGCCAAGTCAAAGTCCAGACCTGAATCCAATCGAGAATCTGTGGAAAGAACTGAAAACTGCTGTTCACAAACGCTCTCCATCCAACCTCACTGAGCTTGAGCTGTTTTGCAAGGAGGAATGGGCAAAAATTTCAGTCTGTCGATGTGCAAAACTGATAGTTATACCCCAAGCGACTTACAGCTGTAATCGCAGCAAAAGGTGCCGCTACAAAGTAATAACTTAAGGGGGCTGAATAATTTTGCATGCCCAATTTTTCAGTTTTTTATTTGTTAACAAAGTTTGAAATATCCAATAAATTTTGTTCCACTTCATGATTGTGTCCCACTTGTTGTTGATTCTTCACAAAAAATTACAGTTTTATATCTTTATGTTTGAAGCCTGAAATGTGGCAAAAGGTCGCAAAGTTCAAGGGGGGCGAATACTTTCACAAGGCACTGTATACAGGGCCGACATATTCGACAGAACTTTATGGAGAAACCTGCACATCTGTCTCTGACTGTAGGGGGGTTATCTTGCCTTCATGGCTGTGGTTTATCGGAGGAAATCAGCAAAAAGCTGAGGAGAGCATACAAACTCCATGCAGATATTATTTACTTAGATTAAGGCCAGAGTGTTATTACTTGGAGCTTGAACATGCACATTCAGGCAACACAAGAGTACACGGTATTTCAAATGGTTGACAGTTGCATGTCTTGATTCAATTGCATGCATACATTTAAAGTGGTTGTAAACCCCAGACATGAAATACAAACAAAGCATATCTCCCTACAGTCGTGGCCAAAAGTTTTGAGAATGACACAAATATTAATTTTCACAAAGTCGGCTGCTTCAGTGTTTTTATAACTTTTTATAAGATGTTACTATGGTATACTGAAGTATTATTATTAGCATTTCATAAGTGTCAAAGGCTTTTATTGACAATTATATGAAGTTTATGCAGAGTCAATATTTGCAGTGTTGTCCCTTCTTTTTCAAGATCTCTGCAATTCCCCCTGGCATGCTGTCAATCAACTTCTGGGCCACAACCTGACTGATGGCCGCCCATTCTTGTATAATCAATGCTTGGAGTTTGTCAGAATTTGTGGGGTATTTTGTTCACCCACCTCGAGGATTACTACAAGTTCTCAATGGGATTAATGTCTGGGGAGTTTCCTGGCCATGGACCCAAAATGTCAATGTTTTGTTCCCCAAGCCACTTAGTTATCACTTTTGCCTTTTGGCAAGGTGCTCCATCATGCTGGAAATAGCATTATTCCTCACCAAACTCTTCTTGGATGGTTGGGAGAAGTTACTCGGAGGATGTTTTTGTACCGTTCTTTATTCATGGCAGTGTTCTGAGGCAGAATTGTGAGTGAGCCCCAATACCTTGGCTGAGAAGCAACTCCACCCATGAATGGTCTCAGGATGCTTTACTGCTGGCATGACACAGGACTGATGGTAGCGCTCTCCTTTTCTTCTGGAAAAGGTTTTTACCGGATGCCCCAAACAATCAGAAAGGGGATTCATCAGAGAAAATGACTTTACCCCACCAGTCCAATCCCTGTACCTTTTGCAGAATATCACTCTGTCCCTGATGTTTTTCCTGGAGAGAAGTGGCTTCTTTGCTGCCCTTCTTGACACCAGGTCATCCTCAAAAGTCTACTCCTCACTGTGCATGCCAATAAACTCACACCTGCCGGCTGCCATTCCTGAGCAAGCTCTGCACTGGTGGTGCCCCGATCCCGCAGCTGAATCCACTGTAGGAGACGGTCCTGGAGTTTGCTGGACTTTTTTGGGTGCCCTGAAGCCTTCTTCACAAATGCAGTGGAAATGGTTTTAATGGGATTAGGTTCTTTTTCATGGCAAAGAGGAAATTTGCTATTAATTGCAATTCATCTGATCGCTCTTCATAACATTCTGGAGTATATACAAATTGCCAACATAGAAACTGAGGCAGCAGACTTTGTGAAAATGTATAATTGTGTAATTTTCAAAACGTTTGGTCACGGCTCTATAGTGTGTACTTGTCTCAATCCAGAGCACTAAGGCCCCTTTCACACAGGCAGACCGTTCAGATCCGCCTGTTCCTTTTTCAGGCGGATCTGAATGGATGCCCCATGCATCTCTATGGGGCATTGGATGTCAGCGGAGACATGTCCGCTGACATCCGATCCGTCAAATCCAGACAGATGGAAACCCTATTTTCCATCCGTCTGGCGGATCGGATGAATGGACTGGATAGGAGGGGAAGTTTGGGACTTTAGATCAGGCGCACAGTGGGATTGCTGTGCGACTTCATCCCGGTTCAATTGTGAAGGAAAGGGAGGGTTGGGACTTTGAGTGAGAGGCGTGACCAGGCTGGCAGAGCACAGTCGGCATGTTTGTTGGTACATATAGTTCAAATGACATCTACAATGTTGTACAAAAAATTGTTACATATTAAAAAACCAAATAAGTAGTCCCATGGTCCAATTGCATAGAGATCAACAAAGTGGGATTCCATATAAGATAGAGTGTCAAGGAGTATACATAGTATCGCAAATAAGGATTCCAAATAGTAATGATATAGTAGTAGGATTGAGAACCTCATAGGCTCTACGCGTTTCGTGGCCCGAATCGCCACTCATCAGGAGCAGATGAACAAAATCTAAAAAGAAACATATAAGGAAATTGGCACAATGCTGATAATATGTATTGGAGAAGGGGGAGAGGAAGGAGGGGGCGAGCCCCCATACATACCCATGCTTGTATAAGTCTTGGATGATAATTGGAGGGGAGAGTGGGTATGACCCCATGGAGTCTCACCGGGAGCTGAGGGCACACAAAATCAGCGGGGAGGCGGAGCGAACCGCACACATGGTACGTGTGGGCAGAGGTAGATATAGTAGGAAGATGAAGATATGTAGCAGCGTGGAGGGATATCTATCAAAAAATATATATATGAATGATATTGTTGGTAATATTGAGATAAAGAGTTATTGAAGGTACACCATAGTGCTGCTGCAGAAAGAGAGAAGGAGAAAAAGAAAAAAGTTGTATGTAATGATGTATATTGTATAATATTTGTAAACTGAATAAGGAGTGTGTGGTCCTATATATATATATATATATACATATACATATATACATATACATATATGATCATGTACAGTAGTATAGTATAATGTATAAAAAATGTAATGAGTAATACATGTTGTATAGTATATAGTATTTAGTATATATGAGATATTGGGTATGGCATAAGTAAATGGAAGAAATGTGACCGTGTATTGCAGTGTTAATTTTGGCAGCAAATTTCAATTTAGTTTTAGTCTTAGTCTTAGGACTAAAATGGCATTTTAGTTTTAGTCCTATTTTAGTCTTCTGCAAGTGTTTTAGTTTTAGTCGTATTTAGTCGACTAAAACTCCAGTATATTTTAGTCGACTAAAACGCCCTACATTTTAGTCGACTAAAACTCATTTTAGTCATCTATAATCAAATGGGTGTAGTTCAATTGTAATTTGTAATGCATTATTTAAGCATTTCTCTACAATTTCCAAACTCATTATATACTACTGCTGGTCCTGGAGTGAAAAATCTAATATGTTATTATTTATGCTTTGAGCATGCACCAGTGTTAATTTTTGGCAGCAAATTTCAATTTAGTTTTAGTTATAGTCTTTTGACTAAAATGCCATTTTAGTTTTAGTTGAATTTCAGTCATCTGAATTGTGTTAGTCGACGAAAACGTTTTAGTCGCTTTTAGTCGACGAAATTAACACTGGTGTATTGTGATAGGAAGTGTAAGTGAATGGGAGGTGTGTAATACGATATTGTAGTCTAAACGCAGGAAGTTAAATATGTGTGGTGGTGTATAGGTGAAGGTGATATGTAGGATAAAAAATGAAATGATGTGTGAGAGGGTGACATAATGAAAGGAAAAATAAAGGTAAACCAAAACAAAAAGTAAAAGGTGGGTGAGCAGCCACGTGAAGCAAAATGAATGAAGACCCAACCAAGGACAAACAAACAGATAAGTAAGAAACAGTGTAAATACCCAAAGGGTCTGGAACCAAAAAGGGGTAAGTAAGGAGAGGATAAAAGGAAGTACTACCGGCAGGTAGAGCCCAGACTGGATAACAAGGTGCATCGCATCCGCCAAGAGACCGCCAGACAAGTGGACCCAGCGTCACGCTCAGTGCAAGGGGGAGACAACCAGGGGCGGAACACGCCAGCAGGCATGGCCGTCTCATGGGTTGTCTCATATGCACTGAAGGAGGAAACCAGCCGCCGGCACCACAGCGTCAGAGTGACGCCGTGAGTCGGCGTGGCGCCGATGCGCAGCAGCCCGCCCACCCGATCCTCCGTGCGGGTGCAGAGAGGAAAAGGGAGAGCGGCCGATGCGCATCGCAGCTCCCGAGTAAGACAGCAGCAAGTCAGTCACAACAACCGTCCAATACATCAAGAGCATGGGTCCGTTCTCATCCGATTCCCCCATAGAGAAGAATGGAGACCTGACAGCTGTGTCTCCGCACACAGCGCGGAGACAGAGCTGCCATCCGCCTGTTCAGCGGGGATCGGCGGTTCGATCCCCCGCTGAGAAAAACGGAGTCCGCCGAAGGACTACCGTGTGTGAAAGGGGCCTAGTGTCATTTCTGTCCTCTGCTTTGTTACTGGAGCAGAGCTCCAGCAGAGTGACAACCTCGGCTCTTTTCCTGTGTTCTGTGTGTAGGGGGTTGTGTCTCTTACCTCCAATCAGCTTTCAGAGCTCTCCTCACTGAGCTCTGCAGAGTGTGTCTTCAGCTGTTTGTTCCTGCTTTTCAGAGCTGAGAGATTCTGTGTAAATTCCGCACTTTGAATGGACGTAGAGAAGAAAAGACTGCAGATAAACGGTTACAACTTATGTAGGAAGGTTTGTTTCATCTCTGTGTATCACCTGAGGCCAGTCACTTTACTGGGAATATATAAGAGTTTACAAGCACTTGCCAAACATATCACTTACATGTACAGGGGCAAGGAGGCTCTGCTGTGCCGGATCACGTACTAGATACATATCCGGCACCTCCAGGTAGGGGGCGCGCATGCGCGCACTATCGGCGACCCTGCTGTGCTGTGATTATAACACACTTGCCGATCTTCAGGAAGACACAAAGGATAGAGCTCTGCCTATGTAAACAAGGCAGAGCTCTGTCCTGTCAGCAGGGAAGTAATATATGTTCTTTCCCTGCAAAGCAGGGAATAAAATCCATGACTTCCCTTAATATAAGTGTAGCACTGCTAGAGGGCTGCTGAGAATTGCACTTTCTGGATTCCCCTGGGTTACCCGTAGCAACAGTCTGTGGAACTTATCACTTTAGACACTTGGCTCAGACAATGAACAGTCCAGGGATTCGGTTCTTGTGTTTTATTTAGAACTGGGATGGGAGAAGGGATGAGTGGGATACTCCAACTAATAACTATGCACAATTCTGAGGACAACTGACTGTAGTGCGCGGCAAGGCCACTGCTTCACCTTGCCACTGAAGTGAAGATAATGAATATGATCCTGATATCGTTTCTCTTCAGAGTCCTAACTTGGCACCCCCTTTCTCACTTGCTGTGTGTGCTAGCTCCTGTCCACTGACTCTCCACTGGAGTGGTCTCTTCCTGGGCAGACCCCTGGCAAGCTTCCTGGTACTTACGGACACTGTTTTTCCCTGGGTTGCTCTGCCTTCAACTCCATCCGTCAGCATCCACTGGACCTCCAGTGTGGCTCAGCACCACACTTCTGGTCCACAAGGCTGACCGCCTGTGACCACCTTTCCTACAGATAGGAGGAGAGACAGCCATCACCCTACTCCTGGGGCCTGGCTTCCCGCCCAAAGACACCCTGTCACATGTGCCTGTGGCTTTTATAACATATCCCAGGATGCACCACTGTTTCTGCCAACCCACTGGGATAGTAACAAAAGCCTGTGTGTCACTAGTTGGGTTTCCTCCACTGTCCAATATGCTCCCCTATTGGATACAGTGGGGACACTCCCTCAGACCAGATGAATCACACATGGACACATGCAACAGGCAGAACTACTGATCAGGCTTGCCTGATAAGCAGATGGAGCAGACTATTCCTTTTCCTAGCACCTACCTAGGAGGATGCTACATAAATATGATTTACCTGCTACTCCCCTGTTAAGCAGGCAGAGCAAACTATCCTCCCTAACTAGCCCCTATCTAGGAGGGTGCTACATAAGCAACACGCACAGTACACCAAAACACTGGCTAGGCACACATTTAACCTTTTGATCACCCTAGATGTTTAAGCCTTTCCCAGCCAGTGTCATTACATTGCATATTTTTAGCATTGATCACTGTATTAGTGTAACTGGTTCTCAAAAAGTGTCAGTTTGTGTCGATTGTCTGCCACAAAATCACTGTCCTGCTAGAAGTCGCTGATCGCTGCCTTTACTAGTAAAAATAAAAAAATAAATTCCAGTATACTGTATATACCAACGTTTGTAGACACTATAACTTTGCACAAACCAATCAATATACACTTATTGGGATTTTTTTTTCCAAAAATAAATAGCAGAATACATATTGGCCTAAAATGATGAATAATTTGAATTTTTTATTTATTGGATATGTTTTCTAGCAGAAAGTAAAAAATATTGTGTTTTTTTTTTTTTTCTTCTTCTTTTTTTTTTTTTTTTTTTTTAATTGTCGGTCAGAAAAAATAAACACAGCGGCAATCAAATACCAGTAAAAGAAAGCTCTATTTATGGAAAAAGGACATCATTTTATTTGGGTACAGCATCGCACGACCGCGCAATTGTCAGTTAAAGTAACGCAGTGCTCTATCGCACAAAATGGCCTGGTCGTAAATCCTCTGGAGGTCAAGTGGTTAACTTAAAAAAGAAAAGTGATTTTTGCCTCTCCTGGGCTATGGAGACATTTGTCTTGTGTCTTTTCTTGTCTGATAAGGCAAAGACAATAAAAAAGACAAATAGGGGTGTGGTCTGCTATTATATGGGGGAAGTGTTGTTTTATTTGTATTTTTTTAGGTGTGATATAGTAGTGGCTCCTGTGTTGTGCGGAATTGAACCCTGCCCCAGTCACTCCCAATGAATAACTCGCAGTATGTTTTCCACAGGTATGAAGCTGCTATAGAAAAATTTGAAGCGGCCATAAAAACAGAACCCAATGTGGAAATTTACAAGAAACGGGCGAAAGAGCGGATCTGTCACTGCTTGTCTAAGGTGTGTACTATAGTCGTGTATAGGGTCATACAAAAGGTGGCTGAGATCTGTACCATAATAAAGTGTCACCTTTGTATCCTGTGACCTGTAGAGTCAGCACACAGAGGCAGCCATTAAGACGTGTACAGAAACCCATCAGAGAGACCCCCAGAATCCACAGGTGCTGAAGGACCGAGCCGAAGCCTATATCCTGAATGAGGAGTATGAGAAAGGTGTGTGCAGGGAGGAGGTCCGCCTCTTCTAACTGCTTTTTTCATTCTCATTTGCTACTCATTCCATCCTCAAATATTATTTCTCTTTCTTTTCCCTGTTTTTGTATTTTGCTCTTCTCTCCCCTTCTCTTATGTGTCCTCCCCTCCCCTATCCTTCCTTTTCTTGTGTGCTGTCCTTTTAATGCCTCTTGTCCTTCCTCTTATTTATCGTCATTTTTCTTTTTTTCCCCTCTTCTTTTATTTTGTGTCTTTTTTTTTTTTCTCTTCGGTCTCCAGTCCAGCCATGTCCTTTCTTCTCTCCCTATGTCACTACTTTGCTTTGCTCTGCTATCTCCAGTCTAGTCCTGCCCCCTCCCCTCCTCTCCTTTCCTGTTATTTCCTGCCCTCTCTTCTGTGTCCTCTCCACTCCTTGTATTTTCTGTCCTCTCCACTCCTTTTATTTCCTGCCCTCTCTTCTGTGTCCTCTCCACTCCTTGTATTTCCTGTCCTCTCTCCCATGTCATCTGCACTCGTTGTATTTCCTGCCTTCTCCCGTGTCCTCTCACTCCTTGTATTTCCTGCCTTCTCCCGTGTCCTCTCACTCCTTGTATTTCCTGCCCTCTCTCTCCTGTGTCCTCTCACTCCTTGTATTTCCTGCCCTCTCTCTCCTGTGTCCTCTCACTCCTTGTATTTCCTGCCCTCTCTCTCCTGTGTCCTTTCACTCCTCCTTATTTCCTGCCCTCTCTCCTGTGTCCTTTCACTCCTCCTTATTTCCTGCCCTCTCTCCTGTGTTCTCTCACTCCTCCTATTTCCTGCCCTCTCTCCTGTGTCCTCTCACTCCTCGAATTTCCTGCCCTTTCTCCTGTGTCCTCTCCCCTCCTCGTATTTCCTGTCCTCTCCTGTCTCCAACCCAACCCTTCCCTCTTTTTTCATTTCTCTTGTCCTCTCTACTCCTCCTTTTTTCTGCCCTCTCCTCTCCTGTGTCTTGTCCACTCATGCCCCTCCCTTGCTTTACCTGTGTCCTCTTCTTTCTCTCTCCAGTCTTCTCTCCTTTTTCAGTCTTTTTCCTGTCCTTTGCTCCACTCTGTTTTATTTTTTGTTCTTTTAACTCGCCCACCTTTTCTTACACAAGCATTACTTCATATAAGCCATGATTTCTATACACTAAGGTTCATTGGCCATTATTCATCCCAATGGCAGTATGTGGTTTTGAATAAATAGCTGTATTATATTAGACTGTAACTGATCTGTAAAGTAGGGGTTCTGGATGCACAGTTGCTCCCAGGGGTATACAGGACTAATGTGTAAAATTCTATTCACTATCCTTATGAGGAATAAACTCCTTAATGTTTGGATTGGTAATGACAACATCTTCAGTTTTAAAGCTGAACAGCAGCCTTTTCTCCTACACTTGTAGCAAATTCTCCCCTATGTTGCGCCTGATTACTTAGGGGAAAGGTAGAAGACATCGAGTGCTCTCTGTATATTTAAGGATTTTATTATTAAAACAGTGGATGCACTTACATAAAAACGCTGTAAAGCAAGCTGCATGTGGCAAGCTGGGTGTATGGCTGCATTTCCTGGTGTATCAAGATGGCTGCGGGTCACGTGGTTTCCCCCCATACGCGTTACACGTGGTTTCCCCCCGTACGCGTTACGTCCTGCATGGGGCTCTATAACCCGCTCCTCTACCGCTTGCTGTAGCCATTGCCTTCAGACACGCCACACACCCGCTCTCTGAGCCTGTGCAACCGCAAGAGGACGTCCTGCCCAGTGAGCGCTCTCTTTCGCTTGGTGTATCAAGATGGCTGTGGGTCACGTGGTTTCCCCCCGTACGTGTTACACGTGGTTTCCCCCCGTACGCGTTACGTCCTGCATGGGGCTCTATAACCCGCTCCTCTACCGCTTGCTGTAGCCATTGCCTTCAGACTCGCCACACACCCGCTCTCTGAGCCCGTGCAACCGCAAGAGGACGTCCTGCACAATGATCTCTCTCTATCATATAAATTTCTTGTTTGATCAACATTGACCTTCATCTATCCCTTCTCTGCCCAGTCCGTATTGTTATTGCCCACTTCTCAGCTATTCGCTTCCTCTGCCTACGATAATTTTATTTGTGAGCAATATTTGAAATATCGTTGCCATCCTTTTTAGATGTTTATGCTCAAGCAAATTATCAGCAGACTGCACAGTTAAACAGTGCCATCTTAAGAGCATTAAAGGCCCCCGGGCAAAGCAGTGCACTGGGGCCCCGCCTACACACAATCACCCACGATAATGCAAATTATCGATAAGGCGATATTTATTGGTACAGCAGTGCCAGGCTAATGACAGCTTCCAAGTTTGGCAGCTGGGTCCGGTGAACACACACACAGACGGGAGTCAGACTCGACTGTCCTGTGTGTGCCTGTTACCGTGCAGGCGGACAGGCATTCCTGCAGTTGTGGGCTCCTTTCCATGGCCCCAGGGGCCTTACAGCAGCACAGGGCCGACAGGCGCTTGCCACCTGCTAAGTTCTGTGGTGGGATGCACACAGGAATCGGGACTAATGCTTGGCTGGGGCTGGGAAGGTGGGGCCCCCTGGGCAACTGCCCAGCATGCCCATTCTGTAAGATGGCCCTGCAGTTAAAGTATAGAACACCCATTGGTTAGCAGGGAGGAGCATGCATGTCTACAGGGATTCCGGGAATGTGTTCTTTTATATGAAGGAGATCTGTGGCAGGGTGCTGCCAGCCTCTCCCATTAAGCTGGAACAAACATAAGCAGACAGACCCAGTAATGGCATCACTTGGTCTCATAAGTAGTACATTTTATTTGCATGTTGAACATAACGCTTCAGCTTTAAGATTACTCTGCAGTGCTTCTCCCATTATCTGAATTAATCTTTTTTTTTTCGCATTGTGTTTTCTCTGGCAGCGGTGGAGGATTTCCAGCAAGCCAAAGAACTGGACGGAGAGAATGAGGGAATAAAGGAAGGTCTGGAGAGGGCTCAGAAACTGCTCAAACAGTCCCGGAAAAGGGATTACTACAAGATCCTGGGAGTGAAGAGGTAACCTCCATAACAACCATATTGATCTGCGTACATAGTGCATGTGTCATGAGGACAGATCATGGTGACTTCAGTATTGCTTTCTCATAGAAATGCCAACAAGCAGGAAGTGATTAAAGCATACAGGAAGTTGGCACAGCAGTGGCACCCGGACA